>NC_092417.1:174036358-174375108 GCF_040894005.1 Engystomops pustulosus | reverse complement strand
GTAGAACCAGTAGTAGTAGTACCGGTAGTAGCAGTACCAGCACCACAAGTGTTAGTAGTAATTATATATGAGTAGTAGTAGTATTAGAAATATTTTGAGTAGTAGTAGTACCATTAGTAGTAGTAGTAGTTGTAGTGGTAGGAGTAGTAGTAGGAGGAGTAGTGGTACCAGCAGTAGTAGTAGTAGAACCAGTAGTAGTAGTTGTAGTGGTAGGAGTAGGAGTAGTAGGAGGAGGAGTAGTGGTACCAGCAGTAGTAGAAGAAGAACCAGTAGTAGTAGTACCGGTAGTAGCAGTACCAGCACCACAAGTAATAGTAGTAATTATATATGAGTAGTAGTAGTAGTAGAAATATTTTGAGTAGTAGTAGTACCAGTAGTAGTAGTAGTAGTAGTTGAAGTGGTAGGAGTAGTAGTAGGAGGAGTAGTGGTACCAGCAGTAGTAGTAGTAGAACCAGTAGTTGTAGTACCGGTAGTAGCAGTACCAGCACCACAAGTAATAGTAGTAATTATATATGAGTAGTAGTAGTATAAGAAATATTTTGAGTAGTAGTAGTACCAGTAGTAGTAGTAGTAGTAGTTGTAGTGGTAGGAGTAGTAGTAGGAGGAGTAGTGGTACCAGCAGTAGTAGTAGTAGAACCAGTAGTAGTAGTAAGGGTAGTAGCAGTACCAGCACCACAAGTAATAGTAGTAATTATATATGAGTAGTAGTAGTATTAGAAATATTTTGAGTAGTAGTAGTACCATTAGTAGTAGTAGTAGTTGTAGTGGTAGGAGTAGTAGTAGGAGGAGTAGTGGTACCAGCAGTAGTAGTAGTAGAACCAGTAGTAGTAGTACCGGTAGTAGCAGCACCAGCACCACAAGTAATAGTAGTAATTATATATGAGTAGTAGTAGTAGAAATATTTTGAGTAGTACTATTGGTAGGAGGAGGAGAAATCATATAGGAGTAGTAATTTAGTAGAGGGAGTAAAAGTAGCAGTAGGAAGTTTAGGAGTGGAAGGAATAGTGGTGATTGCAATTCAATAGTAAATGGTGTATTAGTTTAGTATTAGTTTTGTAGCAGTATTAGTAGTAGGATAGTATTAGTAGGAGTGGAAATTGTTTAGAAGCTATTTGTGTTTGCCGTAGAACTAGAGAACGGGTTTAGAAGTAAAAGTGGAAGGAGAGATTTGAATGCAAGGAGTCACATTAGTAGTAATAGTAGCAGGTTAGTAGCAATAGTAGAAAGTTTAAGAAAAGAACTGAGTAATAGTTGCAGTTTACTAGAACTACTCACAGTCCCCATGTAATACCACACTTTACCTGCAGAGGCCGCTGCTTCCAGCATCCAAACCAACCGCACACCCCCTGATAGAGGGGGAGGGGGCACATACTTTTTTGCTCCTTGTTACATAGATCCCAGGACGTATCATTAGACATAAGAAATTCTCCGCTTTTAATAAATCCCTTTTTGTTATCTCAGCTACAAGACAGAAAAACCTCATATTTTGCAAGTTTTTGATAAAAAGACCCAGGTGAGAAGTTTCCGCCTCCCAGAATAGCCCGGGTTTCTAGGTCCGCGCTCCTAATGAGCAGGTCTGGGGTTTCCTCTCCCTAATTACACATCAGATGGAGGTGACATGGGGCTCTGCCATCCCGAGTCTTCCTCCTCCCAATCCATAAGCTCCGGATCTCCGCTGATTATTTTATCCATGACTTCTTATTATTTTTGCTAAATAGTTGTCGAAAATTGGGTAAAAATGTGAGAAAATTGACCCCGGTGGCGAGACGGAGAAAGCGCTAAGTAAGGAGAGAGATGGAAGATGAGTGCGAGGAGACCCACTTCTGGAAGTAGCGGAGGAGACGCGGTAGAGTCATTGTTCCGGGCTAATTATAAGATGCAGGATCGGGGATGTGATGGAATCTCCTTCTTATGTACATTATGTAGTCATTGGGGCTCATTGACTAAGGGTCACGGATCACACGTTCGTCAGACTTTCTGACATTTTCGGGATTTGCACGGCTTTGACAAGTATATAATAGTTGTCTGCACTGGGATTGTGTTGCATGTGATCAGATTTTGGGTGCAGCTGCACTGTTTCCATGCAGCGGAGATCGGGGGCGGGCCATCGGACGATCCGACTGATTCGGACTGAGCACTTACATGCACCAGGAAGAAGAAGGTGAACTCCGGGGACCTGAGCGGGGAAGCGACACATGCAGGATATCAGGTGCACGATCTTAGTGACTCCCCGCACAGCGCATTATACACGGACAATGCACTTACATGCACCAGGAAGAAGAAGGTGAACTCCGGGGACCTGAGTGGGGAAGTGACACATGCAGGATAACGGGTGCAGGATCTTAGTGACTCCCCGCACAACACATTATACACGGGCAAAGCACTTACATGCACCAGGAAGAAGAAGGTGAACTCCGGGGACCTGAGCGGGGAAGCGACACATGCAGGATATCGGGTGCACGATCTTAGTGACTCCCCGCACAGCGCATTATACACGGACAATGCACTTACATGCACCAGGAAGAAGAAGGTGAACTCCGGGGACCTGAGCGGGGAAGCGACACATGCAGGATATCAGGTGCACGATCTTAGTGACTCCCCGCACAGCGCATTATACACGGACAATGCACTTACATGCACCAGGAAGAAGAAGGTGAACTCCGGGGACCTGAGTGGGGAAGTGACACATGCAGGATAACGGGTGCAGGATCTTAGTGACTCCCCGCACAACACATTATACACGGGCAAAGCACTTACATGCACCAGGAAGAAGAAGGTGAACTCCGGGGACCTGAGCGGGGAAGCGACACATGCAGGATATCGGGTGCACGATCTTAGTGACTCCCCGCACAGCGCATTATACACGGACAATGCACTTACATGCACCAGGAAGAAGAAGGTGAACTCCGGGGACCTGAGCGGGGAAGCGACACATGCAGGATATCAGGGGCACGATCTTAGTGACTCCCCGCACAGCGCATTATACACAGACAATGCACTTACATGCACCAGGAAGAAGAAGGAGAACTCCGGGGACCTGAGCAGGGAAGCGACACATGCAGGATATCGGGTGCACGATCTTAGTGACCCCTGCACAGCGCATTATACACGGACAATGCACTTACATGCACCAGGAAGAAGAATGTGAACTCCGGGGACCTGAGCGGGGGAGAGACACATGCAGGATATCGGGCGCAGGATCTTAGTGACTCCCCGCACAGCGCATTATACATGGACAATGCACTTACATGCACCAGGAAGAAGAAGGTGAACTCAAGGGACCTGAGCGGGGAAGTGACACATGCAGGATATCGGGCGCACAATCTTAGTGACTCCCCGCACAGCGCATTATACATGGACAATGCACTTACATGCACCAGGAAGAAGAAGGTGAACTCCGGGGACCTGAGCGGGGGAAGCGACACATGCAGGATATCAGGTGCAGGATCTTAGTGACTCCCCGCACAGCACATTATACATGGACAATGCACTTACATGTATCAGGAAGAAGAAGGTGAACTCCGGGGACCTGAGCGGGGAAGCGACACATGCAGGATATCGGGCGCAGGATCTTAGTGACTCCCCGCACAGCGCATTATACACGGACAATGCACTTACATGCACCAGGAAGAAGAAGGTGAACTCCGGGGACCTGAGCGGGGAAGTGACACGTGCAGGATATCAGGCGCAGGATCTTAGTGACTCCCCGCACAGCGCATTATACACAGACAATGCACTTACATGCACCAGGAAGAAGAAAGTGAACTCCGGGGACCTGAGCGGGGAAGCGACACACGCAGGATATCGGGTGCACGATCTTAGTGACTCCTCGCACAACGCATTATACACAGACAATGCACTTACATGCACCAGGAAGAAGAAGGTGAACTCCGGGGACCTGAGCGGGGAAGCGACACATGCAGGATATCGGGCGCACGATCTCAGTGACTCCTCGCACAGCGCATTATACACGGGCAATGCAGTTACATGCACCAGGAAGAAGAAGGTGAACTCCGGGGACCTGAGCGGGGAAGTGACACATGCAGGATATCGGGCGGACGATCTTAGTGACTCCCCACACAGCGCATTATACACGGACAATGCACTTACATGCACCAGGAAGAAGAAGGTGAACTCCGGGGACCTGAGCGGGGAAGCGACACATGCAGGATATCGGGCGCACGATCTTAGTGACTCCCCGCACAACGCATTATACACGGACAATGCACTTACATGCACCAGGAAGAAGAAGGTGAACTCCGGGGACCTGAGCGGGGAAGCGACACACGCAGGATATCGGGCGCAGGATCTTAGTGACTTCCTGCACAGTGCATTATACACGGACAATGCACTTACATGCACCAGGAAGAAGAAGGGGAACTCCAGGGACCTGAGCGGGGAAGCGACACATGCAGGATATCGGGCGCAGGATCTTAGTGACTCCCCGCACAGCGCATTATACACGGACAATGCACTTACATGCACCAGGAAGAAGAAGGAGAACTCCGGGGACCTGAGCGGGGAAGCAACACATGCAGGATATCTGGGCACGATCTTAGTGACTCCCCGCACAGCGTATTATACACGGACAATGCACTTACATGTACCAGGAAGAAGAAGGTGAACTCCGGGGACCTGAGCGGGGAAGCGACACATGCAGGATATCGGGTGCACGATCTTAGTGACTCCCTGCACAGCGTATTATACACGGACAATGCACTTACATGTACCAGGAAGAAGAAGGTGAACTCCGGGGACCTGAGCGGGGAAGCGACACATGCAGGATATCGGGTGCACGATCTTAGTGACTCCCCGCACAACGCATTATACACGGGCAATGCACTTACATGCACCAGTAAGAAGAAGGAGAACTCCGGGGACCTGAGCGGGGAAGCGACACATGCAGGATATCGGGCTCAGGATCTTAGTGGATCGCGGCACAGCACATTATACACGGACAATGCACTTACATGCACCAGGAAGAAGAAGGGGAACTCCAGGGACCTGAGCGGGGAAGCGACACATGCAGGATATCGGGCGCAGGATCTTAGTGACTCCTCGCACAGCGCATTATACGCGGACAATGCACTTACATGTACCAGGAAGAAGAAGGTGAACTCCGGGGACCTGAGCAGGGAAGCGACACATGCAGGATATCGGGTGCAGGATCTTAGTGACTCCCCGCACAACGCATTATACACGGGCAATGCACTTACATGCACCAGGAAGAAGAAGGTGAACTCCGGGGACCTGAGCGGGGAAGCGACACATGCAGGATATCGGGTGCACGATCTTAGTGACTCCCCGCACAGCGCATTATACACGGACAATGCACTTACATGCACCAGGAAGAAGAAGGTGAACTCCGGGGACCTGAGCGGGGAAGTGACACATGCAGGATATCGGGCGCACAATCTTAGTGACTCCCCGCACAGCCCATTATACACGGACAATGCACTTACATGCACCAGGAAGAAGAAGGTGAACTCCGGGGACCTGAGCGGGGAAGTGACACATGCAGGATATCGGGTGCAGGATCTTAGTGACTCCCCGCACAGCACATTATACACGGACAATGCACTTACATGCACCAGGAAGAAGAAGGTGAACTCCAGGGACCTGAGCAGGGAAGCGACACATGCAGGATATCGGCTGCAGGATCTTAGTGACTCCCCGCACTGCGCATTATACACGGACAATGCACTTACATGCACCAGGAAGAAGAAGGTGAACTCCAGGGACCTGAGCGGGGAAGCGACACATGCAGGATATCGGCTGCAGGATCTTAGTGACTCCCCGCACAACGCATTATACACGGGCAATGCACTTACATGCACCAGGAAGAAGAAGGTGAACTCCGGGGACCTGAGCGGGGAAGCGACACATGCAGGATATCGGGTGCACGATCTTAGTGACTCCCCGCACAACGCATTATACACGGGCAATGCACTTACATGCAGCAGGAAGAAGAAGGTGAACTCCGGGGACCTGAGCGGGGAAGCGACAGATGCAGGATATCGGATGCACGATCTTAGTGACTCCCCGTACAGCGCATTATACACGGACAATGCACTTACATGCACCAGGAAGAAGAAGGTGAACTCCAGGGACCTGAGCAGGGAAGCGACACATGCAGGATATCGGCTGCAGGATCTTAGTGACTCCCCGCACAGCGCATTATACACGGACAATGCACTTACATGCACCAGGAAGAAGAAGGTGAACTCCAGGGACCTGAGCAGGGAAGCGACACATGCAGGATATCGGGTGCAGGATCTTAGTGACTCCCCGTACAGCGCATTATACACGGACAATGCACTTACATGCACCAGGAAGAAGAAGGTGAACTCCAGGGACCTGAGCAGGGAAGCGACACATGCAGGATATCGGCTGCAGGATCTTAGTGACTCCCCGCACAGCACATTATACACGGACAATGCACTTACATGCACCAGGAAGAAGAAGGTGAACTCCGGGGACCTGAGCGGGGGAAGCAACACATGCAGGATATCGGGCACAGGATCTTAGTGACTCCCCGCACAGCGCATTATACACGGACAATGCACTTACATGCACCAGGAAGAAGAAGGTGAACTCCGGGGACCTGAGCGGGGAAGTGACACACGCAGGATATCGGGTGCACGATCTTAGTGGATCGCGGCACAAGGCATTATACACAGACAATGCACTTTCTGTGAACTCCACCGGACAAATAAGTAAATGTGCCCCAATACATACAAACCAGAAAACTGCTACACCGGGAACTCCAGCGAACTGCGGGAAAAAGGCGCCAGGTCCAGGAGGCCACCGAGGATGAGGTCCACTTCCTGTTACACTGCTCCAGATACTCAGCAGTGAGGGACACTCACTTCAGGAGACTCTCAGATCTTCAGCTCCATGGAGGAAGTAGAGAAGATCCATCGTGCTGGGGGGAGAGGAGACCACAATGTCCATAGGGGCACAATATGTCACTGCCTGCCATAGACTGAGAGGCACGTGATACCAGGGACTGAGACATATATGATACTATGGACTTCTATAACACTCCGCGCCCCATGTCCCCCTTCATCCTGTTCTCCATGACCCACCACATCCCCCACAATCCCATATTCTGTAAATGCTTTGGCAATGCTAACTTGTATTTGATCCTGCTAATAAAGCTTTTTGGAACTGAATTGATAACCCCCCGGATATCTTCATGTTTGATGCCCGATCTCTCCTTTCCCTGGATGATGATATATTGATGGACCTCAGTGCGGCTCCTGGGCGCTCGCTGCACATTGATGGACGTCTCCGCACCTTCTGCTGTTGACCTATCGGATTAGTTATATTCATGAGAACATGTGAGGGTCCGGGACCCCCTGACCGCTGATCTCTACTTATCCTTAAAAGGTATTTAATCAAAGGATTGATCCCTTCGGTTTTGGCGTTGTGTCTATTAGTGGCGGCTATTGACGTCCTGTCACTGATGTGGTGGATGAGGTCGGAGCTTCCTCCTTCTCCACGTCCCATCCAGTAGTCACATCCAGCGCTCAGCCGAGACGCTCCAAAGCCTCCGCATGCAGAATATTCATAGAGCGGATGGATATTATTATACAAAACCCGGACCCAATCCCATTATACTGAGACATAGAACCCGAAAGATTGTATTATATTAATCTACATGTTCAAAAGTAGAAAAGTTTAACTATTTACCTTCTCACACTGCTGTGTTCTTAGCTCTGTGCACTGGAGCCAGTGTCAGATATTGTCCCTGGAGAGATGTGTTATCAGTCAGTTCTGTGTTTTGTTAGTAGCAGCAGGACTGTGATATATGGATTGATTTTTTTTTCCAGGATTGTAGCTTCTCCAAGTGCACTGGGGGTGTGTCCTCACACTGCTGTGCTCCTCTGCAGCCAGTGTTAGGTAGTGTCCCTGGAAATCTGTGTAATCAGATCCTTGTGTATGTTGTTAGTAGCAGCAGGACAGTGATATATGGATTTATATTCCAAGATTGTAGCTTCCCCAAGTGAACTGGGGGCATGTCCTCACACTGCTGTGCTCTGTGCAGCCTGTTTTAGGCACTATCCCTTGAGAGATGTGTAATCATACATTTGTGTATGTTGCTATTAGCATCAGGACTGTGAAAAATTTACTTATATATTATGATTACAGTTTCTCCAAATGTGCTCCTCACACTGCTGTGCTCTTAGTTCTCTCCACAGTTCACACTCACTCTCACAGTTCACACTCACTTTTTTATAGTTTTAATTGAGAAACCAATTACAGCTTTAACTCCATTTTGACAGTCCTGCTGCTACAAGCAACATACACAAAGGTCTGATTACACATCTCTCCAGGGTCAATATATAACACTGGCTGCAGAGAGCGCAGAGCACAGCAGTGTGAGGTCTGATTACACATCTCTCCAGGGACACTACATAACACTGGCTGCAGAGAGCACAGAGCACAGCAGTGTGAGGTCTGATTACACATCTCTCCAGGGACAATGCATAACACTGGCTGCAGAGAGCACAGAGCACAGCAGTGTGAGGTCTGATTACACATCTCTCCAGGGACAATACATAACACTGGCTGCAGAGCGCACAGAGCACAGCAGTGTGAGGTCTGATTACACATCTCTCCAGGGACAATACATAACACTGGCTGCAGAGAGCACAGAGCACAGCAGTGTGAGGTCTGATTACACATCTCTCCAGGGACAATACATAACACTGGCTGCAGAGAGCACAGAGCACAGCAGAGTGAGGTATGATTACACATCTCTCCAGGGACAATACATAACACTGGCTGCAGAGCGCACAGAGCACAGCAGTGTGAGGTCTGATTACACATCTCTCCAGGGTCAATATATAACACCAGCTGCAGAGAGCGCAGAGCACAGCAGTGGGAGGACTCACACCTGTATACTTGGTGTGGCTCGTGGTCATCAGGGTATGATCTCTGCTGCCCGGTGGTGTCCTGGTCATTTGGATGAGGAAGATGAGAGCTCCTGAGCCGCGCAGGATTGCACCTGTCCGCGTGGGATCGGAGGAGTGCAGCCTGCACTGGGGGATTACCCGTTGTGGTGCGGTTGAGCTTTGGCACCGACGTCTGTGGGGCTTTAGAGGTTGTGCGCGCCCCCATCGAGGGAGCATGTGGGAGTTGAGCGAGTCCAAAGCATCTCCATAAGGTGGAGTTGTGTGATCCATGAAGAAACAGCCAGACGAGGCAAACAATGTCCCTGGTGTCGTAGGATCAGCTTCATCTCACAGATCTGGAGATATTGGAAGATATTTGTTTCCATCAAATCGGGGGAGGGGGGGCATTAGCAGCTTCTTCCAACATACCACCTGTAAGGAACCTGATACATCCAACAAGTAGGACTATGACCCCTGGGGCATCATCAGGACTGAGCCGGGGGACCTCCCAAAAGAAATGACTGAAGGTGCAGCCAAGGTCTAGGTCAGTTATCCCCAACTGGGGCAATTTCAGGTGTAACCCACCCACAAGGAGATTCTGTACCTCTAGGCCAAGCAGGGCACGTGAATAGCCCCCAGCAGACAAATGGGAGAGGTTATTAATAGGACCTCTCTAGAGACCTCTCAAGACCTTACCCCAGGTCAGACACATATAAGAGCCTTATTGGCTAATATGGAAGTGGAATAGGGAGGGTACCCCGGAACTATGTGGTACTAGCGACTCGGATACGGATGGCACAGAGACTAATCACACTGCCAGGGGGCGGACTGGCCATTTAACCCCCTGGGTTTACCCCAGTGAGCTGCCTGGTCTGGGGCTAGTTTCCCCACCCAGGACTCCCAAAAAGTGGCCACAAATAATCAATTGTACCCACAACGTACTGTTGATGCTATTGATTAACACACAGGTCGTGCGTATAGATGCATGACGGAGCCGCCCCCACCCACCCTCGCTGGCCACTCCCAGGGGACATCGCTCTGTAGAGAGAAAGATATATTCTCTATGGGGACACGGGGGAGACAGAGAAAGGCTGCTGATGACAGGTTCCCTTTAATGACAACATGGTTTTGGAAGAATGAATTTTATGATAGGCAATCCCTATAAGACTTTATTATATACAATATAATTTTGTCCCCATTTTGGTGTACCCATAAAGAGAAAGATGGGGGAGAGATGGGAGGGGGGAGAGACAGAGGAAGATGGGGGGAAAGAAAAGGGAATAGTCATGTAATTGGGCAAGTAGTGGAAACTTATGAGGGATCTTACATTACTCTTCCTTTACATTTCCTCTTTCATTTCTTTTTGGGTTCTTTTGGGTCTGTTTGTTTATTATGTGTATATTGAGGTTTTTTTTTAAATATATTGTTACTGTATCCGCACGGTGGCTCAGTGGTTTGCACTACAGCCTTGCAGTGCCGGGGACCTGGGTTCAAGTTCCATCCAGGTCAACATCTGCAAAGAGTTTGTATGTTCTCTCCGTGTTTGCGTGGGTTTCCTCCGGTTTCCTCTCACACTCCTAAACATACTGGTAGGTTGATTAGATTGTGAGCCCCATTGGGGACAGGGATTGATGTGACAAGCTCTGTGCAGCGCTGCGTCATCTGTGTGCCCTATATCAATAAAGGAATTGTTATTATCAAAATATATTAAAACAAAGAATTAGAAATAAAAAGTAATTCCATGTTTCACAGTCCTGCTACTAACAACAGCCACAAAGATATATTTGCACAGCTCTACACTGAACACTTTCCATTGCTCGATGCAGTGAAGTATGAGCACAGCAGTGTGAGGACTCCACCAGGTCTTCTGCTTGCTCACAGCAGATAATTGCCCTGAGATCCATCTCCGGCGTCTGTATGGTGTAATAGGGTGCGTGCAGGGTTATGGGGCGCCTGCCCCTTTAAGGATCGATGCTTCTCTCTGCACAGATCGCCTCTCGCTCTGGAGCATGGCTGCATTTCATAGACGATGTAATTATACTGTAAGAGAGAGAAATACGACATTACTGAATATATGTAGAAGCCGGCGCTAGTGAGTGGCCACCGACCAATTGTCTCATCAGTATCACCTGATATACAGCAAAGGGAATCCCAGTCTATAATTGTCTCATTTATCCAGAACATAAGATGATAGAACAGGATTGTAACTCAGGACCTTATATCTACTGTCCAATTACCTGTATCTATCTATCTATCTATCTATCTATCTATCTATCTATCTATCTCCTATCTATCTATCTATCTATCTCTCTCTCTCCTATCTATCTATCTATCTATCTATCTATCTATCTATCTATCTATCTCCTATCTATCTATCTATCTATCTCCTATCTATCTATCTATCTATCTATCTATCTATCTATCTATCTATCTCCTATCTATCTATCTATCTATCTATCTATCTATCTCCTATCTATCTATCTATCTCATATCTATCTATCTATCTATCTATCTATCTATCTATCTATCTATCTCATATCTATCTATCTATCTCATATCTATCTATCTATCTCATATCTATCTATCTATCTATCTATCTATCTATCTATCTATCTCAGATCTATCTATCTCATATCTATCTATCTATCTATCTATCTACCTATCTATCTCATATCTATCTATCTATCTATCTATCTATCTATCTATCTATCTCCTATCTATCTATCTATCTATCTATCTATCTCCTATCTATCTATCTATCTATCTATCTATCTATCTATCTCATATCTATCTATCTATCTATCTCATATCTATCTTATCTATCTATCTATCTATCTATCTATCTATCTATCTATCTATCTATCTCCTATCTATCCTTCTATCTATCTACATAATTGGCACTCTGCCCCCCCCCAGTAATGTTCATTCTGCCCCCAGTAATGTGCACTCTGCCCCCCAGTAATGTGCCCTCTGCCCCCCCCCCAGTAATGTTCATTCTGCCCCCCAGTAATGTGCTCTCTGCCCCCCCAGTAATGTGCACTCTGCCCCCAGTAATGTGCACTCTGCCCCCCAGTAATGTGCCCTCTGCCCCCCCCCAGTAATGTTCATTCTGCCCCCCAGTAATGTGCTCTCTGCCCCCCCAGTAATGTGCACTCTGCCCCCCAGTAATGTGCACTCTGCCCACCAGTAATGTGCACTCTGCCCCCACCCCAGTAATGTGCGCTCTGCCCACCAGTAATGTGCACTCTGCCCCCACCCCAGTAATGTGCACTCTGCCCCCCAGTAATGTGCACTCTGCCCCCCAGTAATGTGCTTTTTGCCCCTCCAGTAATGTGCTTTCTGCCCCTCCAGTAATGTGCTCTCTGCCCCCCAGTAATGTGTCCTCTGCCCCCCAGTAATGTGCACTCTGACCCCGAGTAATGTGCCCTCTGCCCCCCAGTAATGTGCACTCTGCCCCTCAGTAATATGCACTCTGCCCCTCAGTAATGTGCATTCTGCCCCCCAGTAATGTGCTCTCTGCCCCCCCAGTAATGTTCACTCTGCCCCCCAGTAAGTGCCCTCTGCCCCCGAGTAATGTGCACTCTGCCCCCCAGTAATGTGCCCTCCCCCCCCTGTAATGTGCACTCTGCTCCCCAGTAATGTGCACTCTGCCCCCGAGTAATGTGCCCTCTGCCCCCCAGTAATGTGCACTCTGCCCCTCAGTAATATGCACTCTGCCCCTCAGTAATGTGCTCTCTGCCCCCCCAGTAATGTTCACTCTGCCCCCCAGTAATGTGCTTTCTGCCCCTCCAGTAATGTGCACTCTGCCCCCCAGTAATGTGCATTCTGCCCCTCCAGTAATGTGCACTCTGCCCTCCCAGTAATGTGCTTTCTGCCCCCCAGTAATGTGCACTCTGCCCCTCAGTAATGTGCTCTCTGCCCCCCCAGTAATGTTCACTCTGCCCCCCAGTAATGTGCCCTCTGCCCCCCAGTAATGTGCTCTCTGCCCCTCAGTAATGTGCTCTCTGCCCCCCCCAGTAATGTGCACTCTGCCCCTCAGTAATGTGCTCTCTGCCCCCTCAGTAATGTGCTCTCTGCCCCCCCAGTAATGTTCACTCTGCCCCCCAGTAATGTGCCCTCTGCCCCCCAGTAATGTGCTCTCTGCCCCTCAGTAATGTGCTCTCTGCCCCCCCCAGTAATGTGCACTCTGCCCCTCAGTAATGTGCTCTCTGCCCCCCCAGTAATGTTCACTCTGCCCCCCAGTAATGTGCCCTCTGCCCCCCAGTAATGTGCTCTCTGCCCCTCAGTAATGTGCTCTCTGCCCCCCCCAGTAATGTGCACTCTGCCCCCCAGTAATGTGCCCTCTGTCCCCCAGTAATGTGCACTCTGCCCCCCAGTAATGTGCCCTCTGCCCCCAGTAATGTGCACTCTGCCCCCCAGTAATGTGCCCTCTGCCCCCCCCCAGTAATGTTCATTCTGCCCCCCAGTAATGTGCTCTCTGCCCCCCCAGTAATGTGCCCTCTGCCCCCCCCCCAGTAATGTTCATTCTGCCCCCCAGTAATGTGCTCTCTGCCCCCCCAGTAATGTGCACTCTGCCCACCAGTAATGTGCACTCTGCCCCCACCCCAGTAATGTGCACTCTGCCCCCCAGTAATGTGCTTTCTGCCCCTCCAGTAATTTGCTTTCTGCCCCTCCAGTAATGTGCTCTCTGCCCCCCCAGTAATGTTCACTCTGCCCCCCAGTAATGTGTCCTCTGCCCCCCAGTAATGTGCACTCTGCCCCCGAGTAATGTGCCCTCTGCCCCCCAGTAATGTGCACTCTGCCCCTCAGTAATATGCACTCTGCCCCTCAGTAATGTGCTCTCTGCCCCCCCAGTAATGTTCACTCTACCCCCCAGTAATGTGCCCTCTGCCCCCCAGTAATGTGCACTCTGCCCCCAGTAATGTGCCCTCCCCCCCCCCCTGTAATGTGCACTCTGCTCCCCAGTAATGTGCACTCTGCCCCCGAGTAATGTGCCCTCTGCCCCCCAGTAATGTGCACTCTGCCCCTCAGTAATATGCACTCTGCCCCTCAGTAATGTGCTCTCTGCCCCCCAGTAATGTTCACTCTGCCCCCCAGTAATGTGCTTTCTGCCCCTCCAGTAATGTGCACTCTGCCCCCCAGTAATGTGCTTTCTGCCCCTCCAGTAATGTGCACTCTGCCCTCCCAGTAATGTGCTTTCTGCCCCCCAGTAATGTGCACTCTGCCCCCAGTAATGTACTCTCTGCCCCCCCAGTAATGTGCTCTCTGCCCCCCCCAGTAATGTTCACTCTGCCCCCCAGTAATGTGTCCTCTGCCCCCCAGTAATGTGCACTCTGCCCCTCCAGTAATGTGCACTCTGCCCCCAGTAATGTGCTTTCTGTCCCTCCAGTAATGTGCCCTCTCCTCCCCAGTAATGTGCCCTCTGCTCCCCCAGTAATGTGCCCTATGCCCCCCCAGTAATGTGCCCTCTGCCCCCCAAGTAATGTGCCCTCTACCCCCAGTAATGTGCCCTCCCCCCCCCAGTAATGTGCACTCTGCCCCTCAGTAATGTGCTCTCTGCCCCCCCCCCAGTAATGTTCACTCTGCCCCCCAGTAATGTGCCCTCTGCCCCCCAGTAATGTGCACTCTGCCCCTCAGTAATGTGCTCTCTGCCCCTCAGTAATGTGCTCTCTGCCCCCCCCAGTAATGTGCACTCTGCCCCCCAGTAATGTGCCCTCTGTCCCCCAGTAATGTGCACTCTGCCCCCCAGTAATGTGCCCTCTGCCCCTCCAGTAATGTGCACTCTGCCCCCCAGTAATGTGCTTTCTGCCCCTCCAGTAATGTGCACTCTGCCCTCCCAGTAATGTGCTTTCTGCCCCCCAGTAATGTGCACTCTGCCCCCAGTAATGTGCTCTATGCCCCCCCAGTAATGTGCACTCTGCCCCCCAGTAATGTGCTCTCTGCCCCCCCCAGTAATGTTCACTCTGCCCCCCAGTAATGTGTCCTCTGCCCCCCAGTAATGTGCACTCTGCCCCCCAGTAATGTGCCCTCCCCCCCCCAGTAATGTGCACTCTGCCCCTCAGTAATGTGCTCTCTGCCCCCCCCCCAGTAATGTTCACTCTGCCCCCCAGTAATGTGCCCTCTGCCCCCCAGTAATGTGCACTCTGCCCCTCAGTAATGTGCTCTCTGCCCCTCAGTAATGTGCTCTCTGCCCCCCCCAGTAATGTGCACTCTGCCCCCCAGTAATGTGCCCTCTGTCCCCCAGTAATGTGCACTCTGCCCCCCAGTAATGTGCCCTCTGCCCCCCAGTAATGTGCACTCTGCCCACCAGTAATGTGTACTCTGCCCCCCACAGTAATGTGCACTCTGCCCCCCCCCAGTAATGTGCACTCTGCCCCCCAGTAATGTGCACTCTGCCCCTCCAGTAATGTGCACTCTGCCCCCAGTAATGTGCTTTCTGTCCCTCCAGTAATGTGCCCTCTCCTCCCCAGTAATGTGCCCTCTGCTCCCCCAGTAATGTGCCCTATGCCCCCCCAGTAATGTGCCCTCTGCCCCCCAAGTAATGTGCCCTCTACCCCCAGTAATGTGCCCTCTGCTCCCCCAGTAATGTGCACTCTGCCCCCCCAGTTATGTGATCTCTGCTCCCCCAGTAATGTGCTCTCTGCCCCCCAGTAATGTGCACTCTGCCCCCAGTAATGTGCCCTCTGCCCCCCAGTAATGTACCCTCTGCCCCCCCAGTAATGTGCACTCTGCCCCCCAGTAATGTGCACTCTGCCCCCAGTAATGTGCCCTCTGCCCCCCAGTAATGTGCCCTCTGCCCCCCCCCCCAGTAATGTGCCATCTGCCCCTCCAGTAATGTGCCCTCTGCCCCCCCAGTAATGTGCCAACTGCCCCTCCAGTAATGTGCGCTCTGCCCCCCCAGTAATGTGCCCTCTGCCCCCCCAGTAATGTGCCCTCTGCCCCCCCAGTAATGTGCGCTCTGCCCCCCCAGTAATGTGCCCTCTGCCCCCCCAGTAATGTGCCCCCAGTAAAAAGTTCATCAGAAGTTCATTAAACTACATATTTTTCTTTAATAAAATCCACCTTTACTTGAATAAATTTACATTAAAACTTTATTGATGTAAATTAAAATGTGAAATTTGCCATCAAAGTGTGACTGTAAAGTTTATAAAGTTTAGCTGAAAACACTTTCATCCAATATACTGCACATTCATTACCTTACGGCAGCTGTTTCTCTGCTATCATCCTGTCCCAGCCCCTCCCCCGTCACCCTGGCATTCTGGTTGCTAACAACAATCTGTAGAATGAAAGACGAGGGAACAGGAGATACAGTGTACGGACTGAGGGGTCACAGCAGGGTGGGGGGCAAAGCACTGAACTAGTTCTGGTCTCTGTTCATTGATTACAGGAAGCAGCTCCATCATTTTACTTGTGTTTGTGCTATGTCTTCTCCGTTCTCTGTACTCCCCATCCCCAACTGTCCTGAGCAGTCAGCTGAGCAGCCTGGCTGACACATCCTTCATAGCGGGTTGTGTGTATAGTAGTCATAACGCTGTAATAAGGAGAGGAGAGCTCAACATTATGGGAAGTGAGGGAAGCTGCTCAGGCCTCAGTGCCCTTAGCTGATGTCACAATCAGGTAGTACCCGCCCATTTCAGGAGAAGCTGAATATGATTTTATAAAAAAAGGTTGATAGATATATGAGGCTGGATCTCAGGCTAGGAAGAAAACAGCAGTGTGATTTGGGTATTGTTGGAATTGCTCAGGTCTGTGTGAAAATTTGAAAGTGTAGGTGACTTTTCCATTAAATTTTCTATTAAATCTTTAGATTTTTTATTTTATTAGATTTTTTTTTCTCACGTCACCTTCTCCTTTCACTTCTATTATTACTATATTGTAGATAGGTGACATCTAGACTCAGGCCCCGGCGTTAACCATAGAGGGAAATGAATGTGGAGCGATCAATACTTGTCACATACTAAATGAAATCCTGAACATGAAGCCGCGGGTCTCCGGGTGTGTAATATCGCTCCCGCTTACTTACAAAGCCATCGGTCACATGACTGCGCGAGTCGTCACCCTGGAAGAGTTAATACAAGATATGTCATACATCGATTTCCTGTCTTGTGTCTGGTATCAATATATTGAGCTGGCGATGGCTCCACCGGTCTGCGATCGCCTGCAGGGAGTCCCTGGCAGGAGCCTCTGACGTGGCACAGAGTCCATGGGATTGGAACGAGATGTAACAAAAATAATAACAATTTCTGTGAAAAAAAAATTTCTTTAGCTTTTATTAACTATTTTATGGAATATGTTTACAAATAAAATCTACTTTTATCTACATTTTATTCTTTACTAAGTATCTGTTTTCTACTGCAAAGGGAACCTGTCACCACATTTTTCACAGATACAGCTAGATGACAGGTTCCCACAGAGCCGAATTAACTAACTGACACCCTTCTTTAAGCTAAAAAATTTTCCCCTCAGATTTTCAAATATTCAACTTTATAATTGTAAAGGTATCCAGGGAAGTCTATAGTAAGGCGGGCGTGGCCTCTTCGGGCTGAATCCAGCAGCTCCACTTTATGCTTTCTCTGCATGCAGCGGTAATGTCATGTGACCAGGGTGACAAACATCATTACAGGTCCTTTAGGCTCGTAACATTACCAAACTGTACACCAAGCATATATCTTATGAAATCACAGCAACCTGTGATTTTTATGTGGTCAGATAGGTACAGTTTGCTAATGTTAAGAAGCTAAAGGACCTGTGATGATGTCACCCTGGTCACATGACATTAGGACACACCCCTCAACTTGCTCAATAGATCTCTAGATACCAGGCAAGTTTATTGCTCTGATTTTATGGGGAGGAAAACATTTTTTAGTTAAAAGAAAGCGGTCAGATATTTACTAGGGCTTTATAGGAACCTGCCACTAGCTGAATTGGTAAAAACATTTGGTGACAAATTGGTAAAAAAATTTAATTTTCACCTAAAATATTCCGTGCAACAGAACCATTCACATATCTATAAATTAGAATTTGTTGCCGATTTTCTTTAATTTTTGGATTTTTTTAGAGGTTTTGTACCTGCACCATGGGTGCACCATGCAGATGTGGTTGTTATATGCATTGGACTCTCTATTCAACTCTCAAGACTTTTTCTTCTTCCATGGGTTTGGATGGGGTGCGCCAGGCATGACCATCTCACATGTCACCATACGGGTTGACCATCGACAAGGGTCAGAGAACCCGTTTTTTTAAGACAACTATTTGTCCCACAGGAGTGGATATGTCACAAATACATTTTACAAGCTTAGGTACCACTGCACAAAACAATAGACTCAACGGGGATGAGGCTTAATCTATTGCCTCCAACACCCCCTCCCCCTCCAGTACGACGCGACTACAAGGTGCTGGTAAGTTTCTAGACAGTTGAAACCTAACAATGGCCTTCAGGTCTGACAAGTACAAAAACCTATTAAAGAGGTTATACCAAATACTCCATGTGAGAAGAGGGGCCCAGTTCTCAAAAAAAAAAAAAATGTAAGGTTTACCATGTGTCCTGCTGCTCCATTCACTGCATGGGCAAGGGAGAATGGAGAGACAGTGTGACAACCTGTGAAGCAATAGCATGGAGGGGCTCTGGTAATGCCCCCAGAAGACCCTTCAGGAGGAGCAGGCCATGGATAACACAGGATATTAGCACAGTCACTGGGTCTATAAGTAAGTGTCCCTGGTTTATCATGATGGGTTTCCTTTAAGGATTGCTGCAATAGACCAGGGCTAGGATGACAGGTAGGCAAGGTTAAGGGATTATTTTGGGCACCTCCCTCCTACCCAAATTGGGGGACGCTGCTTTGGACCTTAAATCTAAAAAGTAATGAATGATATGTGTGTCTTTAAGATCCAAATACCATTGATTACTGGACACCGGCAGCGTAATGGTACAATTGCCCGAGCCCCCCAACTTTGCGTCTAAGAAATTGTGAGAAGCGTGGGGCGGTGGGAAAACTGAGAGGTGAGGGTTGCTGTGCTATATTAATGGGGGTTGCTGTGCTATATTAATGGGGGTTGCTGTGCTACATAAATAAGGGTTGCTGTGCTATATTAATGGGGGTTGCTGTGCTATATTAATGAGGGTTGCTGTGCTATATTAATGAGGGTTGCTGTGCTATATTAATGAGGGTTGCTGTGCTACATAAATGAGGGTTGCTGTGCTATATTAATGGGGGTTGCTGTGCTACATAAATAAGGGTTGCTGTGCTATATTAATGGGGGTTGCTGTGCTATATTAATGAGGGTTGCTGTGCTATATTAATGAGGGTTGCTGTGCTATATTAATGAGGGTTGATGTGCTATATTAATGAGGGTTGCTGTGCTATATTAATGAGGGTTGCTGTGCTATATTAATGAGGGTTGCTGTGCTATATTAATGAGGGTTGCTGTGCTATATTAATGAGGGTTGCTGTGCTATATTAATGGGGGTTGCTGTGCTACATAAATAAGGGTTGCTGTGCTATATTAATGGGGGTTGCTGTGCTATATTAATGAGGGTTGCTGTGCTACATTAATGAAGGTTGCTGTGCTACATTAATGAGGGTTGCTGTGCTATATTAATGAGGGTTGCTGTGCTACATTAATGAAGGTTGCTGTGCTACATTAATGAGGGTTGCTGTGCTATATTAATGAGGGTTGCTGTGCTATATTAATGAGGGTTGCTGTGCTATATTAATGAGGGTTGCTGTGCTATATTAATGAGGGTTGATGTGCTATATTAATGAGGGTTGCTGTGCTATATTAATGAGGGTTGCTCTGACATCTAAGATCCTTTACCCACAAACATTAGCACATTCTACCCCATGTATGTATCTCATCACAGAAGCCTCCATGGACTATTACTCCTACTCATCCTCCATGGAGGCTGCTGTGATTTCATGTGATCAGATACACACATGGGGTAGACATTGCAAATGTTACATGATAAGTGTTCACTAAATTGATTGCAGTTACATAGTTATATGTGGGGTATATTCTTTGAGGTATACACCTATATATGCAATATAGAGGCTGCGGGTATATATTTTTGGGTGTGCTATATATTACGGCTAGTATACTAGTAAATGATTTTTCATTGGGATAGGCGCTAATTTGTTATTCCCTGGAAACAGATGAAAGGTTTGCAACAACCCTGATTCCGCTGCCTTTTTTTGCTGTGATTTTACAGGGTGGGGGGGACAATTTTGCCCGTCTGCAGAAGGCACCACGATGCCCCATCCTGACCCTGCAATAGACCATCCATAATCCCTCAGCCACATCCAGGAATGTCCATTATCCGGCTCGGTAGATGCTCTCGGCTTCTGTGTTTCTTGTCTGATGTTACTGTCAACAGAAATCCATTCCTAGAGGAGTCGGAGTCAGAGATATTCCGGATTGTTGTGATAGCCGGTAATTAATCGAATCTTGTTTCACATTCATTTAATTTGCCCCTGAAGCAAAAAAAATAAGATAAGAGTCCTATGTGACGGAGCGGAGCCGGAACGGGGAGGGGGCGGAGGGCTGAATGGTTTATACTAATGCTCATAAATTTCCAATTACAGTCACTAGTAATCACAACAAGCGGATGAAGGATCCGAGTGCGGCCGTGATACAGAACTCACACCTTGTGGCAAAGCTGAGGATTGCCCCCAAGCTGGGAGTCTGGGGAGTCTAGGTGCCAGGGCTGCTGTTACTCTTATAGGCCCTGGCATAGATGGAGGAGATGGCGTGATCGAGTTTGACAGCTGCATTTGAACTGTCCATTTCTAAAATGTAGATGTCCAGTGCAATCAGTCCGGGATCCGAGCTGAGAGCCAAGTGTGATGACTTATAGAAACTCATTATAATGCAGGAGGGCGAGATGTATGTCACAACAGATCTGTCATCAGAACTGGGGTAAAACATCAGCACATCCAGATCCTTTCTCTCCACGGGATTGCAGAAGTGGGTTTTCAGCTAGAAAGTCAGAAAACAACTTCTTCTTACCTGACATTGATGTAGAGACTAATTGATACATTATATTTATAAAGGGATTCTACAGTGAGACAGCAGAAGAGAAAAAATATAACGACTATAATACTGCCCCCTATGTACAAGAATATAACTACTATAATACTGCCCCCTATGTACAGGAATATAACTACTATAATACTGCCCCCTATGTACAAGAATATAACTGCTATAATACTGCCCCCTATGTACAGGAATATAACTACTATAATACTGCCCCCTATGTACAGGAATATAACTACTATAATACTGCCCCCTATGTACAGGAATATAACTACTATAATACTGCCCCCTATGTACAAGTATATAACTACTATAATACTGCCCCTATGTACAAGAATATAACTACTATAATACTGCCCCCTATGTACAAGTATATAACTACTATAATACTGCCCCCTATGTACAAGAAAATAACTACTATAATACTGCCCCCTATGTACAAGAATATAACTACTATAATACTGCCCCCTATGTACAAGAATATAACTACTATAATACTGCCCCCTATGTACAAGAATATAACTACTATAATACTGCCCCCTATGTACAGGAATATAACTACTATAATACTGCCTCCTATGTACAAGAATATAACTACTATAATACTGCCCCCTATGTACAGGAATATAACTACTATAATACTGCCCCCTATGAACAAGACTATAACTACTATAATACTGCCCGCTATGTACAAGAATATAACTACTATAATACTGCCCCCTATGTACAAGAATATAACTACTATAATACTGCCCCCTATGTACAAGAATATAACTACTATAATACTGCCCCCTATGTACAAGAATATAACTACTATAATACTGCCTCCTATGTACAGGAATATAACTACTATAATACTGCTCCCTATGTACAAGAATATAACTACTATAATACTGCCTCCTATATACAAGAATATAACTACTATAATACTGCCCCCTATGTACAGGAATATAACTACTATAATACTGCCCCCTATGTACAAGAATATAACTACTATAATACTGCCCCTATGTACAGGAATATAACTGCTATAATACTGCCCCCTATGTACAGGAATATAACTACTATAATACTGTCCCCTATGTACAAGAATATAACTACTATAATACTGCCCCCTATATACAAGAATATAACTACTATAATACTGCTCCCTATGTACAAGAATATAACTACTATAATACTGCCCCTATGTACAGGAATATAACTACTATAATACTGCCCCCTATGTACAGGAATATAACTACTATAATACTGTCCCCTATGTACAAGAATATAACTACTATAATACTGTCCCCTATGTACAGGAATATAACTACTATAATACTGCTCCCTATGTACAAGAATATAACTACTATAATACTGCCCCCTATGTACAGGAATATAACTACTATTATACTGCCCCCTATGTACAAGAATATAACTACTATAATACTGCCCCCTATATACAAGAAAATAACTACTATAATACTGTCCCATATGTACAAGAATATAACTACTATAATACTGCCCCCTATGTACAAGAATATAACTACTATAATACTGCCCCCTATGTACAAGAATATAACTACTATAATACTGCCCCCTATGTACAGGAATATAACTACTATAATACTGCCTCCTATGTACAGGAATATAACTACTATAATACAGCCCCCTATGTACAAGAATATAACTACTATAATACTGCCCCCTATGTACAAGAATATAACTACTATAATACTGCCCCCTATGTACAAGAATATAACTACTATAATACTGCCCCCTATGTACAAGAATATAACTACTATAATACTGCCCCCTATGTACAAGAATATAACTACTATAATACTGCCCCCTATGTACAAGAATATAACTACTATAATACTGCCCCCTATGTACAAGAATATAACTACTATAATACTGCCCCCTATGTACAAGAATATAACTACTATAATACTGCCCCCTATGTACAAGAATATAACTACTATAATACTGCCCCCTATGTACAGGAATATAACTACTATAATACTGCCCCCTATGTACAAGAATATAACTACTATAATACTGCCCCCTATGTACAGGAATATAACTTCTATAATACTGCCCCCTATGTACAGGAATATAACTACTATAATACTGCCCCCTATGTACAAGAATATAACTACTATAATACTGCCCCCTATGTACAAGAATATAACTACTATAATACTGCCCCCTATGTACAGGAATATAACTACTATAATACTGCCCCCTATGTACAAGAATATAATTACTATAATACTGCCCCCTATGTACAAGAATATAACTACTATAATACTGCCCCTATGTACAAGAATATAACTACTATAATACTGCCCCTATGTACAAGAATATAACTACTATAATACTGCCCCCTATGTACAGGAATATAACTACTATAATACTTCCCCTATGTACAGGAATATAACTACTATAATACTGCCCCCTATGCACAAGAATATAACTACTATAATACTGCCCCCTATGTACAGGAATATAACTTCTATAATACTGCCCCCTATGTACAAGAATATAACTACTATAATACTGCCCCTATATACAAGACTATAACTACTATAATACTGCCCCTTATGTACAAGAATATAACTACTATAATACTGCCCCCTATGTACAGGAATATAACTACTATAATACTGCCCCTATGTACAAGAATATAACTACTATAATACTGCCCCTATGTACAAGAATATAACTACTATAATACTGCCCCCTATGTACAAGAATATAATTACTATAATACTGTCCCCTATGTACAAGAATGTAACTACTATAATACTGCCCCCTATGTACAAGAATATAACTACTATAATACTGCCCCCTATGTACAGGAATATAACTACTATAATACATCCCCTATGTACAGGAATATAACTACTATAATACTGCCCCCTATGTACAAGAATATAACTACTATAATACTGCCCCCTATGTACAGGAATATAACTTCTATAATACTGCCCCCTATGTACAAGACTATAACTACTATAATACTGCCCCCTATGTACAAGAATATAACTACTATAATACTGCCCCCTATGTACAAGAATATAACTACTATAATACTGCACCCTATGTACAGGAATATAACTACTATAATACTGCCCCCTATGTACAAGACTATAACTACTATAATACTGTCCCCTATGTACAAGAATATAACTACTATAATACTGTCCCCTATGTACAAGAATATAACTACTATAATGCTGCTCCCTATGTACAAGAATATAACTACTATAATACTGCCCCTATGTACAAGAATATAACTGCTATAATACTGCCCCCTATGTACAGGAATATAACTACTATAATACTGCCCCCTATGTACAAGAATATAACTACTATAATACTGCCCCCTGTGTACAGGAATATAACTACTATAATACTGCCCCCTATGTACAAGAATATAATTACTATAATACTGCCCCCTATGTACAAGAATGTAACTACTATAATACTGCCCCCTATGTACAAGAATATAACTACTATAATACTGCCCCCTATGTACAGGAATATAACTACTATAATACATCCCCTATGTACAGGAATATAACTACTATAATACTGCCCCCTATGTACAAGAATATAACTACTATAATACTGCCCCCTATGTACAAGAATATAACTTCTATAATACTGCGCCCTATGTACAAGACTATAACTACTATAATACTGCCCCCTATGTACAAGAATATAACTACTATAATACTGCCCCCTATGTACAAGAATATAACTACTATAATACTGCCCCCTATGTACAAGAATATAACTACTATAATACTGCCCCCTGTGTACAGGAATATAACTACTATAATACTGCCCCCTATGTACAGGAATATAACTACTATAATACTGCCCCCTATGTACAGGAATATAACTACTATAATACTGCCCCCTATGTACAAGAATATAACTACTATAATACTGCCCCTATATACAAGACTATAACTACTATAATACTGCCCCCTATGTACAAGAATATAACTACTATAATACTACCCCCTATGTACAGGAATATAACTACTATAATACTGCCCCCTATGTACAAGAATATAACTACTATAATACTGCCCCCTATGTACAAGAATATAACTACTATAATACTGCCCCCTATGTACAAGAATATAATTACTATAATACTGCCCCCTATGTACAAGAATGTAACTACTATAATACTGCCCCCTATGTACAAGAATATAACTACTATAATACTGCCCCCTATGTACAGGAATATAACTACTATAATACATCCCCTATGTACAGGAATATAACTACTATAATACTGCCCCCTATGTACAAGAATATAACTACTATAATACTGCCCCCTATGTACAGGAATATAACTTCTATAATACTGCCCCCTATGTACAAGACTATAACTACTATAATACTGCCCCCTATGTACAAGAATATAACTACTATAATACTGCCCCCTATGTACAAGAATATAACTACTATAATACTGCCCCCTATGTACAAGAATATAACTACTATAATACTGCCCCCTGTGTACAGGAATATAACTACTATAATACTGCCCCCTATGTACAGGAATATAACTACTATAATACTGCCCCCTATGTACAGGAATATAACTACTATAATACTGCCCCCTATGTACAAGAATATAACTACTATAATACTGCCCCTATATACAAGACTATAACTACTATAATACTGCCCCCTATGTACAAGAATATAACTACTATAATACTACCCCCTATGTACAGGAATATAACTACTATAATACTGCCCCCTATGTACAAGAATATAACTACTATAATACTGCCCCCTATGTACAAGAATATAACTACTATAATACTGCCCCCTATGTACAGGAATATAACTACTATAATACTGCCCCTATGTACAAGAATATAACTACTATAATACTGCCCCTATGTACAAGAATATAACTACTATAATACTGCCCCCTATGTACAAGAATATAATTACTATAATACTGCCCCCTATGTACAAGAATGTAACTACTATAATACTGCCCCCTATGTACAAGAATATAACTACTATAATACTGCCCCCTATGTACAGGAATATAACTACTATAATACATCCCCTATGTACAGGAATATAACTACTATAATACTGCCCCCTATGTACAAGAATATAACTACTATAATACTGCCCCCTATGTACAGGAATATAACTTCTATAATACTGCCCCCTATGTACAAGACTATAACTACTATAATACTGCCCCCTATGTACAAGAATATAACTACTATAATACTGCCCCCTATGTACAAGAATATAACTACTATAATACTGCCCCCTATGTACAAGAATATAACTACTATAATACTGCCCCCTATGTACAAGAATATAACTACTATAATACTGCCCCCTATGTACAAGAATATAATTACTATAATACTGCCCCCTATGTACAAGAATGTAACTACTATAATACTGCCCCCTATGTACAAGAATATAACTACTATAATACTGCCCCCTATGTACAGGAATATAACTACTATAATACATCCCCTATGTACAGGAATATAACTACTATAATACTGCCCCCTATGTACAAGAATATAACTACTATAATACTGCCCCCTATGTACAGGAATATAACTTCTATAATACTGCCCCCTATGTACAAGACTATAACTACTATAATACTGCCCCCTATGTACAAGAATATAACTACTATAATACTGCCCCCTATGTACAAGAATATAACTACTATAATACTGCCCCCTATGTACAAGAATATAACTACTATAATACTGCCCCCTGTGTACAGGAATATAACTACTATAATACTGCCCCCTATGTACAGGAATATAACTACTATAATACTGCCCCCTATGTACAGGAATATAACTACTATAATACTGCCCCCTATGTACAAGAATATAACTACTATTATACTGTAGAAAAGGTAGATTTGGATCCAGCACTCTTATGCCAAACACGGAGACGGTCCAATGCAGAAAAAATATGATCCTTTATTGATGATAAAATCATGCGGACACACAAAAGCTGATTGTAAGGGATCAACGCGTTTCGGCAGGAGCTGCCTTAGTCATGATCTGATATATACAATAGAACATGGTGCTTTTAAAATACCCGCTTCATGACCTCACGAGTCAGGTGACCAATGTGGGAGGGGTTACACACGTGAAGTTGATGAACAACATGTCAATCATGAAATCATGTGATGCGGTGTCAACCCTCATGAACCTAAAATCGTGGGGCAGAAGAAATCCGGCAATAAAACATTGTAAACTTTACAAAAAAGAGAGACAAATGGGACTCCAATCATGGCACGACACACAACGCACTGAAAGAATGTAACTGGCATCCACAAAAAGATGAGGTACTGCAAAACATGAAATTCTACATCAATTGCTGAGGCAGGAAATGCACAAATAAGTAAACACAGGTCATTGTTCACATAGTTGGATTATAAATGACACAACATGTGGAAAGACGCAATGACATTAAGTGCGTCAAATAACATCTATGGGGAAACGGGACCACAGGTACGTCTCTATGTTAACCATTGAATAAGGTATATGTAAGGTGCTCTGGTAACATGTCATGTACAAAGAGACTACGTAAACATAACACTCGTAAACATCACACTCGTACAGTGCCTGGGTGTAAACCTAAAATGAGTTACCGTGGTAATTGGAAGATGGAACCATATATGAAAGCAAATATAGAGGCACATAAATGATGTTAGAGTGACATAAGTTGTTCTAAAGAGACATCCAATGTGTAAACAATATGTAAACAATATGTAAACAAAGACATAAACAAAACAAGGAAAGGGAGATGTAAGTAAACCAATGCAGAAAGGAAAAACACACATATCTAGGAGGAGAGAGGGTGATGTTAATATGTTAATATGATATCAGATCTTTTATTCAAACCCTCTGGTTGCCGACTGGCTAGGGTAAACATCCAAAAAGTCTCTCGATTGAGAAGCTTACGTTTAATATCTCCCCCTCTAATAGGTTGGTATACTCTCTCTATACCAGTCCAAGAAAAGCCATCAGTGCGTTTATTATGGCAATCTCTAAAATGTTTGGAAATAGAAGAGATGTTGACAGAGTTATTGCTTATGTCAGATAGATGCCTACGTATCCTTATCTTTAGGGGGCCAGCTGTATGTCCTACATATTGTTTATTGCATTTCAAACAGGAAGCTACATAGATGGCATTGGAGGTGTTACAATTGATATAGGATTTAATTTTGTGACATGTGCCTGTATGCATGGATGTAACAGTATCCCCTATTTTAATGTAGTCACAAGCTATACACTGCCTATGTCCACACTTAAAGTTGCCTCGATATTTAAGCCAAGTGGGTTTTTTCTTCTCTTCACTGAGAAAGAGGCTCGGGGAAAGACTATTGCCTAGGGTGGGAGCTCGTCTGGCAATATATTTTATTCCTGGAGATATGATTTCTCGTAAAATGGGGTCTTGGATAAGCATTGGAATAAATTTTTTGATAATATTCGTTATTTGGGAATATTGGTTACTATATGACGTAATAAATGGTACCCTTTGTTTCCCTACTTCCTTAGTGTGTTTCTTTTCGTTCATATTCAATAGTGCTTTTTGTGAAACATTATTAATTTTTTTGGCCGCTATAGCTATGTCTTTGTTTTTGTATCGACGAGTTCTTAATCGTTGACCCAAGTATTGTCTCTCCAATTTGAAATCCTGATCTGATGTACAGTTTCGTCGTAGCCTAATCATTTCCCCATAAGGGATATTCCTAATAACGTGTTGGGGATGACATGAGGTGGCTAAAAGGGTAGTATTTCCTGAGACTTTCTTTCTAAAAGGTTTAACTGATACCCTATCACCTATACCAGTAAGAGTGATGTCCAAAAAGCTAATCGAATCCCCTCCAAATTCTGAAGTAAATCTTAAATTCATTTCGTTAATGTTTAAGTAATGTACAAACTCAATGAATCTATCCTTCGAGTCTCCCCAGACCCATATCAAATCATCAATAAATCTACCGAACCACACAATGAATTGAGAATATGGGTTGGTGTCCGAAAAAATATATAACTCCTCCCACTGAGACATATAAATGTTTGCAAGGGAGGGGGAAAATTTGGCCCCCATGGGGGCCCCCTCCACTTGCAAATAAAACACACGATCAAAAATAAAAAAATTATTTTTCAACAAAAATTCTGTGGCCATCAGGAGAAATGTTTTCAGATGTTCATCATATGTACTGTATGTATCCAGATGTCTCTTTAGAAAGAATAATCCCATTGAATGAGGGATAGAGGAATATAGTGAAGCCACATCGCATGTGGCCCAACTATAATTGTGTCCCCACTTGAAGTTATCCATGGTATGTATAATGTGCTTTGTATCTTGGATAAAGCTGGGAGTGACGTGCGTTAAGGGCTGGAGGTACATGTCAAGCCATTCTCCTAATTTCTCTCCTAGGCTTCCAATGCCAGCTACAATAGGCCTCATAGGAGGAGGGAATGTGTCCTTATGGACTTTTGGTAAAGAGTGGAATACCGCTGTGACCGGATGTTCTACAAATAAATGTTCCTCCAGCTTTTGTGTAAGAATACCCATGTGTACCCCTTCTTTTAGGAGTCGTTTAAGCTCTAATTGGCTGCCCTGTGTTGGATCCCCATTTAGTTGTTTATAAGTGGTTTGGTCTTGAAGCATTGCTACATTCAGTTTTTCATACAGAGAAGAGTTGAGAACAACCACTGCCCCACCTTTATCCGCATTCCTAATTGTAATGTCAGGATTATCTTTTAAACTCCTGAGAGCTGAAGATTCACCTTTAGATAAATTATGATGAGAGTGTGTTTGCTGAGTTCCTATTTTGTTGTGTAGTTTAATTAACTCGCCCTCCACAGTCTCCTGAAATCTATCTAGTATAGGTGGGCGTGAACCCACTGGATAAAAATCAGGATTTTTAACAGAGAAATTTTTGTTTACGACGTTGTTAGCTTCAGAACCACCACACATTAATGCCCGCATACATAAAATATCACGTTGCTCTGAAAAATTCGTATGTAAACTGGGTATAGACAATTCTGTAATATAATCATTAAGCACAGATTCCTTCATACAAGTATTAACCTCCTCTATGCTGGTATCAAAAAAATGCTTCTTAACCGTGATGTTTCTAGCAAGTTTGTTAACATCAAGTATCGTTCTAAATAAATCAAAATTACATGTTGGAGAAAAATTGAGTCCTTTGCTTAACAAAGAGATTTGGCTCTCGTCCAAAATATAACTGGACAGATTTATAACTGAATGTGTCACTTCTGTAGTTTCTTCTGGAACCGGGTTGTTGTGCCCGTTTTTTCTGTGCTTCCTCCCTGCCCGTCTGCCCCGTTTTTTGACGGTTGTAAGATATTTTGCTGTTGTGAAGAGGTGGAAGTATTTGTTTTTCCTGTGTTTCTGGTTGCATTCCTATCATTGGAGTTAGACGGTGTTGACGATAGACTACCATCCGAGTCGTCTGTTTCTGAAAAGTTCACTTTTCTGTAAGATCTCCTATATCTTCTCTTGGATCTGCCTTTTTTAAGGATGGATTTTGGTGTATCATTTAATATTCCTTGCTTTTGGTCATTATCAAACTCACGTCTTCTCCACGTATAAACTTCATTCCTCTTGTAGTCAATAAAATCTCTCTGGAATTTTTTCTTTTTAACCTCTGCTATTTCTTTTTCAATATTTTTGACTTTGATGGTAATCTCATTCATGTGTTCCTCAAACACAGGCGCTGGAGAAGTGTTGTGCAGAGTAGTTTTTAACTCATTAATCTCCACATTCAACTTATTCAGTGCTTCTTGCTCATGTGAAATAATCAGTTTCATGAGTTTGAATGAACATTCGCTCAAGATGGCATGCCATGTTTCTAAAAACTTGTCAGAATATATCGTGGTAGGTAACTTTTTGATCCTTAGACCTCTAGGAATCATTTCTTTATTGATGTATGAGGTCAAGGTTTCAGAGTCCCACCAAATCTTTGTTTCTTTTTCTGTTAATTTAGATAAAGAGTCCCATTCTAAAAAATGTTCTGAGAGTGGGCTGTCAACGGAGGAATCACAATCAAAAATTTGTGCGATTAGATTTTTCCTCTCCGTATATAATTGTGTTGTCGGAATTGCATCGTCGACTAGTCCCACTCTATTATACTGCCCCCTATGTACAAGAATATAACTACTATAATACTGCCCCCTATGTACAAGAATATAACTACTATAATACTGCCCCTATGTACAAGAATATAACTACTATAATACTGTCCCCTATGTACAAGAATATAACTACTATAATACTGTCCCCTATGTACAGGAATATAACTACTATTATACTGCCCCCTATGTACAAGAATATAACTACTATAATACTGCCCCCTATGTACAGGAATATAACTACTATTATACTGCCCCCTATGTACAAGAATATAACTACTATAATACTGCCCCCTATGTACAAGAATATAACTACTATAATACTGCCCCTATGTACAAGAATATAACTACTATAATACTGTCCCCTATGTACAGGAATATAACTACTATTATACTGCCCCCTATGTACAAGAATATAACTACTATAATACTGCCCCCCTATGTACAGGAATATAACTACTATAATACTGCCCCCTATGTACAATAATATAACTACTATAATACTGCCCCCTATGTACAAGAATATAACTACTATAATACTGCCCCCGATATACAAGAATATAGCTACTATAATACTGCCCCCTATGTGCAAGTCTATAACTACTATAATACTGCCCCCTATGTACAAGAATGCAACTACTATAATACTGCCCCCTATGTACAAGAATATAACTACTATAATACTGCCCCCTATGGACAAGAATATAACTACTATATTACTGCCCCCTATGTACAAGAATATAACTACTATAATACTGCCCTCTGTGTACAGGAATATAACTACTATAATACTGCCCCCTATGTACAGGAATATAACTACTATAATACTGCCCCCTATGTACAGGAATATAACTACTATAATACTGCCCCTATGTACAGGAATATAACTACTATTATACTGCCCCCTATGTACAAAAATATATCTACTATAATACTGCCCCCTATGTACAGGAATATAACTACTATAATACTGCCCCCTATGTACAAGAATAAAACTACTATAATACCGCCCCCTATGTACAAGAATATAACTACTATAATACTGCCCCTATGTACAGGAATATAACTACTATAATACTGCCCCCTATATACAAGAATATAACTACTATAAAACTGCCCCCTATGTACAAGAATACAACTATTATAATACTGCCTCCTATGTACAGGAATATAACTACTATAATACTGCCCCCTATGTACAGGAATATAACTACTATAATACTTCCCTCTATGTACAAGAATATAATTACTATAATACTGCCCCTATGTACAGGAATATAACTACTATAATACTGCCCACTATGTACAGGAATATAACTACTATAATACTGCCCCCTATGTACAAGAATATAACTACTATATTACTGCCCACTATGTACAGGAATATAACTACTATAATACTGCCCCCTATGTACAGGAATATAACTACTATAATACTGCCAGCTATGTACAGGAATATAACTACTATATTACTGCCCACTATGTACAGGAATATAACTACTATAATACTGCCCCCTATGTACAAGAATAAAACTACTATAATACTGCCCACTATGTACAGGAATATAACTACTATAATACTGCTTCCTATGTACAGGAATATAACTACTATAATACTGCCCCCTAAGTACAAGAATATAACTACTATAAAACTGCCCTCTATGTACAGGAATATAACTACTATAATACTGCCCCCTATGTACAAGAATATAACTACTATAATACTGCCCCCTATGTACAAGAATATAACTACTATAATACTGCCCACTATGTACAGGAATATAACTACTATAATACTGCCCCCTATGTACAGGAATATAACTACTATAAAACTGCCCCCTATGTACAATAATATAACTACTATAATACTGCCCCCTATGTACAGAAATATAACTACTATAATACTGCCCCCTATGTACAAGAATATAACTACTATAATACTGCCCCCTATGTACAGGAATATAACTACTATAATACTGCCCCCTATGTACAAGAATATAACTTCTATAATACTGCCCCCTGTGTACAAGAATGTAACTACTATAATACTGCCCCCTATGTACAGGAATATAACTACTATAATACTGCCCACTATGTACAGGAATATAACTACTATAATACTGCCCCCTATGTACAGGAATATAACTACTATAATACTGCCCCCTATGTACAAGAATATAACTACTATAATACTGCCCCCTGTGTACAAGAATTTAACTACTATAATATTGCCCCCTATGTACAGGAATATAACTACTATAATACTGCCCACTATGTACAGGAATATAACTACTATAATACTGCCCCCTATGTACAGGAATATAACTACTATAATACTGCCCCCTATGTACAAGAATATAACTACTATAATACTGCCCCTTGTGTACAAGAATGTAACTACTATAATACTGCCCCCTATGTACAGGAATATAGCTACTACAATACTGCCCCCTATGTACAGGGATATAACTACTATAATACTGCCCCTATGTACAAGAATATAACTACTATAATACTGCCCCCCTATGTACAAGAATATAACTACTATAATACTGCCCCTATGTACAAGAATATACTACTATAATACTGCCCCCTATGTACAGGGATATAACTACTATAATACTGACCCCTATGTACAAAAATATAACTACTATAATACTGCCCCTATGTACAAGAATATACTACTATAATACTGCCCCCTATGTACAAGAATATATCTACTATAATACTGCCCCCTATGTACAGGAATATAACTACTATAATACTGCCCCCTATGTACAGGAATATAACTACTATAATACTGCCCCCTATGTACAAGAATATAACTACTATAATGCTGCCCCCTATGTACAGGAATATAACTTCTATAATACTGCCCCCTATGTACAAGAATATAACTACTATAATACTGCCCCCTATGTACAAGAATATAACTACTATAATACTGCCCCCTATGTAAAGGAATATATCTACTATAATACTGTCCCCTATGTACAAAAATATAACTACTATAATACTGCCCCTATGTACAAGAATATACTACTATAATACTGCCCCCTATGTACAAGAATATATCTACTATAATACTGCCCCCTATGTACAGGAATATAACTACTATAATACTGCCCCCTATGTAAAGGAATATAACTACTATAATACTGCCCCCTATGTACAAGAATATAACTACTATAATACTGCCCCCTATGTACAAGAATATAACTACTATAATACTGCCCCCTATGTACAAGAATATAACTACTATAATACTGCCCCCCTATGTACAGGAATATAACTACTATAATACTGCCCCCTATGTACAGGAATATAACTACTATAATACTGCTCCCAATGTACAGGAATATAACTACTATAATACTGCCCCTATGTACAGGAATATAACTACTATAATACTGCCCCCTATGTACAAGAATATAACTACTATAATACTGCCCCCTATGTACAAGAATATAACTACTATAATACTGCCTCCTATGTACAGGAATATAACTACTATAATACTGCCCCCTATGTACAAGATATAACTACTATAATTCTGCCCCCTATGTACAGGAATATAACTACTATAATACTGCCCCCTATGTACAAGAATATAACTACTATAATGCTGCCCCCTATGTACAGGAATATAACTTCTATAATACTGCCCCCTATGTACAAGAATATAACTACTATAATACTGCCCCCTATGTACAAGAATATAACTACTATAATACTGCCCCCTATGTAAAGGAATATAACTACTATAATACTGTCCCCTATGTACAAAAATATAACTACTATAATACTGCCCCTATGTACAAGAATATACTACTATAATACTGCCCCCTATGTACAAGAATATATCTACTATAATACTGCCCCCTATGTACAGGAATATAACTACTATAATACTGCCCCCTATGTAAAGGAATATAACTACTATAATACTGCCCCCTATGTACAAGAATATAACTACTATAATACTGCCCCCTATGTACAAGAATATAACTACTATAATACTGCCCCCTATGTACAAGAATATAACTACTATAATACTGCCCCCCTATGTACAGGAATATAACTACTATAATACTGCCCCCTATGTACAGGAATATAACTACTATAATACTGCTCCCAATGTACAGAAATATAACTACTATAATACTGCCCCTATGTACAGGAATATAACTACTATAATACTGCCCCCTATGTACAAGAATATAACTACTATAATACTGCCCCCTATGTACAAGAATATAACTACTATAATACTGCCTCCTATGTACAGGAATATAACTACTATAATACTGCCCCCTATGTACAAGATATAACTACTATAATACTGCCCCCTATGTACAGGAATATAACTACTTTAATACTTCCCCCTATGTTCAGGAATATAACTTCTATAATACTGCCCCTATGTACAGGAATATAACTACTATAATACTACCCCCTATGTACAGGAATATAACTACTATAATATTGCCCCATATGTACAAGAATATAACTACTTTAATACTGCCCCCTATGTACAAGAATATAACTACTATAATACTGCCCCCTATGTACAAGAATATAACTACTATAATACTGCCCCTATGTACAAGAATATAACTACTATAATACTGCCCCCTATGTACAGGAATATAACTACTATAATACTGCCCCCTATGTACAGGAATATAACTACTATAATACTGCCCCCTATGTACAGGAATATAACTACTATAATACTGCCCCCTATGTACAAGAATATAACTACTATAATACTGCCCCCTATGTACAAGAATATAACTACTATAATACTGCCCCCTATGTACAAGAATATAACTACTATAATACTGCCCCTATGTACAAGAATATAACTACTATAATACTGCCCCTATGTACAAGAATATAACTACTATAATACTACCCTCTATGTACAAGAATATAACTACTATAATACTGCCCCCCTATGTACAAGAATATAACTACTATAATACTGCCCCTATGTACAAGAATATAACTACTATAATACTGCCCCCCTATGTACAAGAATATAACTACTATAATACTACCCTCTATGTACAAGAATATAACTACTATAATACTGCCCCCCTATGTACAAGAATATAACTACTATAATACTGCCCCTATGTACAAGAATATAACTACTATAATGCTGCCCCCTATGTACAGGAATATAACCACTATAATACTGCCCCCTATGTACAGGAATATAACTACTATAATACTGCCCCCTATGTACAAGAATATAACTACTATAATACTGCCCCCTATGTACAGGAATATAACTACTATAATACTGCTCCCTATGTACAAGAATATACCTACTATAATACTGCCCCCTATGTACAGGAATATAACTACTATAATACTGCCCCTATGTACAAGAATATAACTACTATAATACTGCCCCCTATGTACAAGAATATAACTACTATAATACTTCCCCCTATGTACAAGAATATAACTACTATAATACTGCCCCCTATGTACAAGAATATAACTACTATAATACTGCCCCCTATGTACAAGAATATAACTACTATAATACTGCCTCCTATGTACAGGAATATAACTACTATAATACTGCCCCCTATGTACAGGAATATAACTACTATAATACTGCCCCCTATGTACAAGAATATAACTACTATAATACTGCCTCCTATGTACAGGAATATAACTACTATAATACTGCCCCCTATGTACAGGAATATAACTACTTTAATACTTCCCCCTATGTACAGGAATATAGCTACTATAATACTGCCCCCTATGTACAAGAATATAACTACTATAATACTGCCCCCTATGTACAAGAATATAACTACTATAATACTGCCCCCTATGTACAAAAATATAACTACTATAATACTGCCCCCTATGTACAAGAATATAACTACTATAATACTGCCCCCTATGTACAGGAATATAACTACTATTATACTGCCCCCTATGTACAAGAATATATCTACTATAATACTGCCCCCTTTTGTACAAGAATATAACTACTATAATACTGCCCCCTATGTACAGGAATATAACTACTATAATACTGCCCCCTATGTACAGGAATATAACTACTATAATACTGCCCCCTATGTACAAGAATATAACTACTATAATACTGTCCCCTATGTACAAGAATATAACTACTATAATACTGCCCCCTATGTACAGGAATATAACTACTATAATACTGCCCCCTATGTACAAGAATATAACTACTATAATGCTGCCCCCTATGTACAGGAATATAACTTCTATAATACTGCCGCCTATGTACAAGAATATAACTACTATAATACTGCCCCCTATGTACAAGAATATAACAACTATAATACTGCCCCCTATGTAAAGGAATATAACTACTATAATACTGTCCCCTATGTACAAGAATATAACTACTATAATACTGCCCCTATGTACAAGAATATACTACTATAATACTGCCCCCTATGTACAGGAATATAACTACTATAATACTGCCCCTATGTACAAGAATATAACTACTATAATACTGCCCCCCTATGTACAAGAATATAACTACTATAATACTGCCCCTATGTACAAGAATATACTACTATAATACTGCCCCCTATGTACAGGGATATAACTACTATAATACTGCCCCTATGTACAAGAATATAACTACTATAATACTGCCCCCCTATGTACAAGAATATAACTACTATAATACTGCCCCTATGTACAAGAATATACTACTATAATACTGCCCCCTATGTACAGGGATATAACTACTATAATACTGCCCCTATGTACAAGAATATAACTACTATAATACTGCCCCCCTATGTACAAGAATATAACTACTATAATACTGCCCCTATGTACAAGAATATACTACTATAATACTGCCCCCTATGTACAGGGATATAACTACTATAATACTGCCCCCTATGTACAAGAATATAACTACTATAATACTGCCCACTATGTACAGGAATATAACTACTATAATACTGCCCCCTATGTACAAGAATATAACTACTATAATACTGCCCCTATGTACAAGAATATACTACTATAATACTGCCCCCTATGTACAAGAATATATCTACTATAATACTGCCCCCTATGTACAGAAATATAACTACTATAATACTGCCCGCTATGTAAAGGAATATAACTACTATAATACTGCCCCCTATGCACAAGAATATAACTACTATAATACTGCCCCCTATGTACAAGAATATAACTACTATAATACCGCCCCCTATGTACAAGAATATAACTACTATAATACTGCCCCCCTATGTACAGGAATATAACTACTATAATACTGCCCCCTATGTACAGGAATATAACTACTATAATACTGCCCCCTATGTACAAGAATATAACTACTATAATACTGCCCCTATGTACAAGAATATACTACTATAATACTGCCCCCTATGTACAAGAGCATATCTACTATAATACTGCCCCCTATGTACAGAAATATAACTACTATAATACTGCCCCCTATGTAAAGGAATATAACTACTATAATACTGCCCCCTATGCACAAGAATATAACTACTATAATACTACCCACTATGTACAAGAATATAACTACTATAATACTGCCCCTATGTACAAGAATATACTACTATAATACTGCCCCCTATGTACAAGAGCATATCTACTATAATACTGCCCCCTATGTACAGAAATATAACTACTATAATACTGCCCCCTATGTAAAGGAATATAACTACTATAATACTGCCCCCTATGCACAAGAATATAACTACTATAATACTACCCACTATGTACAGGAATATAACTACTATAATACTGCCCCCTATGTACAAGAATATAACTACTATAATACTGCCCCCTATGTACAAGAATATAACTACTATAATACTGCCCCCCTATGTACAGGAATATAACTACTATAATACTGCCCCCTATGTACAGGAATATAACTACTATAATACTGCCCCCTATGTACAGGAATATAATTACTATAATACTGCCCCTATGTACAAGAATATAACTACTATAATACTGCCTCCTATGTACAAGAATATAACTACTATAATACTGCCCCCTATGTACAAGAATATAACTACTATAATACTGCCTCCTATGTACAGGAATATAACTACTATAATACTGCCCCCTATGTACAGGAATATAACTACTTTAATACTTCCCCCTATGTTCAGGAATATAACTACTATAATACTGCCCCCTTGCTGGGAGGTTGTGTGAGAGCAGAGCTCCTGAAGTCTCCTGATGCCTGGAGACAGCCCAGGGCGGGGCCACCCTGGGTGGGGAGATTCCCCAAGCAAGGCCCAGGCTTCCAGGCCTACACCGGGAGTGAACTCCCAAAAGCTTTCTACTAGGGATGCAAATCCCAATGTTACTAACAGAGAAGTTTGTGGACAGAATGTTGATTTATTAAAGAAGAAACAAGACAAGGAAGTGAGTACAACAGTGAAAGCAGTGAGTCCCATGTCCATCCAGCATGGAGGAGCTCAGGTGATGCAGAGTGTGAGATCAGCAGCAGGTGCACAGCCCCCCACTCCTGCACCCAGGCAGAGGAGAACATCATTGGAAAGACAAACCCTGCAAGAAAATCTGCAGCAGAGAGATGTTGTGTCCAGCATGTCCTGTCCAGGCCGCACCAGATCCGCTGTAAAGCCACAGACCAGGCCTGCACAGTGTGCACCAGCCACAGCCACTGCCAGTACAAGCAGCAAGCCTGGGGAGCCAAGGCCAGAGACAGGAGGAGGACTACAGAGACCAGCACGGCAGCTGAAGGAGACCACCCGAGCGCCTGAGCTGCAAATGGCGGAGGAGATCCCGGCACTGGTAAGGAGGATGGGGGAGCTAAGTCACCATAAGCAGATGCTGCAGATGCAGATAGACTGTATGTACAGCCTGAAGACCGCGCACCCTGAGAGCAGCGCCCTGTACAACAGTAAGCTGCAGGCACTAAGTAAGGAGCTGGCGGTGGTGGTCAGGGACATGGACTGTGTTCTGGAGAGGATGGGACCCCTGGCCGAGTCCTATAAGAACAGGGAGCGCTTTGCCCAGCAGAAGCAGAGCTGTAACCCTGGACCCCGGGCCCCTGCAGCACAAGCAGAACCCGTCCCCCCAGATGCACCCCAAAAAATGTCAGTGCAAGTACTGAAACCTGCAAGCTTTTCTTTCCAGAAGGGACAGACACAAGAGCAGCCGCAGATCCCCGCAGCAGATAAAAATGCTGTAGTACCACAGGTCCCAGCAGAGACTATGCAGCAGCAGGAGAGCGGACTTCCATCCATGCATCATGGTGATGCGGTGACCCAGGAGAACTTTACTGTTGTGGCAGAGACTGGGGACACTGGTGGACATCTTGATGTGTCTGAGGGGTCGGGGGATTCAGAGTCTATCTGGGAGGTGCAGCCACCGGAGGATAATGTACAGGGGGATGGGGGGCAGGGGGTACAGGATAATGTGTGTGATTTTCCCCCACTAACATCGAGCCCCCCAGAAGAGTCAGGTCCCTCTAGAGCTGACCCTCCCCCCAATACCCAGAGTGAGACCCGTCAGGAACCTCCCAAAAACGCCTGGAGCCGCGGCGCTCCCTCCTTCACCTCCGGCGCACAGTACTCAGGGCAGGCGTTTAAGAGGAGGAACGTGGTGCGCTTTAAGATCAGAGGCGCAAAGGAAGATCTCCCGGATAGGAGGTTTGTGGTGCGGGATCTCCTGTGCCGCCAGATGGGGTTCACGCCTGATGATATCCTGGCGGTCATAAACCTTCCAGACAGACAGGGCTATGATGTCAGCTTTAAGCTCATGTCTAGTCTGGATAGGTTTTGGGATAAATTACCCCGGCTTGGGGACAAGGATGGCTGGAATAAGTTTACATTTGTCCCCATATCCAGACCAGGTACTGTGGTAGTTAATATAATATTCTGGAATGAGTCTGTTCCCCCTCAGGATATTATAGTGTGGCTCAGGCGCCATTGTGATCTGCTGTCTGACCTCACTAAGAACAGGGACACTGACGGTATCTGGACTGGAGGGTGGAAGGTGCTGGTAAAACTGCGCCAATATAACAACATCACCCTGCACCTCCCCAACTCCTTCTTTATAGGGAGAGAGAAAGGTGTCTGTTTCTACCCAGGGCAGCCACGGAAGTGCTTTAGGTGCGGTAGGATTGGTCACGTGGCCAAAATTTGTACTGTGGTAAAATGTAACCTGTGTGGGGAGGTCGGCCATCTCAGTGCCACCTGTGAGAAGGTCAAGTGTAATCTATGCGGTGAGATGGGCCACCCACACAAGGATTGCCCAGAAGCCTGGCACAACATTGCCAGGGACTTCTCAGATGATGAGATGGTGCAGGAGGCAGACGCCTTAGAGGAGGAGGCCTTGGTGTCGGGGCAAATTCTGACCAGGCGGGAGGTACAGCAGGGCTCAGGTGAGACAGTACCAGAACCCCAGCAGTCAGACAGCGCTCAGGGGAGTGTGGAGGTTGTAACCCAGGAGAAGCCTCAGGCAGCCACCTCTGTAACATCTGCTGAATATGAGGAGGTGAAAAAGAATAAAAGGAAGAAAAAAGACAAATCCTCCCGAAAGCCTGAGGAGTACAGTGCGGAGCCTAAGACCAGGAGGAAGTCCAGTGGTGATAACGGGGTCATGGTCCTTTCCAACCGGTTTGATGCTCTGTCAGAGTCAGATGGGGATTATGAACGAGAGCTGGAACGTATTGATAATGAGTGTGAGGTGGACATAGGGGACCCCCCAACTAAAAAGAAGCCCCCTCCTGAAGATACCGCTGTAGAGTCAGACATGGAGATAGGTGGAAGACAGGGGGACACTGACTCTGACTCATGATGATGGGGGTCACTGCTCTGCTTTTTCTCATTGTGATGGCTGGGTTCTCTCTAAAAGTTGCTTCTAGCAACGTCAACAGCATTAAAGTAAGAAGGACCAGACACGCAGTATATGACCACCTGAGATATCTTGACGCGGATGTCATCTTCCTGCAGGAGACCCGTCTGACCACCTTAGGGCACCTCCGTGAGGCTGAGCGTGAGTGGCGGTCTGGTCCTTCTTACTGGTCACTGGCTGTGGAGCCGTACGCCGGGGTCGCCATACTATTTAACACCACAGACGTGACGGTGCACAGGCTGACGGAGGTCGCTATGGGGAGGTGCCTGGTGCTAGAGGTGACCATCCATGGTAGGCGGCTCCGGCTGATCAACATCTATGGCCCACAGACAGTGACAGAGAGAATCCAGCTGTTCAATGAGGTGCGGCAGTATCTATTTACCTCTATCCCTGTAGTATTGGCGGGCGACTTTAATGTTACCATGACATCAGGTGACAGGTCCTCGGGCAGAGCAGTGGTCAGAGACTCCAAAGTCCTAAAGAGCATCATATCACAGGCCAATCTGTGTGATGTGTTCACCATGGATGGTAGGACACCTAAATACACCTACTCCTGTGCTGACAGACATAGCAGGATTGATATGGCTTTTGTCAGTCCCTCAGAGAATCTAAGTGGGATGAGCGAGAGAGTCGTCCCATATTCTGATCATCTGGCCTTATTGTTTTCCATGGGAGCCTCTAACCGCTCTGATATTGGTCGGGGGTTATGGAGGCTCAATTCTAGCATCCTGGATGATATCTATGTCCAGAATTGTATCCACTCCCTTTTTCAGGACCAGCTCCAGAGACAGGACTTTTATGACAACATATCTGACTGGTGGGAGAACGTCAAGGAGGAGATCAGGTCCCTCTTAAAGAGACTGTCAGTGAAGAAGGGTAAGAAAAAGTACAGCCAGTATCTCAGGCTGCGGAGAGAATTGGAGTCACTGTATTCGGCGGGAGGGGGGGACAAACAAAAGATTGACCGACTGAAATCTGAGATAAAGCAGTATCAGTACAGCCGCTACACGTCTCTGGTGATCGAGAGAGATTACGGAAAACTGGGAGTTCCCGACCCCTATGAAAATTGCCGGGAACGTGTGGCCAAGAAATCGATCACAGGTCTCACTGACTCCCAGGGAGTTTTGCAGGAATCTCGGGAGGGTATCCTGGGGGTGGTGAGATCCTACTATGCTGAGTTATTTCAGAAGAAGGTTTTGGATAAAGAGAAAATGGCTCAATTCTTGGAGGCAACTCCAGGCCCTGACACTAGAGATTTGGACTTTTCTCCTTTGACAGCAGGAATAACAGAGGAGGAGGTTAAAGAGGCCATTGATAAGTTACATCTGAAGAAGGCACCAGGTCCTGATGGTATAACATGTGAATTCTATAAGAAGTTCAGAGACCTCTTAGCCCCGATCCTTGTGGATGTATTTACTAATTGTCTAGAAAATCACCTGATGCCTCCATCCATGAGAGTGTCCTCCCTTATTCTGCTCTCCAAAGGTAAGGAGCCTAGTGACATCAAGAACTGGAGGCCGATCGCCCTCTTGAATGTCGACAGGAAGATTTTGGCAAAAGTTCTGTTTTCTAGGTTAGTCTGTTTGTCCCCGGCACTGTTGGCAGGCTCTCAGTACGGCACAGTAAGAGGGCGGAACATCTCTGGAGCAGTCATCTCGATAAGAGAGATGTTTGAGAGATGTAAAGCTCTGAGGTGTGGGAGATATGTTGTAGGTCTGGACCAGGCTAAAGCCTTTGACAGGGTTGATCACGATTATCTATGGGCCACTTTGTCAAAGTACGGTATACCGGGACAATTTATAGATTGGCTGAGAACTTTGTACAGAGAGGCGAAGAGCTTTCCTCTGATCAATAGTTGGCAGGGGGACACTTTTGAAGTAGAGGCCGGGGTGCGACAGGGCTGCCCCCTGAGTCCACTGCTGTATGTGTTTGCCATAGACTTGTTTCTGCGATCACTGCAGCGGTGTGATTTTCAGGGGGTGCCGGTCCCCCAGTGCTTGCCTTTGAAGGTAGTCGCCTACGCGGATGATGTGACTGTGGTGATATCTGAACCTCGTGAGGTGGAGATGTTGTCTGCAGCCATCAGAAGCTACTCAGAGGCCTCCGGGTCTCTGGTCAACCTTGAGAAGAGTCAGGCTTTCTGGACATTGGATACTGCTCCTGGCTTTGATCTGCCACAATTCGCCAAGGCCTCCACCCATATTAAGATCCTTGGGGTTAAATTTGGGAGGGAAGATAATGCCAAACTAAATTGGGAAGAGAAGTTGGATACCGGAAATACAAAGGTTCAGCGATGGAAGAACTGGAGGCTGACCTATAGAGAAAGGGTTACTCTGCTGAAGACTTACCTGGTCCCTGTCTTCCTCTACGTCTCTGTCGTCTTTCCTTTGCCAGAATCTTTCTCCGCTCGGCTCTTTAGCCTGTTCTTCCAGCTTTTATGGGGGAACAGGTTGAACCCAGTAAAAAGAGGGATCACCTACCTGCAGAGGAGAGAGGGTGGGCTGGATATGTTAAATCCAAGGGTCTTTTTTGACTCCATGTTTCTGAAAGTTAATTTTGGTTGCCTGGACTCAAACAATGGTCTCCTGTGGGTAAGTAGTGTCAGGGACTGGATATTGCCTTTTGCAGAGTCTTGGGTGCGAGGCGGCAGTCTCAAGAGGGGCCGATGGACTCCTGGCTTCCTCCCCCAGTATCTGGAGTATGGTCTTAGGTGTTTGAAAAAGTGGAGGATAGACAAGACATTTTTAGAGAGTAAGACCAGAAGGGACCTCTATATGAGTGTCTGTAGGACCTTCTATACTGTTCAGCCAGCTCTGAGGGACTGCACAAGGGCCACCCTGCAGGAAAGCCTGAGGTTCCTTAATGGACCGAGGCTTCCAGCCAAATTCTTTGACATCGCCTGGTTGTCTCTGCATGGGAAGCTTTTTGTCAGAGGAAATTTAAAATTCCTGAGTCTCTCTGACCGTATGTGTCCCTTAGGATGTAACCAAGAGGAGACTATGGAGCACTTTACCACCGAGTGCCCGGGAGGGAGGCAGATATGGCAGGAAGTGTCCCGCAGGCTGAATATACCACGTCTACAGTCTCTTAGATACCCAGATATCATCTATGGGGTAGCACCACACATAACGGACATTGACCGGGGGACCATGTACCTCATTATCACCACCATAAAGTATTATCACTGGCACAACAGGACCCGAGTCTCCATCCACAGCGAGACCTTCCAGCACATGACCGCAGTCACACTGATCATGTCTGAGCTCAGGTGGATCCGATCCATAGAGATTGGGAAAAGTGATGGGAATAGGAAGTTTTGGAGGAACATAAGTCTATACTAATGCATCATGTAATTCTGTTTATTTATGATTTTTTTTTTTTTTTTTTTTTTTTTTCCCCTTAAACCAGTGATGGACATTTAAGTTATTAGAAATGGAATTTTGATGTATGATGTCTTGTAAATTCTGATAAGTATGTAAAATGTATTTTGTTTGTTTTTTACTAATAAAAATTGCCCCCTATGTACAGGAATATAACTACTATAATACTGCTCCCAATGTACAGGAATATAACTACTATAATACTGCCCCCTATGTACAGGAATATAACTACTATAATACTGCCCCCTATGTACAAGAATATAACTACTATAATACTGCCCCCTATGTACAGGAATATAACTACTATAATACTGCCCCCTATGTACAGGAATATAACTACTATAATACTGCCCCCTATGTACAAGAATATAACTACTATAATACTGCCCCTATGTACAGGAATATAACTACTATAATACTGCCCCTATGTACAGGAATATAACTACTATAATACTACCCCCTATGTACAGGAATATAACTACTATAATATTGCCCCATATGTACAAGATTATAACTACTATAATACTACCCTCTATGTACAAGAATATAACTACTATAATACTGCCCCTATGTACAAGAATATAACTACTATAATACTGCCCCCTATGTACAGGAATATAACTACTATAATACTGCCCCCTATGTACAGGAATATAACTACTATAATACTGCCCCCTATGTACAGGAATATAACTACTATAATACTGCCCCCTATGTACAAGAATATAACTACTATAATACTGCCCCCTATGTACAAGAATATAACTACTATAATACTGCCCCCTATGTACAAGAATATAACTACTATAATACTGCCCCTATGTACAAGAATATAACTACTATAATACTGCCCCTATGTACAAGAATATAACTACTATAATACTACCCTCTATGTACAAGAATATAACTACTATAATACTGCCCCCCTATGTACAAGAATATAACTACTATAATACTGCCCCTATGTACAAGAATATAACTACTATAATACTGCCCCCCTATGTACAAGAATATAACTACTATAATACTACCCTCTATGTACAAGAATATAACTACTATAATACTGCCCCCCTATGTACAAGAATATAACTACTATAATACTGCCCCTATGTACAAGAATATAACTACTATAATGCTGCCCCCTATGTACAGGAATATAACCAATATAATACTGCCCCCTATGTACAGGAATATAACTACTATAATACTGCCCCCTATGTACAAGAATATAACTACTATAATACTGCCCCCTATGTACAAGAATATAACTACTATAATACTGCCCCCTATGTACAAGAATATAACTACTATAATACTGCCCCCCTATGTACAGGAATATAACTACTATAATACTGCCCCCTATGTACAGGAATATAACTACTATAATACTGCTCCCTATGTACAAGAATATACCTACTATAATACTGCCCCCTATGTACAGGAATATAACTACTATAATACTGCCCCTATGTACAAGAATATAACTACTATAATACTGCCCCCTATGTACAAGAATATAACTACTATAATACTTCCCCCTATGTACAAGAATATAACTACTATAATACTGCCTCCTATGTACAGGAATATAACTACTATAATACTGCCCCCCTATGTACAAGAATATAACTACTATAATACTACCCTCTATGTACAAGAATATAACTACTATAATACTGCCCCCCTATGTACAAGAATATAACTACTATAATACTGCCCCTATGTACAAGAATATAACTACTATAATGCTGCCCCCTATGTACAGGAATATAACCAATATAATACTGCCCCCTATGTACAGGAATATAACTACTATAATACTGCCCCCTATGTACAAGAATATAACTACTATAATACTGCCCCCTATGTACAAGAATATAACTACTATAATACTGCCCCCTATGTACAAGAATATAACTACTATAATACTGCCCCCCTATGTACAGGAATATAACTACTATAATACTGCCCCCTATGTACAGGAATATAACTACTATAATACTGCTCCCTATGTACAAGAATATACCTACTATAATACTGCCCCCTATGTACAGGAATATAACTACTATAATACTGCCCCTATGTACAAGAATATAACTACTATAATACTGCCCCCTATGTACAAGAATATAACTACTATAATACTTCCCCCTATGTACAAGAATATAACTACTATAATACTGCCTCCTATGTACAGGAATATAACTACTATAATACTGCCCCCTATGTACAGGAATATAACTACTATAATACTGCCCCCTATGTACAAGAATATAACTACTATAATACTGCCTCCTATGTACAGGAATATAACTACTATAATACTGCCCCCTATGTACAGGAATATAACTACTTTAATACTTCCCCCTATGTACTGGAATTTAGCTACTATAATACTGCCCCCTATGTACAAGAATATAACTACTATAATACTGCCCCCTATGTACAAGAATATAACTACTATAATACTGCCCCCTATGTACAAGAATATAACTACTATAATACTGCCCCCTATGTACAAGAATATAACTACTATAATACTGCCCCCTATGTACAGGAATATAACTACTATAATACTGCCCCCTATGTACAAGAATATAACTACTATAATACTGCCCCCTATGTACAAGAATATAACTACTATAATACTGCCCCCTATGTACAGGAATTTAACTACTATAATACTGCCCCCTATGTACAGGAATATAACTACTATAATACTGCCCCCTATGTACAGGAATATAAATACTATAATACTGCCCCCTATGTACAAGAATATAACTACTATAATACTGCCCCCTATGTACAGGAATATAACTACTATAATACTGCCCCCTATGTACAGGAATATAACTACTATAATACTGCCCCCTATGTACAAGAATATAACTACTATAATACTGCCCCCTATGTACAAGAATATAACTACTATAATACTGCCCCCTATGTACAGGAATTTAACTACTATAATACTGCCCCCTATGTACAGGAATATAACTACTATAATACTGCCCCCTATGTACAGGAATATAAATACTATAATACTGCCCCCTATGTACAAGAATATAACTACTATAATACTGCCCCCTATGTACAGGAATATAACTACTATAATACTGCCCCCTATGTACAGGAATATAACTACTATAATACTGCCCCCTATGTACAGGGATATAACTACTATAATACTGCCCCCTATGTACAAGAATATAACTACTATAATACTGTCCCCTATGTACAAGAATATAACTGCTATAATACTGCCCCCTATGTACAGGAATATAACTACTATAATACTGTCCCTTATGTACAAGAATATAACTACTATAATACTGCCCCCTATGTACAAGAATATAACTGCTATAATACTGCCCCCTATGTACAAGAATATAACTGCTATAATACTGCCCCCTATGTACAAGAATATAACTACTATAATACTGTCCCCTATGTACAAGAATATAACTGCTATAATACTGTCCCCTATGTACAAGAATATAACTGCTATAATACTGCCCCCTATGTACAAGAATATAATTACTATAATACTGCCCCCTATGTACAAGAATATAACTACTATAATACTGCCCCCTATGTACAAGAATATAACTACTATAATACTGTCCCCTATGTACAAGAATATAACTACTATAATACTGTCCCCTATGTACAAGAATATAACTGCTATAATACTGCCCCCTATGTACAAGAATATAACTACTATAATACTGCCCCCTATGTACAAGAATATAACTGCTATAATACTGCCCCCTATGTACAGGAATATAACTACTATAATACTGTCCCTTATGTACAAGAATATAACTACTATAATACTGCCCCATATGTACAAGAATATAACTACTATAATACTGCCCCCTATGTACAAGAATATAACTGCTATAATACTGCCCCCTATGTACAGGAATATAACTACTATAATACTGCCCCCTATGTACAGGGATATAACTACTATAATACTGCCCCCTATGTACAAGAATATAACTACTATAATACTGCCCCCTATGTACAAGAATATAACTGCTATAATACTGCCCCCTATGTACAGGAATATAACTACTATAATACTGTCCCTTATGTACAAGAATATAACTACTATAATACTGCCCCCTATGTACAGGAATATAACTACTATAATACTGTCCCTTATGTACAGGAATATAACTACTATAATACTGCCCCTATGTACAAGAATATAACCACTATAATACTGCCTCTATGTACAGGAATATAACAACTATAATACTGCCTCCTATGTACAAGAATATAACTACTATAATACTGCCTCCTATGTACAAGAATATAACTACTATAATACTGTCCCTTATGTACAGGAATATAACTACTATAATACTGCCCCCTATGTACAAGAATATAACTACTATAATACTGCCTCCTATGTACAAGACTATAACTACTATAATACTGCCCCCTATGTACAAGAATATAACTACTATAATCCTGCCCCCTATGTACAAGAATATAACTACTATAATACTGCCCCCTATGTACAAGAATATAACTACTATAATACTGCCCCCTATGTACAAGAATATAACTACTATAATGTTCCCATAGTCGGTGTCTCTATGACTGGTCTGGGTCTCGCTGTGGTCGCTGCTAACAATCTAATTTGGCGGCAAAAGTAATGGAACAATTTGACACAAGATGCGCAGATTCTGGTATTGAAATTCAAATTGAATTCTGCTCATCTCCAGCTTCAGCCATTTATCCGCAGACACATTGTCAGTGTCAGGAATCAGCCGAGTCCCTTGTGGCCGCTGTAATCATTGCTGAGATGTCAGGCAGAGGACATGTTCTGTCTCCCCCGTGCAGGTGGTGCTGCTGGGTCAGCACCGGGGACAGCTCCCTGCAGTACAGGGCTCAGGCAGGGTCCTCACACAAGATACTAACAATATGAATATTTACAAATAAAAATGTATTTTAATCTCCTCTGCAAAGTGATAAACAGCAAGAGGAAAGGAGATGCAGCTAAAGAACTAAAGGATTACACACATGGATGGTATGGAATATGTTTAATATTAAGATAAGAGAATATTATGATGAATTTAATATTCAGATTTCAGTATAACGTTTATAACATTCTGCCTGCAGATAGGACACTATGTACGATCTGCTCAGCTCCTCCTGCTCTATAACATGCTGCCTGCAGATAAGACACTATGTGCTATCTGCTCAGCTCCTCCTGCTCTATATCATGCTGCCTGCAGATAGGACACTATGTACAATCTGCTCAGCTCCTCCTGCTCTATAACATGCTGCCTGCAGATAGGACACTATGTACAATCTGCTCAGCTCCTCCTGCTCTATAACATGCTGCCTGCAGATAGGACACTATGTGCTATCTGCTCAGCTCCTCCTGCTCTATATCATGCTGCCTGCAGATAGGACACTATGTACAATCTGCTCAGCTCCTCCTGCTCTATATCATGCTGCCTGCAGATAGGACACTATGTACAATCTGCTCAGCTCCTCCTGCTCTATAACATGCTGCCTGCAGATAGGACACTATGTACAATCTGCTCAGCTCATCCTGCTCTATAACATGCTGCCTGCAGATAGGATACTATGTACAATCTGCTCAGCTCCTCCTGCTCTATAACATGCTGCCTGCAGATAGGACACTATGTACAATCTGCTCAGCTCATCCTGCTCTATAACATGCTGCCTGCAGATAGGACACTATGTACAATCTGCTCAGCTCATCCTGCTCTATAACATGCTGCCTGCAGATAGGACACTATGTACAATCTGCTCAGCTCATCCTGCTCTATAACATGCTGCCTGCAGATAGGACACTATGTACAATCTGCTCAGCTCCTCCTGCTCTATAACATGCTGCCTGCAGATAGGACACTATGTACAATCTGCTCAGCTCATCCTGCTCTATAACATGCTGCCTGCAGATAGGACATTATGTAAAATCTGCTCAGCTCCTCCTGCTCTATAATATGCTGCCTGCAGATAGGACATTGTGTACAATCTGCTCAGCTCCCACTGCTGTATAAGATGTGGCCTTCAGACATGATGCTATGTAGAATCTCCACAGCTCCTCCTGCTCTATATTATGCTACCACCCTGCAGAACACTATGTAATGAGTTGTATCAGTAAAGTGAAGCTTCTCGCCTGGTGCCGTCCTTTCTCTTGGTCTCTTGTTGCAGATTGAACTGTAATTAACAATGCAATTTAATTTTAATAGAAGATAAAGTAAGTCATTATATTTTGCGGCGTGGGTCTTGCACCTATGTAAAATTCCGGCATTGGCGCCAGCACGGGGGCCGGGTTGAAGAGGTTAAATCAGAAGTTCAGATTTAATTATAAGTTGTGTTTGGAATGATAATGATGAGAATTCGGCTCGCAGCTCATTAACCTTTCCCTTAATGTAACAAAATAAGCGATTCTCACAAATTCGGAATCTTCCATAAAGAGACGCCCTTTGGGTCTCAACAGAAAGTTCCACTTTCCCTTCTCCCCTCCCCCCACATCACGTCCGGAAAATCCGGCCTGGAAGGCGCAGTCACGGCTGAACACGGGAGGCTCCTCCTCCTGGAATCTCTGGCTGATACTTTGTTGCCAGTTAATTTGTCAATGAACAAAAAAATAAACAGCATCAGAATTATATTTCAGTGTTTAACGGACACGAAACGAAACGCAAAATTTGGGCTTGTTCCAAACTGTGCAGGTCCAGGTCCCTGTTTGGATCATACCCCCCCCCCCCCCAAACGAACAGTTAATGCCCTTTGTCGTTGCTGGTGCTGTCGGACGTTAACTCTCTAAATGTTGGTAACAAAGTCGCCAGGGGCGCAGGGCACCGCCATTTTAGAGAGCAGCGTTGCAGTTATTTGGATGCTGCTGGCATCATACACGGGTGATACTGGTGGGGGTTCAGGTCTGGGTTCGGTACCTGAACATTTTTATATTTTTTACAATAGTATGAGATACATTATATTATAATAGTAATGGTGAGGAAAGTAATAAGTTCTCTCTACATTGATAAACGGCTCATTAATGATGGTCTAATGTTATGCAGGTTTATTGTGCAGGCAGCCTGTTATAGAGCAGTAGGAGCAGAGCAGATTGTACATAGTGTCCTATCTGCAGGCAGCATGTTATAGAGCAGGAGGAGCAGAGCAGATTGTACATAGTGTCCTATCTGCAGGTAGCCTGTTATAGAGCAGGAGGAGCAGAGCAGATTGTACATAGTGTCCTATCTGCAGGCAGAATGTTATAGAGCAGGAGGAGCTGAGAAGATTCTACATAGTGTCCTATCTGCAGGAAGCATGTTATAGAGCAGGAGGAGCTGAGCACATCGTACATAGTGTCCTATCTGCAGGCAGCATGTTATAGAGCAGGAGGAGCTGAGCAGTATGTACATAGTGTCCTATCTGCAGGCAGCCTGTTATAGAGCAGTAGGAGCAGAGCAGATTGTACATAGTGTCCTATCTGCAGGTAGCCTGTTATAGAGCAGGAGGAGCAGAGCAGATTGTACATAGTGTCCTATCTGCAGGCAGAATGTTATAGAGCAGGAGGAGCTGAGAAGATTCTACATAGTGTCCTATCTGCAGGAAGCATGTTATAGAGCAGGAGGAGCTGAGCACATCGTACATAGTGTCCTATCTGCAGGCAGCATGTTATAGAGCAGGAGGAGCTGAGCAGTATGTACATAGTGTCCTATCTGCAGGCAGCCTGTTATAGAGCAGTAGGAGCAGAGCAGATTGTACATAGTGTCCTATCTGCAGGTAGCCTGTTATAGAGCAGGAGGAGCTGAGAAGATTCTACATAGTGTCCTATCTGCAGGAAGCATGTTATAGAGCAGGAGGAGCTGAGCACATAGTACATAGTGTCCTATCTGCAGGAAGCATGTTATAGAGCAGGAGGAGCTGAGCAGATTGTACATAATATCCTATCTGCAGGAAGCATGTTATAGCGCAGGAGGAGTTGAGAAGATTGTACATAGTGTCCTATCTGCAGGCAGCATGTTATAGCGCAGGAGGAGTTGAGAAGATTGTACATAGTGTTCTATCTGCAGGCAGCATGTTATAGAGCAGGAGGAGCTGAGCAGATTGTACATAGTGTCCTATCTGCAGGTAGCCTGTTATAGAGCAGGAGGAGCTGAGAAGATTCTACATAGTGTCCTATCTGCAGGAAGCATGTTATAGAGCAGGAGGAGCTGAGCACATAGTACATAGTGTCCTATCTGCAGGAAGCATGTTATAGAGCAGGAGGAGCTGAGCAGATTGTACATAATATCCTATCTGCAGGAAGCATGTTATAGCGCAGGAGGAGTTGAGAAGATTGTACATAGTGTCCTATCTGCAGGCAGCATGTTATAGCGCAGGAGGAGTTGAGAAGATTGTACATAGTGTCCTATCTGCAGGCAGCATGTTATAGAGCAGGAGGAGCTGAGCAGGTTGTACATAGTGTCCTATCTGCAGGCAGCATTATATAGAGCAGGAGGTGCTGAGCAGATTGTACATAGTGTCCTATCTGCAGTCAGCATGTTATAGAGCAGGAGGAGTTGAGAAGATTGTACATAGTGTCCTATCTGCAGGCAGCATGTTATAGCGCAGGAGGAGTTGAGCAGATTGTACATAGTGTCCTATCTGCAGGCAGCATGTTATAGAGCAGGAGGAGCTGAGCAGGTTGTACATAGTGTCCTATCTGCAGGCAGCATGTTATAGAGCAGGAGGAGCTGAGCAGAGTGTACATAGTGTCCTATCTGCAGGCAGCATTATATAGAGCAGGAGGAGCTGAGCAGATTGTACATAGTGTCCTATCTGCAGTCAGCATGTTATAGAGCAGGAGGAGTTGAGAAGATTGTACATAGTGTCCTATCTGCAGGCAGCATGTTATAGCGCAGGAGGAGTTGAGCAGATTGTACATAGTATCCTCTCTGCGGGCAGCATGTTATAGAGTAGGAGGAGCTGAGCAGATTGCTCATAGGGGGTAATTCACTAAGGGCCTGAATCGCTTTTTTTTAAAGGGTTACCCTAATTTTTCCGATTTACGCAGTATTTCCCCGAGTTTTTGGCACACGCGACAGAAATCGGGGGTGTGGCCATCGGAAAACCTGACGTATTTGGAAAAAACGCGGATCACTCAAAATGTAATTGAAGATAATGAGATCATGTGACTTGGGGCTGGATTCCTCTTGCTGTAGTGAGTACAGTAGATCCAGACCCTCAGTCACAGCGCCTTGTCCTGAGCTGCCATATACAACATGTGCCTCTCTATACACTCATATAGAGTGCAACAGTGACTGAGGGGGCTAGATCTCTTCCGTACAGCAGCTCCATTACATGCTCCAATAACTAATAATGGTCAAATATTTATTATTATTATTATTAGTAGTAGTAATAGTAGTATCAGCATTATTATTATTTATAACAATAATGATAATAATAATATAATATTACTAATAATTATAATAGTAGCAATAATAATAATCTACCCATCAGCCCATTACACAACAACCTTGGTTTTTTCCACCCAAAGTCTCTATTAGTGTCAGAAAAGCAATTAAAACAGCTAATTAGCAAATAATATATGCAAATGCTCTTAAATGGTTACAGAGCTCGGCTGATTATTCCTCTTGAAATACCATCCTGCCGGGCGCCCCCCCCCCCCCCCCGGGCCCCGCCGAGCAGATGTGACAAGTAGAATCAGCTGCTGCGCGGCCGCTGGACTCACGGACCTGACGCACGGTGACATTATTTATCCGAGAGCCGGAAATCATCAGGAGTTTATAGAAGCCACGACTTGTGAGGACGGAATCAATCAGGACCGAGAGATTCCGAGTGTCTCTTATAAGAAGAGGGGGCTGCAGGGGAAGCAAGGGTTAATTCGACTCTTAAAGGCGTCGTCCACTTTCAGCCAACAATTGATATCGTTTGTGTAAGAAAAAGTTATACAATTTTACAATATACTTTCTGTATCAATTCCTCATTCTTTTCTAGATCTCTGCTTGCTGTCATTCTATAGGAAGCTTCTATGTTTACTTCCAGTGAATAGAAATCTATGTTCATGTGATGGACAGGTGCGTGCATGAGTTGTTATTACCAAAGAGAGTAATCAAAGGCGTATGATACAAATGGCTCGTGCACCTGTGTGACATCACATGTTGAGGGATATAACGAGCCGTGCACCTGTGTAACTTCACATGACCAGGGATATAACGAGCCGTGCACCTGTGTGACATCACATGACCAGGCGATATAACGAGCCGTGCACATGTGTGACATCACATGACCAGGGATATAATGAGCTGTGGACCTGTGTGACATCACATGACCAGGGATATAACGAGCCGTGCACCTGTGTGACATCACATGACCAGGGATATAATGAGCCATGCACCTGTGTGACATCACATGACAGGGATATAATGAGCCATGAACCTGTGTGACATCACATGACCGGGGATATAACGAGCCGTGCACCTGTGTGACATCACATGACCAGGGATATAATGAGCCGTGCACCTGTGTGACATCACATGACCGGGGATATAACGAGCCGTGCACCTGTGTGACATCACATGACCAGGGATATAACGAGCCGTGCACCTGTGTGACATCACATGACCAGGGATATAACGAGCCGCGCACCTGTGTGACATCACATGACCAGGGATATAACGAGCCGTGCACCTGTGTGACATCACATGACCAGGGATATAACGAGCCATGCACCTGTGTGACATCACATGACAGGGATATAATGAGCCATGAACCTGTGTGACATCACATGACCGGGGATATAACGAGCCGTGCACCTGTGTGACATCACATGACCAGGGATATAATGAGCCGTGCACCTGTGTGACATCACATGACCGGGGATATAACGAGCCGTGCACCTGTGTGACATCACATGACCAGGGATATAACGAGCCGTGCACCTGTGTGACATCACATGACCAGGGATATAACGAGCCGCGCACCTGTGTGACATCACATGACCAGGGATATAACGAGCCGTGCACCTGTGTGACATCACATGACGGGGACTGATTTCTATCCACAGGAAGTAAACATAGAAGCTTCCTTTGGAATGGCAGATCTTTCCAGGAGGCTCCGGCTTCTTGATGATTCCCTGCAGGCACAAGCTATAGGCAGGGAGCAGGTATAGGGCAGGAATGCCCCACACCAAATCACTGCATTGCCTGACACTGCCCTCTCCTGACCAGCTGCAAGTGAGTCCCTGGGAGGGGCAGCTGCACCCTGTGTCTTGTCATGCATCTTCCTCTTCTCCCCCTCCCTCCCCTGCCTAATCATTACAAATAACAGGAAGTGGGGAGAGAGCTGGATGAGAGGAGACTGAGACACAACCCACACAGGCTGCAGCTTTCTTTCTCCCTCAAGGACTCATCACAAGCTGCTGGCAGGGAGCCACTTACTAGCATATACAGCATATACATATATTACTAGTGTGCACCAAAATTCTGCAGCATGAACATAGTGCCCCACAAAAAATGGTGCAAACTTCCTGAGCAGTGCAGGGGGCGCCAGATTCATAAAGACTGCCGGCCAGTATTCAGTAATCTGGCGCCCCCTGCACTCTCCACGGGCAACTGCACCCTGTACACACTGCACTGGTTTTAATAAATGTCGGACGTAGAGCAGCAGAGTCACAAAACTGGCGCGGAGACTTAATAAATACAAGTACAAGCAGGTTGCACGTTCTTTTCAGTATAAAGTCAGACAGAAAACTGGTGCAAACACTTTAGTAAATCGTTGATATGATGCCCCCCTTGGTGTAGGTGTCTGTATGTAGGGGGGCGCAGGATCTCCATCTGGATGGAGAAGCCTCTGTGAGTCGTCTGGCAGTGTAATGGGTAATTATCCGCCATGAGTCAGCCTGTTCCCACGTGGTTGCCATGGTTACGGGCTATGCTGCAGGTGAGGATTTTCGGCGTTCTGCGTTTTGCAACTATTCGCAGTAATAAAGTGCAATGAAGCCGAGCTCTAGCGGACACAGCACCCGCAGAACATATTACAGGACTCGCAATATGGCGCCAACTGGCCGGACACTGGTGACCTCTGTGTTACTCTTCATCAACGCTGCTGCACTGCAGAAAACCTGAACCTGCCCAAACGTTTATCTCTACAAATAAAAATCTCCTCCAAAGTCAGACAAATATGACTCTTCTTCTAATCTTCCCATAAGATGAGTCAAGTTTAGCGATTGCAGGGTTAATGTCACTACAGAAGCCCCTATATTCTGTTCTGTAGCACCCAGAAACATGCTGTTGGTGTCATATTAAAGATAAGGATCTTAACTTTCAGTTCACATCAAGGTTGTTCTGCGATCTATAGAACCAGAGATACAGGCGGCTTAATAAATAGTTGCAAATAGAAGCTGCAGATACATTCCCACCTATTTTGTAACTGCCTGTATGTCCAGTTCTGTAGATCATGGAACCATAAGCCTGGTGTGATCTGAAAGATGAGATTCTTATTTTTCATATAAACCAAAAGTCATTTCAGGAGCCCCTATCTTCCGTTCTATAGCACCCAGAAACATGCATATCAGGTCATATGATAAATAGGAATCTCCTCTTTCAGAAAACACCAGGCTTATGGTTCTGTGATCTACAGAACTGGACAAATAGGCAGGGACTGGATCTTTATCTACAGCTTGTATTTCCAGCTATGTTTTTAACTGCCTGTATCTCTGGTCCTATAGATCGCAGACCAACCTTGATGTAATTTGCAAGATGAGATCCTTATCTTTAATATGACACCAGCAACACATTTCTAGGTGCTATAGAACAGAAGATAGGGGCTTCTTAAATGACACTACTCCTGTAACCACTAAACTTGACTCATCTCATGTGAAAATGAGTCATATTTCACTGACTATGGAGGAGATTTTTTTTAATAGATAAACAGGTGAGGGAATTCTTAGGCTATATCATAGACTACCTGAGGAAGGCTGCCAGTTTAGGGGAGTAAAACCTGGTGAATGGTTCCCTATATAACATATGCATTGTAAAGGTCAAGGTGACATTCGCTGCATTGTTTTCATCCATGTGTGGAGCAGTTGACAGTCCTGCTGCTCCGGATTTCTATCAGTCGGGTTATAATTCCTGGATTCAATTTCCAGACTCTTCGTCCACGCACTTTGCCGGTGATTACGGGACGGACGCGCGGCTGAGTGGTAGGTACCGCATGGAAGGTGCTCGTGCCGCTGTAATCAATGGGACACAAGAAAACAGCTATCAGTGGTAGCAGATCCTTCAGCCGCTGATGTGATCTCTCATCCCCGGGGCCATAATATAGAGAGGAGTGCACTCAATCACATCCAACAGCCGCGCGCCGGGGTCCTGTGCGCCCTCCTGCAACTTGAGAGCCGTGGAGCGTGCAGGGCTTAATCAGCGCTATTTGTCCCCCTGCGATGGGACTAATTCTCTGACATTTTAATGAAGATGAATCAGAAAGTTGAAGAAGACAAAGTCTGGGTCGGGGAAAATTGGAAAATGTGGAGGGGGGCGGGGGATGGGCAGCAGCGCTTTACTGTATATTACACCTGGAACTGTGTATAATACAGATTCCTCCTTCCTTATCTTTCTTTATGGCGCAACGTGATCCAGGATGAGCAGAATTTGTATAAAACACGATTGTGCGATAAGAGATCTTTGTGCAATATGTGGCCGCCCAGTGGTGGGGATGAGAATTGCAGCCTGGAAAAGGATTGGTTAAAATGTTGCAATGTTTGTTATGTAATTTCATAACAAACATTGCAACATTTTAACTAATCCTTTTTCAGGATGCAATTCCCACTCCCACCACTGGCCGGCCACAAGATAAGTGGAAATCAGTGCAAAACAATTAACTTCTGCCAGTGATAGTGCCCTGTACTATAGAATCAGCCAGGACTGAGCCCCCTCTATATAAGGCTATATCGCAGCGATATGATGAGCTTATCATGTGTTTACTTCACTATTAAAATTAAACGAAACCTACCATTTGTTTTCATGCATTGTGAACCAAACATACCTTGAGAATGCTGTAGCGACACTGATGCAGAAACATATCTTGTTTAATCCCTGATCCGAGTGGCTTTGCTCAAAAAACAATCATGAAATTCAGGACTTTGGGAAAGCTGGGTGCATATTGGCTGCCATTCATAAACACATTACACGGAGCTTCACGACCTGTCCAGACAGGACTAATCAACCTGAGCTGGGGGATGGTGCAGCGATTGATTACTTCTGCCTGTCAGGCACAACACAGTGGGGCACATTTATTTACCTGTTCCAGTCACGATCCAGCGCGTTCTCCGACGAGGATTCGGGTCTGCCGGGATTCACTAGGTCCGTTCACCCGATATCCACCAGGTGTTGCTGGTCTGCTGGAGTTCACCTTCTTCATCCTGGTGCATGTAAGTGTCGATCTTGCGCTTTTTCCGAATCCGTCGGGTTGTCCGATGGCCACGTCCCCCGATTTCTGTCGCGTGAAAGCCGGCGCCGATGCACCAAAATCCAATCGCCTGCGTCAAAATCCCAGGGCAATTCGGCGCAAATTGGAAATTGTCGGGAAACCAGATGAAAGTGCGCGATTCGGACCCTTAATAAATGAGCCCCAGTGATTACATCATTCTCTGGAGCAGGGTGAGAGGAGAAGCACCAAAGCAGACAGAGCCTCATTATCATAATTTTATAATTGTTTTTTGAGCAAAATCACTCAGTTTAGGGATTAAGCAAGAAATGTTTCTGCATCAGTGTAGTCACAGCATTCTCAAGGTATGTTTGCTACATAATGCATAAAAGCAATTGGCAGAACTTTAACTCAGATCCCTGAACCCGAGTTCAACCAGAAGTTCAGGGTTCGGCTCCCCCTCTCTCAGTAACAACTCAAATTGGTGCTGACACTGATCACCGTTGTTATCTCTTTAAATGCAGCTGATTTTATTTACTGTAGGTTTCTCGCTCCCCGATGATGTCATGATCCTGGCACACGCCTTTTTTTGGCAGCATTTAAAAGGTAAAACCTGCAATCGGTGCTGGCTGTTACCAATGGGTGTGAACAAGGTGTGCACTAACCATGAGGCCACTTGAGCCTATTACCTCAGGCAGCAGCTCCTCCACCAAGATGGGGGGAAGCATCAAGGGGGCACTTAAAATAGTGTTTATTCACTACTAATGTCAGCATGGGTGTGATATGCTGCACGGAGAAACCACTTAGCAAAAAATAATGGGGCACATTTACTTACCCTGAGCAGAGGAGTTCCCGAAAGTGCATCGTCCGACGACAATGCGGCGACATTGTCCGACGACAATGTGTCGCTTCCCCGCTCAGGTCCCCGGAGTTCACCTTCCTCTTCCTGGTGCATGTAAGTGCATTGTCCGTGTATAATGCGCAGTGCGGGGAGTCACTAAGATCGTGCGCCCAATATCCTGCATGTGTCGCTTCCCCGCTCAGGTCCCTGGAGTTCACCTTCCTCTTCCTGGTGCATGTAAGTGCATTGTCTGTGTATAATGCGCTGTGCGGGGAGTCACTAAGATCCTGCGCCTGATATCCTGCATGTGTCGCTTCCCTGCTCAGGTCCCCGGAGTTCACCTTCCTCTTCCTGGTGCATGTAAGTGCATTGTCCGTGTATAATGCGCAGTGCGGGGAGTCACTAAGATCGTGCGCCCAATATCCTGCATGTGTCACTTCCCCGCTCAGGTCCCTGGAGTTCACCTTCCTCTTCCTGGTGCATGTAAGTGCATTGTCCGTGTATAATGCGCAGTGCGGGGAGTCACTAAGATCGTGCGCCCAATATCCTGCATGTGTCGCTTCCCTGCTCAGGTCCCCGGAGTTCACCTTCTTCTTCCTGGTGCATGTAAGTGCTTGTCCGTGTATAATGTGCTGTGCGGGGAGTCACTAAGATCCTGCGCCCGATATCCTGCATGTGTCTCTTCCCCGCTCAGGTCCCTGGAGTTCACCTTCTTCCTGGTGTATGTAAGTGCATTGTCCATGTATAATGCGCTGTGCGGGGAGTCACTAAGATCGTGCGCCCGATATCCTGCATGTGCCGCTTCCCCGCTCAGGTCCCCGGAGTTCACCTTCTTCTTCCTGGTGCATGTAAGTGCATTGTCCGTGTATAATGTGCTGTGCGGGGAGTCACTAAGATCCTGCGCCCGATATCCTGCATGTGTCGCTTCCCTGCTCAGGTCCCTGGAGTTCACCTTCCTCTTCCTGGTGCATGTAAGTGCATTGTCCGTGTATAATGCGCAGTGCGGGGAGTCACTAAGATCGTGCGCCCAATATCCTGCATGTGTCGCTTCCCTGCTCAGGTCCCCGGAGTTCACCTTCTTCTTCCTGGTGCATGTAAGTGCATTGTCCGTGTATAATGCGCTGTGCGGGGAGTCAATAAGATCGTGTGTCCGATATCCTGCATGTGTCGCTTCCCCGCTCAGGTCCCCGGAGTTCCCCTTCTTCTTTCTGGTGCATGTAAGTGCATTGTCCATGTATAATGCGCTGTGTGGGGAGTCACTAAGATCCTGCGCCCGATATCCTGCATGTGTTGCTTCCCCGCTCAGGTCCCAGGAGTTCACCTTCTTCTTCCTGGTGCATGTAAGTGCATTGTCCGTGTATAATGCGCTGTGCAGGGAGTCACTAAGATCCTGCGCCCGATATCCTGCATGTGTCGCTTCCCCGCTCAGGTCCCTGGAGTTCACCTTCTTCTTCCTGTTGCATGTAAGTGCATTGTCCTTGTATAATGCGCTGTGCGGGGAGTCACTAAGATCCTGCACCCGATATCCTGCATGTGCCGCTTCCCCGCTCAGGTCCCCGGAGTTCACCTTCTTCTTCCTGGTGCATGTAAGTGCATTGTCCGTGTATAATGTGCTGTGCTGGGAGTCACTAAGATCCTGCGTCCGATATCCTGCATGTGTCGCTTCCCCGCTCAGGTCCCCGGAGTTCACCTTCTTCTTCCTGGTGCATGTAAGTGCTTGTCCGTGTATAATGCGCTGTGCGGGGAGTCACTAAGATCGTGCGCCCGATATCCTGCATGTGTCGCTTCCCTGCTCAGGTCCCCGGAGTTCACCTTCTTCTTCCTGGTGCATGTAAGTGCTTGTCCGTGTATAATGCGCTGTGCTGGGAGTCACTAAGATCGTGCACCCGATATCCTGCGTGTGTCGCTTCCCCGCTCAGGTCCCCGGAGTTCACCTTCTTCTTCCTGGTGCATGTAAGTGCTTGTCCGTGTATAATGTGCTGTGCGGGGAGTCACTAAGATCCTGCGCCCGATATCCTGCATGTGTCGCTTCCCCGCTCAGGTCCCCGGAGTTCACCTTCTTCTTCCTGGTACATGTAAGTGCATTGTCCGTGTATAATGCGCTGTGCAGGGAGTCACTAAGATCCTGCGCCCGATATCCTGCATGTGTTGCTTCCCCGCTCAGGTCCCAGGAGTTCACCTTCTTCTTCCTGGTGCATGTAAGTGCTTGTCCGTGTATAATGTGCTGTGCGGGGAGTCACTAAGATCCTGCGCCCGATATCCTGCATGTGTCGCTTCCCTGCTCAGGTCCCCGGAGTTCACCTTCTTCTTCCTGGTGCATGTAAGTGCATTGTCCGTGTATAATGCGCTGTGCGGGGAGTCACTAAGATCGTGTGTCCGATATCCTGCATGTGTCGCTTCCCTGCTCAGGTCCCCGGAGTTCCCCTTCTTCTTTCTGGTGCATGTAAGTGCATTGTCCATGTATAATGCGCTGTGTGGGGAGTCACTAAGATCCTGCGCCCGATATCCTGCATGTGTTGCTTCCCCGCTCAGGTCCCAGGAGTTCACCTTCTTCTTCATGGTGCATGTAAGTGCATTGTCCGTGTATAATGTGCTGTGCAGGGAGTCACTAAGATCCTGCGCCCGATATCCTGCATGTGCCGCTTCCCCGCTAAGGTCCCCGGAGTTCACCTTCTTCTTCCTGGTGCATGTAAGTGCATTGTCCATGTATAATGCGCTGTGTGGGGAGTCACTAAGATCCTGCGCCCGATATCCTGCATGTGTTGCTTCCCCGCTCAGGTCCCAGGAGTTCACCTTCTTCTTCCTGGTGCATGTAAGTGCATTGTCCGTGTATAATGCGCTGTGCAGGGAGTCACTAAGATCCTGCGCCCGATATCCTGCATGTGTCGTTTCCCCGCTCAGGTCCCTGGAGTTCACCTTCTTCTTCCTGGTGCATGTAAGTGCATTGTCCTTGTATAATGCGCTGTGCGGGGAGTCACTAAGATCCTGCACCCGATATCCTGCATGTGCCGCTTCCCCGCTCAGGTCCCCGGAGTTCACCTTCTTCTTCCTGGTGCATGTAAGTGCATTGTCCGTGTATAATGTGCTGTGCTGGGAGTCACTAAGATCCTGCGTCCGATATCCTGCATGTGTCGCTTCCCTGCTCAGGTCCCCGGAGTTCACCTTCTCCTTCCTGGTGCATGTAAGTGCATTGTCCGTGTATAATGCGCAGTGCGGGGAGTCACTAAGATCGTGCGCCCGATATCCTGCATGTGTCGCTTCCCCGCTCAGGTCCCCGGAGTTCACCTTCTTCTTCCTGGTGCATGTAAGTGCTTGTCCGTGTATAATGTGCTGTGCGGGGAGTCACTAAGATCCTGCGCCCGATATCCTGCATGTGTCGCTTCCCCGCTCAGGTCCCCGGAGTTCACCTTCTTCTTCCTGGTGCATGTAAGTGCATTGTCCGTGTATAATGCGCTGTGCAGGGAGTCACTAAGATCCTGCGCCCGATATCCTGCATGTGTTGCTTCCCCGCTCAGGTCCCAGGAGTTCACCTTCTTCTTCCTGGTGCATGTAAGTGCATTGTCCGTGTATAATGCGCTGTGCAGGGAGTCACTAAGATCCTGCGCCCGATATCCTGCATGTGTCGCTTCCCCGCTCAGGTCCCCGGAGTTCACCTTCTTCTTCCTGGTGCATGTAAGTGCATTGTCCATGTATAATGCGCTGTGTGGGGAGTCACTAAGATCCTGCGCCCGATATCCTGCATGTGTTGCTTCCCCGCTCAGGTCCCAGGAGTTCACCTTCTTCTTCCTGGTGCATGTAAGTGCATTGTCCGTGTATAATGCGCTGTGCAGGGAGTCACTAAGATCCTGCGCCCGATATCCTGCATGTGTCGCTTCCCCGCTCAGGTCCCTGGAGTTCACCTTCTTCTTCCTGTTGCATGTAAGTGCATTGTCCTTGTATAATGCGCTGTGCGGGGAGTCACTAAGATCCTGCACCCGATATCCTGCATGTGCCGCTTCCCCGCTCAGGTCCCCGGAGTTCACCTTCTTCTTCCTGGTGCATGTAAGTGCATTGTCCGTGTATAATGTGCTGTGCTGGGAGTCACTAAGATCCTGCGTCCGATATCCTGCATGTGTCGCTTCCCTGCTCAGGTCCCCGGAGTTCACCTTCTCCTTCCTGGTGCATGTAAGTGCATTGTCCGTGTATAATGCGCAGTGCGGGGAGTCACTAAGATCGTGCACCCGATATCCTGCATGTGTCGCTTCCCCGCTCAGGTCCCCGGAGTTCACCTTCTTCTTCCTGGTGCATGTAAGTGCATTGTCCGTGTATAATGCGCTGTGCAGGGAGTCACTAAGATCATGCGCCCGATATCCTGCATGTGTCGCTTCCCCACTCAGGTCCCCGGAGTTCACCTTCTTCTTCCCGGTGAATGTAAGTGCATTGTCTTGCGACACTATTTGAAAGTTAAATCCTGCGGTTTGTCCGAATCAGTTGGATCATCCGACGGCCCGTCCCCTGATTTCTGTCGCATGGTGCCGCTGCATCAAAATCTGATTGCGTGCCTTCTAAATGCCTGTCCCAATGGCGCAAATCCAAAAACCCCGGAATATCCGACTAAAGTGTGGTCCGCGGGACCCTATGTAAATAAGCCCCATTGTGTTATATAACTGGGGAGGAGGGGGTGCAGTTCTATAGCTCCTCAGGCAGCAGAGACTTTAGCTTCCCCTCTAGTTTGAACTTTCAGGTTCCGGTTTGGCCAAACTGAGTGACCCGCACCAGGTCCGCTCACCCCCAATCATCCGTTATAATCTCTCCCGCCATTCCCAGCTTCTAGAACGCACCGTATCATAATAATGCACCGCCCCTTTAAGAGTTCATTCCCTTCTGCTCCCCAATTCTTTGCCTTTTCGCCTATGACCTTCACAACCCTCCGACTCCTGCAACAAACAAAAGCTCCAGAAAAAAAAAAAAAATCCTAATCATCCGAAATGAAATGAGTAAAATGTTGCTAATTACTTTTTAATTTCTATAGAGATGTTTACAGAGCGCGGTACAATGAGTATTAACGCGCGGCGCGGAATGGCGGCTCATTTTCCCATATTGTCTGACTTAGTCTCAATTAGTATAAATCATATTGTCATCATCTCTAATTGCAGATTCTGTCTACTAAATACTAATGTGTCTTTCCCGGGCTACAAGCGTCATTGCACGGGCGGCCGCTGGAGCGGATGGCGGCGCGCGTCCGGCTCTGCTGTGCCGTGCAGATCTGTGTCTACCTATAAAGAAAAAAAAAAATTTTCATTACTGATCCCTGAAACAGAATCACATTCATAATAAAAGAGAATTCTCTCCCTATTAATGTCTGCCGCTGATTTATGACCGCAGGGCGCCTCGCGTGACGCTGCTACGGATTTGGCATCTTCAGCCTCGGATATTATTGTAGTGGTTTTTCTGCCCCGACAAACCAAATCCAAAGGAACATTTCCATTTGGGATTCTAAGAGGAGAAATGCAGCAAAGTTTAACTTGACAACTTCCATGTAAAAGTAAAGAATACAGCAAACCTTAACTTGACTTATTTCCATTGATGTCAATAGGGGCAGATTTACTTACCCGGTCCATTCGCGATCCAGCGGCGCGTTCTCTGCGGTGGATTCGGGTCCGGCCGGGATTCATTAAGGCAGTTCCTTCGACGTCCACCAGGTGGCGCTGCTGCGCTGAAGAGCATCGGAACGCACTGAAGTTCACCGGCCTATTCCTAGTGAAGGTAAGTGCAAGCTCCGCGACACTTTTTTTTAAAAAAATGCAACGTTTTTTCCGAATCCGTCGGGTTTTCGTTCGGCCACGCCCCCCGATTTCCGTCGCGTGCATGCCAGGGCTGATGCGCCACAATCCGATCGCTTGTGCCAAAATCCCGGGGCAATACATGGAAAATCGGCGCAAGTTGGAACTATTTGGGTAACTCGTTGGGAAAACGCGAATCGGGCCCTTAGTAAATGACCCCCAATGGCTTTTGTTGTGTGATATCATGTTGGAGTTACATCTGGCTGTGGCTTTCTAAGAGAGTCGACCATCAATGGTTGGAGCCTCCAGAGACTGATATCCCAGAGGTTCTGGCTTCCAGCTCCGTCACCCCAATACTGTCCTCCTATCAGAACATTTGAGCTGCTGATGCATCAAGTGGAAATCATAGACCAGAAATTACACATGTAACCAAATGGACATCTAATATGTTAAAGAAAATGACATAAAAATCCATCCTGATAAACCAAGGACATTACTCATAGATCCAGGCACCGGGACTGTGGTATCTTATTATATGTCTTATCCATGGTCTCCTTCCTTCTAAAATCAACTATTATAATTATACTAATGAGTCTGAAGGGCCCTTTCGTGCTGTAGCTTCGCAAGCTGTTACAATGTGCAGGAGGACTCCCTGTTTGATATTAGAGCAGACAGAGGGGGTTTGTCCTGAAGGATAAGGAGAGATTGTGAGATAGTGTAACAGCCTGTGAAGCTGCAAAACGAGGGGCTCTAACCCCCCCCCCCCCCAGGCCTTCTGACTCATTAGCATAATAATGGGGCAGATTTACTTACCCGGTCCATTCGCGATCCAGCGACGCGTTCTCTGCGATGGATTCGGGTCCGGCCGGGATTCATCAAGGTAGTTCCTCCGACGTCCACCAGGTGGCGCTGCTGCGCTGAAGAGCATTGGGATGCACTGGAGTTCACGATCCTATCCTGGATAAAGGTAAGTGCAAGCTCTGCGACACATTTTTTTTAAAAAATGCGGCGGTTTTTCCGAATCTGTCGGGTTATTGTTCGGCCACGCCCCCCGATTTCCGTCGCGTGCATGCCAGCGCCGATGCGCCACAATCCGCTCGCGTGCGCCAAAATCCCGGGGCAATACAGGGAAAATCGGCGCAAATTGGAAATATCCGGGTAACACGTCGGGAAAACGCGAATCGGGCCCTTAGTAAATGACCCCCACTGTCTTGGTGTTCCAGACTTTATTCTTTTGCAAAAACTTAATTCTGTAAATTTTGTTCACTGACAATAGATTACTTGATCTCTTTAAAGGAAATCTACCATCAGGATTAAGGATTGTAAACCCAGCACACTGGCAGGTGTGTGCCCTACCTGGCAGGATCCGCTCTTCTTGTTATACCCTTGTTTTTACAAAAAAGGCTTAGAAATATGCAGGTAAGCCTGAGGGGCTCTAGAATCCATTCACATCTATGTAGTCTGGAGCCCCTCAGGCTCATTTGCATAATTTACCATAATAAAACCATTATGATAAAAATAAGGGCATAACAAAATAAAAGCAGAGTGGATCCTGCTAGAGGGGGCGCACACCTGTAAATCATTGTGCTGGGTTTACAATCCTTCATCCTGGTGGAAGATTTCCTTCAATAATGAACTCTGCAACTTATGTAACAATGTTGTATACATTATACTGTAAGTTTGTGACATGTCCTAATACAAGTATACTACAGGCAGCCCAGGGGTCCCTGTGATGTCATCAGCACCCAACAATCACTGCTGCTGTGGGGTGCCGACGGGTGGCAGCTGGAGCTCACTCCCTCTGCACCCAGTTAGACACCGTGGTCTATGTTTTAATGCAGTGTTTAAGGGGTTAAACACCCGGGATCAGAGCTTTTCCGATCCCAGGTGTTAACATCAATCCCTGGGTATTACAACCCAGCGCCGGCACCAGCAGGTCTTCAGCCGTACCTTCATTGGCTGTTGTAAAAACCCAATACGCGATCATTACGGTATCAAGTTAACAGGTTCACTGCAGGGTCACTGCGTTTAACCCCGAAACGGAAAATCGCGCCCAAAGTCAAAAATGGCACTTTTTTGCCATTTAAAAAAAAAATCAAAAATTCTATAAAAAGCGATCAAAAGTTCGTAAAGTCCTAAAAATAATATCATTGAAAACGTCATCAAAAGTCGCCAAAAATGACACCCCCCACAGCTCCGTACACCAAACCATTAAAAAGTTATTAGCGCCAGAAGTCTGCAAAATAAAAATAAAAAAAAATGAGTACAGGAGGTTTTAATTTTTGTAAATGTATGAAAACATTATAAAACCTGTATAAATTTGGTATCACCGTAATTGTACCGACCCAAAGAATAAAGCAGACCTGTCATTTGGGGTGAACAGTGAAAGCCGTAAAATCCAGGCCCACAAGAAAACGGCACAAATGTGGTTTTTCACCATTTTCACTGCATTTGGAATTTTTTTCCCGCTTCCCAGTACATGGCAGGGAATATTCAATGCCACCATTATAAAGTGCAATTTGTTACACAGAAAACAAGCCGTCACGTAGCTCTTTACGTGTAAAAATAAAAAAGTTATAGATTTTTGAAGGTGGGGAGTGAAAAACGGAAATGAAAAAACAAGAAAGGGCCCGGTCCTGAACCGGTTAAACTTTGCTACTTATGTAACTAATTTCTTGCACAAAACAGAAGCCATTGAAGTCAATGGACAAGGGTCAATGTAAGGTTTGCTGCACCCGTCATGTTAAACTCGGCTCCATCTGTACATTTCTACAAATAGATTGAATACAATGTGACTTTTATCTGGAGCCTACCCCACCCCGGATCAGGAGACTCCGCCCCTCACGCGCTTCAAAGGGAGAACACGGATTTCACAGGACACATAAAGACGAGCTCTGATCTATTAGTGATCATTTCCTTTTTAACATTTATTGTGATGTTTGATGTCAAACAAATATCATCCGGGGCTTCATGAAATATTCAGGGGCGACGGCTTTTATGTGGAGCTCAGATACTAAGTGTCTCTAAAACCTGAGAACTTCCCTCTGCTCCTCTGGGGTCTCCGGTATTTAACCAACACAAAAAATTTCTGCAGAATCGGATTATTTTTGCACCTCAAAGAGATAGAAGTAAATACAGACGGTCCCCTACTTAAGGACACCGGACTTACAGAAGACCCCTAGTTAAAGACGACCCCTCTGCCCCCTGTGACCTCTGGTGACCTCTCTGGATGTTACTATACCCCCAGACTGCAATGATCAGCTGTAAGGTGTCTGTTATGAAGCTTTATTGATAATCCTTGGTCCCATTACAGCAAAAAAATTTAAACTCCGATTGTCACTGGGGCAAAAAAAAAAAAATTGTCTAGAACTACAATTGTATAATTTACAGTTTCGACTTACATACAAATTCAACTTAAGAACAAACATATGGACCCTATAAATAATGTAATGAGATGAGCAGATTTTAAAGATAACATTATTTTGCAACATTGTCACAAACTGATGTCCTATATGTGTCCATGAGTGGCCACTGGTGGTTATAATGTGAATTGCAGCCTGTCCTGATTATGATTCAATAGTGTATCGAATTGTTTCACGAGAAATTGCAGTCCAAAATACAGATAAGTTAAAAGCCTCCTGTCACCACCATGTTCAGCCCCCTCCAGGTTATGAATTTTTTAAACCATCTTTGCATTCTTTATATTTTACTAAAAACTGTAAATATACTAAAAAAAAATCTACACCAAAATCATATGCAAATCAGCTGTAAGAGTCACTTTTTGCTTCAGATGAATCAAAAGAGGCAGGAGGCGGAGCATCAATTCAGAAGCTTATATTTGTGAGATATCATGGCACATGTGCTCATTTGCAACTTTTTTTTGCACCTAAGACACACTCCCTTCAATGTTCGCCATGTCTAGTTTTCTGTTATCACTTGAATCCAGGGATTTTTTTTCCCAAAAAGTCTCAAAAAGAGTTGCACATTTTGGCTGCCCCTGACCAGGTGTAGAAATTTGATTAGAGCAGCAAGGGCAGCACGGTGGCTCAATGGTTAGCATTACTGCCTTGCAGCGCTGGGGCCCTTGGATCAAGTCCCATCCAGGTCAACATCTGCAAAGAGTTGTTTTCCCTGTGTTTGCGTGGGTTTCCTCCGGGTCCTCCGGTTTCCTCCCACACTCCAAAACATACTGGTAGGGTGATTAGATTGTGACCCCCACTGGGGACAGGGACTGACCTGACAAGCTCTGTGCAGCGCTGCGTAATCTGTGTGCGCTATATAAATAAAGGAATTATTATTATTATTTAAAGCTGATTGGGGTTTATTTTCAAAAAGTCACAAATTCACTAAAGACCAAATGCAACAGGTATCAATAAGGAAAAACTGCTAAAATACATCGACCAAAAAAAACCACTTACAAACAAAGCCGGACTCAAAATACGTGTGCGCCGCTGTCTCCCTTTTCCTTTCCCATCTTATTGTCCATTCCCAAACCGCAGCATTAGAACAGATAATTCTAAATAAAAGCTGAAGTCCCATCTTGAAAATGACACCAGAACCATAGGACTGGGTGCTAAAGTGCACAAGGTTCTCCCTCAAGCCTTTACTGTCCTGTGGATAGAGGATAACAATATAACACCATGTGATAGAATTCTGGCGGCCTTCAACCACCACCAGGGGGAGCTGAATCTTTACTGTATTATTATTGAGTGCATTAAAAAATGGTATATCCAGGCATCCTCTGTGCCATAGACCTTGGGTTTAATGCAAATGTCCTTCTGTGCCCAGTGACCAATCACACTCATTGCTGGAGACTCCACAGCGCCAAACACTGGCTGACTGGAATGTCACTGGAAAATAGCAGCTGTAAAATCAGTGATATTTACTTAAAAATCCTCAATATTAAAGAACGTCCACAGATGATTAATTATATTGTCAGTCTTACCAGCGACTAAATGTCACCACTCAACATGACGAACCGCATAGAGCTATAAAAACTTCCAGAGAACTGAATGTGAAGAGACAAAGGAATATTCAATAATTGTACGTGTTTGCTACAATGTATCAGTACAGGATAAGTAATGTCATGTATGTACACAGTGACTGCACCAGCAGCAGATAGTGAGTGCAGCTCTGCAGTATAATACAGGATGTAACTCAGGATCAGTACAGGATAAGTAATGTCATGTATGTACACAGTGACTGCACCAGCAGCAGAATAGTGAGTGCAGCTCTGGGGTATAATACAGGATGTAACTCAGGATCAGTACAGGATAAGTAATGTCATGTATGTACACAGTGACTGCACCAGCAGCAGAATAGTGAGTGCAGCTCTGGGGTATAATACAGGATGTAACTCAGGATCAGTACAGGATAAGTAATGTCATGTATGTACACAGTGACTGCACCAGTAGCAGAATAGTGAGTGCAGCTCTGGGGTATAATACAGGATGTAACTCAGGATCAGTACAGGATAAGTAATGTCATGTATGTGCACAGTGACTGCACCAGCAGCAGAATAGTGAGTGCAGCTCTGGGGTATAATACAGGATGTAACTCAGGATCAGTACAGGATAAGTAATGTCATGTATGTACACAGTGACTGCTCCATCAGTAGAATAGTGAGTGCAGCTCTAGAGTATAATACAGGATGTAACTCAGGATCAGTACAGGATAAGTAATGTCATTTATGTACACAGTGACTGCACCAGCAGAATAGTGAGTGCAGCTCTGGGGTATAATGCAGGATGTAACTCAGGATCAGTACAGGATAAGTAATGTCATGTATGTACACAGTGACTGCACCAGCAGCAGAATAGTGAGTGCAGCTCTGGGGTATAATACAGGATGTAACTCAGGATCAGTACAGGATAAGTAATGTCATGTATGTACACAGTGACTGCACCAGCAGCAGAATAGTGAGTGCAGCTCTGGAGTATAATACAGGATGTAACTCAGGATCAGTACAGGATAAGTAATGTCATGTATGTACACAGTGACTGCACCAGCAGAATAGTGAGTGCAGCTCTGGGGTATAATACAGGATGTAACTCAGGATCAGTACAGGATAAGTAATGTCATGTATGTGCACAGTGACTGCACCAGCAGCAGAATAGTGAGTGCAGCTCTGGGGTATAATACAGGATGTAACTCAGGATCAGTACAGGATAAGTAATGTCATGTATGTACACAGTGACTGCACCAGCAGCAGAATAGTGAGTGCAGCTCTGGAGTATAATACAGGATGTAACTCAGGATCAGTACAGGATAAGTAATGTCATGTATGTACACAGTGACTGCACCAGCAGCAGAATAGTGAGAGCAGCTCTGGGGTATAATACAGGATGTAACTCAGGATCAGTACAGGATAAGTAATGTCATGTATGTACACAGTGACTGCACCAGCAGAATAGTGAGTGCAGCTCTGGGGTATAATACAGGATGTAACTCAGGATCAGTACAGGATAAGTAATGTCATGTATGTGCACAGTGACTGCACCAGCAGCAGAATAGTGAGAGCAGCTCTGGGGTATAATACAGGATGTAACTCAGGATCAGTACAGGATAAGTAATGTCATGTGTGTACACAGTGACTGCACCAGCAGAATAGTGAGTGCAGCTCTGGGGTATAATACAGGATGTAACTCAGGATCAGTACAGGATAAGTAATGTCATGTATGTACACAGTGACTGCACCAGCAGCAGAATAGTGAGTGCAGCTCTGGGGTATAATACAGGATGTAACTCAGGATCAGTACAGGATAAGTAATGTCATGTGTGTACACAGTGACTGCACCAGCAGCAGAATAGTGAGTGCAGCTCTGGGGTATAATACAGGATGTAACTCAGGATCAGTACAGGATAAGTAATGTCATGTATGTACACAGTGACTGTACCAGCAGCAGAATAGTGAGTGCAGCTCTGGAGTATAATACAGGATGTAACTCAGGATCAGTACAGGATAAGTAATGTCATGTATGTACACAGTGACTGCACCAGCAGCAGAATAGTGAGTGCAGCTCTGGGGTATAATACAGGATGTAACTCAGGATCAGTACAGGATAAGTAATGTCATGTATGTACACAGTGACTGTACCAGCAGCAGAATAGTGAGTGCAGCTCTGGAGTATAATACAGGATGTAACTCAGGATCAGTACAGGATAAGTAATGTCATGTATGTACACAGTGACTGCACCAGCAGCAGAATAGTGAGTGCAGCTCTGGTTTATAATACAGGATGTAACTCAGGATCAGTACAGGATAAGTAATGTCATGTATGTACACAGTGACTGCACCAGCAGCAGAATAGTGAGTGCAGCTCTGGGGTATAATACAGGATGTAACTCAGGATCAGTACAGGATAAGTAATGTCATGTATGTACACAGTGACTGCACCAGCAGCAGAATAGTGAGTGCAGCTCTGGAGTATAATACAGGATGTAACTCAGGATCAGTACAGGATAAGTAATGTCATGTATGTACACAGTGACTGCACCAGCAGCAGAATAGTGAGTGCAGCTCTGGGGTATAATACAGGATGTAACTCAGGATCAGTACAGGATAAGTAATGTCATGTATGTACACAGTGACTGCACCAGCAGCAGAATAGTTCGTGCTGGATCATTCTGCTGTGAACTGCTGACGGGTGTGGTTGTCTGTGACTGAGCTCCTGCACCACCTGGTGGAAGACCAATCCACCCAGGCCTGCTCTCTCCTCCCCAGGGAGGGAGTAGGTTTCTGGGATGAGTGAGCCAGGAAAATCCCAGGCTTCTGCCTCCCGGACCAGGCCGGCGGGGGGCAGGAGAAGCCAGTTGCCGGCCAAAGCGGAGGGGGTAAGAAGATCTGCCCGGAGCCAAGGACGCAGCGATGTGACCTCGGCTGCCACCCCCAAGACCCAGGGAAGCTGCAAGGTCTCCAGATCACAGAAGATCAAGGCAAGTAACATCAGCCTGAGTGCTCCTCCTGGAAAGCTGAGTGACTGTGCGGGAAAGCTGGGTGGTTCAGCTGAAAAGCTGGGTGCTCACGGAGGTGTGCAAAAGGCATGGGGTGATCTTAAGGCCCGGGAGTCTGCTACCATCTATGGCTCCCGGATTGCTGAGCACCTCCGTGAGTACGAGGAAGCCGGAAAAGCGCTGAGGAGGCTCCAGGAGGAGATAAGGGAGACCTTGGCCCTAGCGGGGGTGGCTACGCAGAGAAAGAAAAAGTCTGATCTACTTACCACCATAGACAGACTAAAAGCCGAGGTCACCGCTCTGCAGGAGAAGCGACATCTTATCCGCGAGCACAGCGGTCCGTTCCGCGAAAAGTTGGAAAACGACGCCCGGTTTGAGGAAATGCGCCTGGAGCAGCTGAGAAAGCAAAAGGGGCTTGAGATCCAGGCGGATGATGGCGATGATGAGGAGGATGAGGAAGACCTGCCGTGTCCGTCTGGTGGCCTGCGCCAACACCAGCAGGCCTCGCACGACAGGCTGCCTGCAGAGCAAGCGCCATTACCATCAGGCTGCGGCTCTGCCAACCTGGAGGAGGAAAGTGATGACAGCGGCCAGGGGGGGGCGCTAATGGCTCAGATCCGTCAGCTTGAGTCCCCAGTTCACCTCCAGAACTTTTCCTTCGGCGATGATATGCCAGATGACGACCTAAAGAGAAAGAAGAGAGCCAGGAAGACCAAGGCGTCTCAGGAGGTGAATCTGGTGTTTCGTCCCCTCCCTGTTCCCTCCGGGCGGGCAGCAGTGCCAGCCTGTCGTGTAGGCCCCGTTGCCCAGTCCAGCACGAATCCTGCAGTGGACTCGGTGCCAGGGTGCGGGGAGATTGCAAAGCCACGTTCTATCATGGCGCAGAGCACCAGCCTTGTTTGTAGTAGCAAGGATGGTGCAGGGAAGGCATCGGCCGAAAGGCCGGACAGTGAGGGCGATCCAGCAAGTCCTGGTACTGTGCGCTGCCCCCCAGTGGGAGGGGGGGGTGGCCCAGTGCCAGGGGCAGTGGCGGTGGCTCCTGTGGCCCCTAGCGCTGTGGCTGCATCTAGCTCCGGTGGGCAGCGGCAGTGTGATGGGGCTGCTGGGGCTTGTGGTGCGGCGCCTCCCAAGCGTCCTGTGCAGCCTGCGGGAAAGGGCGCAGGAAAGGTTTTATTTTGTATTGGCTCATCTGACCCTGGAGATGGCACAAAGAGACTGTCCGGAGTTAATAAAGACAAGAGGCCTCTGGCATCCAGCGAGCAGCGATGCTCCAACCTTAAAAAAACTGCGGGACAACAAGGGGTTAATGCCAATGAGGCAGAGGGCACAAGTAAGATCGGGGTTGGAGCTGCCTCTTCTCAGGCTGAATCAGCTATGGAGGTGGCTCTACCCCCAGTGCCCAGTGACGCTGAGGCAACCCCAGGTCCTCCTGGCCCAGCTGGTGTGAGTGATGCAAGGAAGCGAGGGAAGCGAGACAGTAATGTACATAGTGTGGTGAGTGTGGGAGTGGTGGATGGTGGTGAGGGGGTTAATCATGTGGTTTGTGCTGATCCATCTGCACCCCCAGTGGTGGCCGCTCCCATAAGGAGCTATGCGAGTGTCACCGCTGGGGCAAGTGGGGTTAACTCCTTGTCTCCTGGCTCTGGGAACAGCGTTTTGCAAAGGCGTCTTCTGGAGGCTCTCAGGAGAGGGGAAAAGTCAATCAATGTAGAGGGGAGAGAGGTTGATCTGTCCTTCTGGACAGACAGACATGGCCTGGCAGCCTTCCAAGAGAAAAGGGGGGGAGAGACTGTATGGTCTTTACCCACAACCGGGCCCGGAGCTTCCCGTAGGAATGTGGTTCGTCTTCGCTGGAGGGGCAGTGACGCATGCCCACCCAGGTCAAGGGTGGTGGAGCTCCTCCTGAAGATGAACTTCAGGGCTAGTGACATCTTTGCCCTGATACATCCTTATGGTACTCCGGAGTTCGATGTCAGCTTTGTCCGGCCGGAGGGCTTAGAGCTCTTCTGGTCGAATTATGAGCTGGCAAAGAACGAGCCTGGCTGGCGAGACTTTGCTGTGCAAGCAGTGTCTCGCCAAAACACAGTCAAGAAGGTGACCGTTTTGACCCGTAACGAGTCACTTTCTTGCATGGACATCATGACGTGGCTCAGTCGTTATGGTGAGGTTGTACAGGTACCTCAGAAAAACCGCGATGAATTTGGCATTTGGTCTGGGGCCTGGACCTTCATGATGAAGTTGAAGTGTTCAGGCGGCACAGTCGCCCACATTCCCTCTTCAGCCTTTCTTGGGCGGGACAGAATCCTGATTTTCTACCAGGGGCAGCCGAAGGTCTGTCACAGGTGCGGTGACCCCACACACTTTAGCGCCAGCTGCCAAGTGCAGAAGTGCGCTTTGTGTGGTGGGCTAGGTCATCTCGCTGCATCCTGTAAGGACATTAGGTGTAACCTGTGTGGTGAGCTCGGTCACCCTTTCAGCCGTTGTCCTCGCTCCTTTGCCAATGCGGTTGTGACCCCAGTGGAGGAGAGCCATGAGGTTGCTTCTGCTGGGGAAGGTACCAGCAGAGGTGGAGGAGCTGAGGGGCCTGTGAAGAAAAGCAAGAATAAGTCACCTTCTCAGTTGAGGCGGCTTGAAGCCAGACAAAAAGGGAGAGAACTGGGGAAGCCTCAGGTTGCTGGGGTGACCCTTGGTCCTTCCTCAGAGGCTGGTCATGCTACTGAGGCCCTGAGGGATGATGAGTTGGATGAGGAGGTCAGGAGGATGGAGCGCGAGAAAGGTGCCATGTCCTCCACGTCCTCCCATTATGAGAGTATGGATGAGGATAACAGGATTTGGCTAGAAAATAAGCGCAAGCAGAAAAAGAAAAAACGCGGCGTATCTAAGGTACCTAAGGAAGGGAAAACTTCCTCCCCTCTGGTTGAGCTTTCCAACCGGTTCCTCACCCTCGATGAGATCGCCTCCTCGGAAGGAGAGGCTGAGGGTGGGGTTCTGGAGGTGGCGGCGGAGCAGCCTGCAGGGGGCGCCGAGTCTCTATCCTCTGGGGATGCTGGGTCCTCAGAGTGGGAGACTGACTCAGAGTCAGGAGACAAGGACGAAGGAGAGGGTGGTCCGGGTGGGTCCTTGGGGGCCAGTAATAACATGGACACCTCAATTTCGTTAAAAAGAAGTTGCCCCAATTCTGAAGGGAAAAGGGAAAAGGCATCATCTTCAGAGGAGAGTCGGGGGAAGGGAAATAGTAAGAAAAAAGCCGTCTAACTTAATCACTCATGATGGCGGCACCCACTCCGTTGACGCTGGCGTCCATTAATGTCGCCAGCATTAAGTCTGATGCGGCTAGATTTGCGGCCTTTGATTTTCTCGGCCGTGTTGAAGCCGACATTTTATTTTTGCAGGAGACCAGGCTGCCAGATTTGGCGGCCGTGTTTAAAGCTAAGAGGGAATGGAGACACGGGCCTTCCTATTGGTCTCTTGCGGCCGAGCCGTATAGCGGAGTGGCGGTCCTTTTTACCGCGCCGGTAGAATGCCGACGAGTTATTGAGTTAGAAATGGGGAGGTGCCTGATCCTGGATGTCCTCATGAAGGGACAAGAACTGCGCCTAATTAACATCTATGGTCCCCAGTCCAAGTGGGACAGGAAGTGTCTCTTTATGAGGATCAAGCCCTACCTTTTTACAAGTCGGCAGGTGGTCTTTGGAGGGGACTTCAATGCTGTCACGAGGTCCCAGGATAGGGGAGGTTCCAGAGACAAGCTGACTTATGATAGCGTCGCTCTTAATAGCATAGCTAGTGAGGCTCGCCTGGTGGATGTCCACATCCGGCACACCCCAGGCCACACGGGGTTCACCTATTATAGGGGTAGCTGCAGGTCTAGAATAGACAGGTTTTATTTAAAGGAGGAAGCCATTTCTTCAGCAGTGTCCGTTGTTGAGGTGGAGTTCTCCGACCACTGTCTAATTTTGTTTTCTCTGAATGTTACAGAGACCCCCCGGATGGGAAGAGGCTACTGGAAGCTCAATTCGTCTCTCCTGGAAGAAGCAGAGATAAGACAATCCTTTGAGGACTTTCTTCAGAGCCAGGTACCATTGCTGGGCCTTTGTAGCAGTAAGTCAGAGTGGTGGGAGATGCTCAAGAAAAGGGTGGCGAGATTCTTCCGCCAGCTCTCGAGCCTCAGGAGCCTGGACAGGTACCGCCTGTATCAGGGCCTGAGGAGGAAACTCGAGCATCTCGTCTCGACTGGAGGTAGTCGTGAGGACATCTCCAGAGTGAAATCCTTGCTGAAGAGGTGTCAGTACGATAGACACGCATCTTTGGTTTTTGAGAGGGATTACGGGAAATACCGCTCGCCCGACCCTTACAGAAACTGCAAGATGTCAGTGAATGGTAAAGTTGTCACAGGACTGGTTGACAGTACGGGATCCCTGAAAAGGTCCAGATCAGGGATTCTGGAGGTCGTCAGATCCTTCTACTCACACCTCTTGGGCAGGAAGGATCTAGATCGGGATGTGATATCGGCTTTTCTGGCTGAAACTGTCCCTGAGCCAGGAGTAGACCCCTCTCTTGATGTTTTGACAGAGATGATCAGGGAAGAGGAAGTCAGCCTGGCGATTGAAGGGCTCGCCCTCAAGAAATCGCCAGGTCCGGATGGCTTAACATCTGAGTTCTATAAGACCTTTAAGGACGCCTTGGTTCCCCTCTTGACTGAGGTATTCAATGAGTGTCTTTCCTCGGGCGCTCTGCCGAAGTCAATGAGGAGGTCTGCCCTGATCATCCTGTCAAAGGGTAAGGACCGATCTCGTATTGAGAACTGGCGTCCCATAGCGCTTCTCAATACGGACAGAAAGGTTTTGGCAAAGGTGCTGTTTAATCGGCTGGTGCAGTTTGCGCCCCGGCTCCTTTCGGGGACCCAGCACTGCTCTGTTCCAGGCCGCAGTACATTTAGTGCTGTGCTTTGTGTTCGGGAGGCAGTGGAGCAGGGCAGGGCTGGTAACTGGAAGGGGTACTTGCTGTCCTTGGATCAGGCAAAAGCGTTTGATCGGGTTGACCACGAGTACCTCTGGTCTGTCCTTCTGAGGTATGGCCTGCCGGGGGAGTTTGTCAATTGGCTGAAAGTTTTGTATGCAGGGGCAGAGAGTTTCCCGCTTGTGAATGGTTGGATTGGCCGCTCTTTTGAGGTCGGGTCTGGTGTTCGCCAGGGTTGTCCTCTGAGCCCACTACTATACGTGTTCGCGATTGACCCATTCCTTAGGAGGGTTGATCGTGGGCCGTTGGTGGGAGTCGGGATGGACCAGGAGGCACCGGAAGCCACTCTAAGGGTGGTAGCGTACGCTGATGATGTCACCGTTTTTGTGTCCTCGAGAGGGGAGGCGCAATGGGTGATGTCAGAGGTTGACCGCTACTCAGAGGCTTCTGGGTCCAAGATCAACCGGGATAAGTGTGAGAGTCTCTGGCTGGGAGAGGGGGATCCAGGCTTTGATCTCCCGGACACTCTTCCAGGGCCCCAAGACTCTGCCAAAGTTCTCGGCATCGAATTTGGCCAGGGGGATTACCCCATGCAAAACTGGGATGGCAGGCTTAAGATCGCCGCTCAGAGGGTGGACCAGTGGAAGGGTTGGTCTTTGACCCTCAGGGAAAGGGTGAACTTGATTAAAACTTACCTGCTCCCATTGCTGATATATCTGGGCAGTGTGTGCATGTTGCCAGAACCCCTCTGGACTCGGGTCTACAGTCTGTTCTTCCAGCTGTTATGGGGGAATAGGCTGAACCTTATCAAGAGGGAGGTTACTTACCGCACGAGGAGACAAGGAGGGTTGTGTATGGTCAACCCTGTGGTGTTCCTAGTGAATACCTTTCTTAAGATCAATGTAGCAAACCTCTGGAAAGAGAGGGCTCCTCCGTGGGTATACTCCTGTAGGGGATGGTTTCGGCCTTTCTTCCAGGAATGGGAGACAGGAGGGCGAGTGAAGGATCTCCGTACACCACATGGGCATCTTCCGGCTTACGCTACCCCGGTTCTGAAGGTGATTCGCCGGTGGGGTCTGGGAATGTGGGAGATCAGGACCATGTCGAGGAAACTCCTTGACAAAAGGGTTCTGTTGACCCATTTCCAGAAGCCTCTGGCCCTCAGGGATTGCCCAAGTCGGGATCTGGGGGTGGGTTTAGGTCTTTTGAATTCCATCAGGATCCCCTTGAAGTTTTGGGACTTGACTTGGCGCTGCTTCCATGGAAAGCTGTGTGTGAGGGACAATCTGAAGTGTAGGAGCTCTGAGGAAAGGGGTTGTCCCCGGGAGGAGTGCGGTGGTCTGCTGGAGAGCATGGACCACTTCCTGCTTCATTGTCCCTTTAACACAGAGGTGTACAACCGGGTGGGCGCTTCCATCCATTGGCCCGGGTTGGCCGGTCTCTCCTATGCGGAGTGGGCCTATGGAGCATTCAGAGGCCTGGGTGGCCGGGACCGATGCACGTTATTCCTAGTCAGTCTAGTGGTCAGGTACCACACGTGGAACGCACGGTGTTTAGTATCGACGCAGCGTAAAATCCTCCCGGTGGATGAGGTGGTTAGGAACATTCTGGGTGACCTGGTGAAGGTGCGCTCTCTGGAGTATGAGAGGCTGGGCACGGGGAGGGCCTCTCTCCTTTGGAGGGGGTTCTCCTTTAGTGTCCCTTAGTCTGTCATCTCCGCTCCTGGTGTTGGGCTGAAGCTGACACTGTAGATTTTTGTTTTGTGTTATGAGCATATAGAGATGTAGGGCTTGCAGGCGCCGATCCTGGGCTTTATGTGGTTGGTTTGTTATATGTTGATATGTTTAATGTGTTTGTATCTTGTGTACAGTGTGTATTTATGTAGTTATAGTTAATGTGTATATAGGTGGTTGGTTTTGGGGTGTTGGTGTTAGGGTGTTAGGTTGGGAGGGGGGTGGACGGGACTTGGACTTTATGATCCTGGGCACTGGTCTGGACTATATAGCGCGAACTTTGGACGTTAGACCAGTGTCTGGGTGGGAGGGTGATGGGCGTGGGATTTAGTTAGTTATATTTAATGTTTTTATTTCCTGTTTGTCTTTTTTTTGCTGTGTATTCTTTAGTTATTTATGGAAAAAAAAAGAAAAAAAGAAAAAAAAAATTGTATAAAAAAAAAAAAAAAAAAAAAAATTAGGTGGTGGGATTGGGTGAAGGTTTTGTTTTATAATGCTGATTGTGTGGTGTGTGTGTGGCTGGGCCAGGAGATTTTCGTAAGTCTCTTTTAGTTTGTATTTTTGTTTTGCCAGAAGTTATGGCTTTATTTATGTTTATTGTTGTAATGTTTTTCATTTTTATATATAAAATAAAAGATTTACAGGATGTAACTCAGGATCAGTACAGGATAAGTAATGTCATGTATGTACACAGTGACTGCACCAGCAGAATAGTGAGTGCAGCTCTGGGGTATAATACAGGATGTAACTCAGGATCAGTACAGGATAAGTAATGTCATGTATGTACACAGTGACTGCACCAGTAGACGAATAGTGAGTGCAGCTCTGGGGTATAATACAGGATGTAACTCAGGATCAGTACAGGATAAGTAATGTCATGTATGTACAGTGACTGCACCAGCAGCAGAATAGTGAGTGCAGCTCTGGTTTATAATACAGGATGTAACTCAGGATCAGTACAGGATAAGTAATGTCATGTATGTACACAGTGACTGCACCAGCAGCAGAATAGTGAGTGCAGCTCTGGGGTATAATACAGGATGTAACTCAGGATCAGTACAGGATAAGTAATGTCATGTATGTACACAGTGACTGCACCAGCAGCAGAATAGTGAGTGCAGCTCTGGCGTATAATAGAATAGGAAGTTATATAACAGAAGGATAGTTCCCATTACATTGTATTATGTTTCTGGTTATTGATAAGTGATAATATCTGTGATGTATGTAGCGGAGGTGACTTTGTCCCCTTGCACTGGATGTCACGACCTCTGACACTCGGGAGGGGTCGTCTCTGAGCGGTGAAGTCTCTTCCGTCCTTCCCTGAGGCCACATATAATGTATATTGTGCAGTTTTCCTCTTTTCTATTTCTCTTCCTTCACTTCCATCTTTATTAAGTAAATGATAAAACCCGTGTCATTCCGTATTCGCACTGCATCGCGCCATTGTGCGGGACCGTAGTCGTATAACTCCAGGATCACACGGGAAGGTCTGGCGGGAAGGTCGCGGCACTCTCACCCCTCGGCTGCTCCCGGAATCTCTCCTGACTTGTGTCATTTTCCATGAAACGCGTGGGGGTTACAGGTTACATCCGTGATGTTACCCTCGTGTCTCAGTGATTTCATTTGTATGACTTTCGCATCTCGCCGCCTGAGGCCCCGGGCTCAGCACGTGCAGCAGTCGGAGGATCATCACCGCGGCCGCAGAACGCAGCAGCAATTCCTCCAGATTCATTAAGATCCCGGCACAATCTCTCCCTTAAAAGGTTAATAGCGCATTAAACTCCTCACAAACTGAGGCCATTCACGAAATCTAAAGTCAGCAGCGCAGAACTGCGCCGACGCTTGGAATTCATCTCGTGTCCGATGACCAAGAAGCAGGCGAAAGCGGAAACTTCTTAAAGGGACGGCACAACTTAAAGGGAATGTTATAGCCTCCAAGTAACCAGCAGTGTGCAGGACACATTCTAAGGTTCCCAGACGTATCACAATTGTTTCCAAATATTACGGGATTGTACGGAAATTGCACCACCGCGCAATAGATTGGGGTCACCCAGACAATTTTGTGTTTTCCATGAAAAATCTTACTTTTTTTTTCGAATGAGCTGCAAAATAAATAGAAAATTGAGTCCAGATGTTGAGAAGGTTTGAAATATTGTTTATTCATTTGAAATACTAATTTTCTCCTTCCCCTTCTCTGCTGCAGTTACAGCATTGCTGACCTTTGACCTCTAGCTTGTAATTTGCTCCGGTAATCTGGAGAAATCCCCTCCCATTTCCATTCCACAAGCCCCTCCCACAAGTGTGCTTGATGGGTAATTGATGGGTAATTTTTGGGTACCGTCTGGCCCAAAACAGCTCAATGGGCTAGAGATCTGGTGACTAGAGATATGCCCTCTGCCCTGTAGGCTGCACCCTGGAGTCCCCTTCTCACTTGGTGACACTGGTGTTTGGCGGGTGCTATTTAATATGCTATGTGAGGCGTCAGTTCCTCAAACTAGAGACTCTAATGCACTTGTCATGTTGCTTAGTTGTGCAGCGGGGTCTCCCACTTCTCTTTCTACACTGGTTAGAGTCTGTTTGTGCTCTCCTCTAAAGGGAGTAATACATATGGGACATTGTCAAGGGTGCCACTGTGACCCACATCTAGGGTCACAGGCGCACCCGTGTACCCCTGTGTAGTGGCTCCCCACGTCTCTTACCTCTTTGCAGTCCAGCGGCGTCTGCTGAGGTCCGGCGCACGCCCTCGAGGCGGGGCTCTGTGAGATGTGTAAATGGCAGTGTTCTGCTATTTGGCGCTGGGCGGCCGCTGACCTGTTAAGAAGCCGCCCTCTTCCTGTGACCCCTGCCGGAGCTTTGTGCGTCATAGCCCTGGAGAAAGCTTCCGATTGTGATTCCTGTGTATCTACCATTGTGACCTCCAACTACGTTCCTGACCTCGATTCTCTGCCATCTGTCTTGACCTTATGCTACATCCCTCACTCCGATCCTGTGCCACCTGTCCTGACCTTCTGTCTGACCATGGCGCCGATTCCGCTTTCCGATTCTGTACCTCACCTTGACCACAGCCATGAGCAAAGTTGTGCCTGTGGAGCGACCTGGAAATACCATGCTGCAGCAAGTCCAACTCGCTTTGCGGCGGGCTCTGGTGAAGCCCGGGTGCCACTTAGACTCCGCTCCCAGATGTCGGATTACGTCTTTGCTTGCGGCAGTTCAGTGGGCCCACCACCACCACCGACCCTGACAGAAACCTTCAGTTTCTTGGCAATTTGTCACATGGAATGGCCTTCATTTCTAAGAACAAGAATAGACTGCAAAGTTTCACATGAAAGTTCTTTATTTCTGGCCATTGTGAGGGTTTGAAGGGTGCTCCCGACTGCATAAGGAGGGCGCCCACTGACTGGGGGTGTCCTAGTGTTGCAATTTATTACATGGGACGTTTGCACTTTAAATAGGGGTGGTATCTGCTTCCTCTCTCCTCCCTGCTGCTGCTCAGCCCCTCCCATAGCTGAGCCTTTATAGGGCAGGCACTGGGCCTGCACTTCCTCTTGCCCGCGCCATCTTCAAGCTGTCCCTCCCTCCCTCCCTACTGTTACTTGGTTTTTGTTTTTTGATGTTTTCGGTTTTCAGTGATCATCTCAAGTCCCAGCTGACGAAAAATGTGAATTGATGTGGATTTTTTCGGAAGTCGAAGTGGTCTTAATTGAAGCCTCGTGTCATCATTTCTTAGTTATGTTTAGTTATAAATGGTTTATGGGGTTAATGTTACGGGAAGGATTATGTATCTTTACTAAAGTGCCTTAATGTGGAGTTAAATGGGTAATGTTTACTACCTCCCAGTCTCATAGAACAAACAAATGTGATGCTCCAGATTCTCAACCTGCTCAAAGGAAGGTTAGTTTTATATCTTCTCTCATCAGCCAAACTGTTTTCAGCTGTGCTAGCATACTTCAACAAACATAATGGGAGTCATTTACTAAGGGCCCAAAAAGCGTTTTTACGGCGGGTTATCCAAATTTTTCCGTTTTGCGCCGATTTCCCCTGAATTGTCCCGGGATTTTGGCTCACGTGATCGGATTGTGGAACATCGGTGCCGGCATACACGCGACGGAAATCGGGGGGCGTGGACGTCGGAAAACCTGTCAAATTCGGAGAAACCGCCGTATTTAAAAAAAAAAAAATGTGCCGCTTGACACGCGCTTACCTGCACCCGGCCTGGCTTGGTGTACTTCAGTGCACTCCGACGAACTTCAGCGCAGCAGCAACACCTGGTGGACGTCGGAGGAACTGCCTTAGTGAATCGCCGGAAGACCCGAATCCACCGCAGAGAATAATATTTCTATGTTTTTTTTGCTGGGGTTATGGTTGTATTGTTAAACCTCTGTGTATGTGCTTAGTAGCAGTATGCTTGTTCTCACACTGCTGTGCTCTGTGCTCTCTGCAGCCAGTGTTATGCATTGTCCAAGAAAAGATATATTCTTTTATGAACATATGCATATTCATAACTTTGTGTATGTTGTTAGTAGCAGCAGGACTGTGCTATAAGGATTTATATTCCAGGATTGTAGCTTCTACAAGTGCACTGGGGGGGGGGGGGGGGTCCCTCACACTGCTGTGCACTGTACTCCCTGGATTAAGTACTTTTTAGCCACTATAAAGCAGGTTTATAGTTGAATACTACAACAGAGCAGACTGCTCTTAGAAAATGGATTCATATTACTGGATTGTAGTTCCAAGTGTACTTGGGCGGGGGGAGGTGTCCTCACACTGCTGTGCTCTATTCTGTAGCCACTGGCCATTAATATAATCTATAGTAGGCTTCTGGCTGAATACTACAGCAGTTACACAGAGCAAAACTGTAAGAGGGAAGAAGGGGTTGTATACACTCATCTCCAGAAACAGCGCCACACGTGAGCACAGGTAATGCCTGGTATTGCATTCAGCTCTATCTAATGGTATAAGACTAGACTGTAATTCCACATATGACCTCCGGGCAGAGGTGGCACTGTTTTTGGAAGAAGGCAGCCATGTTTTTCTATTTTTTCTTTGATTTTTCTGCCTGTAAGACTGTCCCAGGAGCAGGATATGGAGGCGTTGGATGTGATATTAATGCAGTGGACATGTGTGGGATCTGATCATTGCATTTCCGATATAAGGGCATCGAGTCGTCCTCAGATATCAGGCTGCGGGGGAATAAACTGGAGCCGAGCTGTTTAGCTTTTCCAAATCATTAGATATGAAGAAGAGGTCACCAGCCTAGACGGGGCGCTGCTTTTGAGGGGTTTTTTTACGTGTCTGCGGCCTCGGTTTTACTGTATTTTATTTCATACGAAATCTGCCAATGTTGATTGGAATCATTGCAGGGGGAAGGAGAAGCCCCTCAGCTTTTCACAGATGAGATTCTGCTGCTTTGTTTCTGCCTGGATTTCCTCATCTGTACAACAGCGCCATCTACAGGCGCCCTCCTGCCGCTGCAGCGGCTTCGTCTCTGCGGCTCCTGCTGCTTTCACGTGTCTCTTGCTTTTACCACCACGAAAGGACTGACCGTATTAACGTTTACCCAACAAAAATGTACCCCACTCCCCCTTTCCCAAAAAACCAACACAACTACAATTCTTGGGATAAAAAACAGGGGGTCGGCCACAGCTTTATTATCTACATAACAAATTAAGTGACCTGTGGGAAGAACCCTGACCCTTACCCTAACTTCACCTTGCATGCCTGGCCCCGCCTCCGCGGGGGCATGTCCTAGTTGTTCCGTCAGGTGATTTAACTAACCGCCGAGAGGGTCAAGATTCCACCACAGGCCAAGCTGTGACTACCAACAACAAACATGAGTAACGCAATAACAAACAGCAAAGAATAAAAAATTAACAAAAACCAATACTATACAATATTAACATAGGGAGGGTGGGTGGGATCTCTTGAGCGCGGAGCAGTCAAAGAGGCTGGCTAGCTCCGCGCTCAAGAATAAATATCCTGGCCCGCTGCCCCCCAGTGGCCAGCGGAACTCACTGGCCACCAATTAAAATTTAACAGCGGAGGAAAGGGGAGGGGGAGAGCAGGAGGGACCGTGCCCCTTAAAGGAGCCAGAGCACGGCCAGTCCTGCAGCCCCCCCGCTTATACAGCCTGCGGGCTGAGCAGGACAAGACCCTCGGAGTGATCCGCAAAGAGGGGGTCAAGCTCTGGACTGTAGGGGGGTGTCACACACTCCGCGAAATGGGAAGATTAGGATAGACACAGGATTAGGAGGAGGAATCCGATTGTCAGGCAGAGAGCCATCTAGACTTATCCAGACGTCATGTGGGCTCTAGACTGGGCACCTGCTCCCATCGGGGTCACTCCAGGAATCCCGAATCCCAAATCTGCTCAGATACATATATATCTGCTAACACTTACAGGACAGAAACAGTCAGGACATAAATGTGCATATATTAAGCCCAATCAACCTGCTCTGGTTGTGCCCCCACCCTGTAGATGCCTCCACATGGTATAACGCCTCCTAAATTTCCCACCACATATAGACTCCCACATAGTATAATACCCAAGCGTAGTGCCCACAACACTGTATAATCCCCCCATCATCCGTGTAATATAATGTCCCCTTAGAGCACCCAAAAAGAATAATACCACTCTCTTCTTGTGCATGAAAAAATGGCAACTTTTGACCCCCATGTAGTACTTGTCCCCTTGTGACCCACATGTTGAACATTGTCCCTTTGTGACCCCCATGTAGTACTTGTCCCCTTGTGACCCACATGTAGTACATTGTCCCTTTGTGACCCCCATGTAGTACATTGTCCCCTTGTGACCCCCATGTAGTACATTGTCCCCTTGTTACCCCCATGTAATACATTGTACCCCTGTGAACCTCATATAGCACATTATCCCCTTGTGACCCCCTTGTAGTACATTGTCCAGCTGTGACCCACATGTAGTACATTGTCCCCCTGTGACCCCCATGTAGTACATTGTCCCCTTGTGACCCTCATATTGTACATTGTACCCCTGTGAACCTCATATAGCACATTATCCCCTCGTGACCCCCATGTAGTATATTGCCCCCTAGTGACCCCCATGTAGTATAATTTCCACTTATGACCCCTCTATGGTATAACATCCCCACAACGGCAGGGTGAATGTAGCCTTACAAAGTATATTCTCCCCCTTGTACAATGCCCCATTCCCTCCCCTCTTTCTCTGCCCCCTCTCCCCTCTTACTGGTCCCCCCATTATCTTCTCTCCCTCTTATTGTGCCCCCTCTCTCTGCTCCATTTCTTATTATGGCCCCATTTCTGATCCCCGTCTCATTGTGCCCCTTCTCTGACACCCTCCTATTGTGTGGGACTGTCCCGCTGGATCCGGGACGGTTGGGAGAGGATAGCGAAGCTTTATGCTACAAAGTTACTCACTGTAAGTAAAGTGACATTTCCTGACACGTAATATCTGGATTTAGGCGTCCGGATATTTTGGCAGAGTCCTGAAGACGTTACCTATTCATCCGCTAAATTGCTAATTGATTTCCCTTGTAAAGAGACAAAGGTTTGTTCTCCCTCCGTAGGGTCAATTACATGATTTATGTTCAGGTCTGAGCTCGGCGTCCTCCTCTCGTCACCTGGATAATGGCCGGAATACACTGAACTGGCGGAAGATGAAGTGAAGGTTCTGCCTGGAATGTGAATGGTGACCTAGAGGAGATACATCCCATGCTGTGACATGAATGTACCTACCTTATCCCATGACCTCCACGAGAGCCCATCCATGTGGAGCAATCCCTTCCATATCTATTCAGGATCATTTCACAGTATACAGCTGATATAGAAAGTTATAGAGGTGTCACCCATGCATAGAGATAAGGTGCTGTATCTAAGCTGACATTGATTATGCATCCTCCTTGCAAAGAGCTAAGCAGCTGTATCTAAGCCATTATATAGGCATCTACCTCACATAGAGCTGAGCTGTGTCTAAGCTACCATTATATAGATATCTGCCTTTTATAGAGCTGAGCGGCTGTATCTAAGCCATTATATAGGCAACCACCTTGCAAAGAGCTGAGCTGTATCTAAGCCATTAAATAGGCACCTACCTCACATAGAGCTGAGCTGTATCTAAGCTACCATTATATAGATATCTACCTTTTATAGAGCTGAGCTGTATCTAAGCTGCCATTATATAGGTTTAATGTCTCCGAGTTGGGGTCATCACAACGGTTTATGTCTGGAATTTACTCAGTAGAACTGACCCCCCCCCCCCCCCCCCCCCACTGGGCTCTGTAACTCTGTAACTAACTTTCTAGGGAGTATAACTCAACTGCCCCCCCCCCCTAATAATGTCTCTCATTGGGCAGCTTTGTGTAACAACAGCACCACCTAGTGGGTGTATTGTGTGCAACATATCTAGCTACACACATTCATGTATTATAATTATGTTTACTGAGTAAGTCAGCTGGGGTAATGCAGGCTGTGCTATTGGCTGCTACCTTGGACCTTTCTAGAGGCAGAGACCTAGTTTATAAGTACACACTTTTGAGCTAGTCTCTGTCTTGAGATTGTTCTATGAACACACAGCCAAACTGTGCAGCTGATGCAGCAGAGCTGATACAGCTCCCTGGAGACTTCCCCATCCCTGAGGACCGCCGCTTCAAGGCTTCTGTACTATTTCCTATCCCTGAGCCAAGAGGGAAGCTTATCTGCACTTCAGCTTGCCAAGGGGTGACCTTACTTTCAGATGGCCCCCATCTTCTTGCTTTACACTGCTGCCCTGACAGGTGTAGAAGAGACCTGTGCGCCTTGCGAGGAGCGGAGCTATTGTATCTAAGCTACCATTAAGCAGAGCTGCTGTATCTAAGCTGTTGTCCATGAGTCTTTAGTTGTGCCTAACATTGGCTTAACCCTCCTCACGGTAAAGGGCTCAATCATAGTTGAGTGAGTTGAACCACTTTACCTGCACTGATACATTGTAACAAACCATAAGAACACAAGGTTGGTGTCTGTTATTGATTTGTTTGGCACATTTTCCAAACACTTACAGCAAGCAGAGATCTTGAAATTTCAAGGAATCCAAAGTTGCAGAACTTTTTGTTGTAACTTATACTTTTTTTTGGTCATAAGCTACTCAGGGTTCGGAGAACCGCCCCTTAGTGGGTTTAGAACCGCCCCTTTGTAGAGAGACAAGTCGTTGGGAGGAAGTGAGAACCTGGCGCTCAGTTAACCATGAAAACTCCCGACGCTTCAAGGATATAATTCCGCTAAATAATATATAGTCTCTATGATACATATTTAATGCTGAGGAATGACTTAACTGACTGCTCCGAATCTACACTATATCCCAGCCGCTCCTCCGGGGGCCCCTCCAGGGGCCCCTGCGGCCTCACTCCAATACAACAACAACCCAGAGACTATTTTAGGTAAGAAGTGGATTGTATCGGGATGGAGCCGGGATTTTCAGATGTTCCAGGGAGCAGTTTAATATCCAAGGTTATTTTTGTAGCTTCAGTTTTTGTCCAGTTTATATTTAAAGGGGACCCCCATAATATCATAGGAATAACTTCACCTTTAATGAGTTTTCTGCTATTCACTTTCATTGTATGTTTTGTGTTAACTGTAAAGTTAACATTTCTATGGCATTTCCTTAAGTATCATAGTGCCCTCTAGTGTTCGCATTCTAGAATAATGTGCACGTCTAATAACTGAGGTGAAGACTGGTGGACCCACATACAGGGCTCAGTCCCCAACAGGCAGCTGTATACTAAACCTCTGTTTCTTACAGGGCAGCCAATTGGATTAGTACTTTGCCCTGCTTGTCAGGACAGGAGCAGGGCCTCTGCAGTTTATGGCAATTCAGCTGATAATAAAGGGGATGGAGACTCATTCTAGCCAACCAGCAACTTGCCGTCAAATGGAGAAGGCTGATTCTTGCCACTGCCTGCTCCCAGCAGATGCCCAAGTGAGGGGAAAAGACTGGTTCTGGCTTGTTCTTACACTCAGCAGCTGCCAGAAAAGGAAGAGAACTACTTAACGACAACTAAAGAGGGAAGGAGACTGATTCTGGCTACAGTCTACCCCCTAGAGAGGACAAAAAGTGAGACAGATTCTGGAGAAATCCAGCCCCCTACAACTGCCAGGGAGAGGAGGTGTCTGATTCTGGTTAAGACCTATCCTCTACAACTGCCAGAGAGGGAAGGAGACTGATTCTGGAGAAAGTCTACCTCCTACAACTGCCAGAGAGGGAAGGAGATTGATTCTAGAGAAGGCCTACCTCCTACAACTGCCAGGGAGAGAAGGAGACTGATTCTGAACAAAGCCTACCCTTTACAACTGCCGGAGAGAGAAGGAGACTGATTATGAAGAAAGCCTACCCCCTACAACTGCCGGAGAGAGAAGGAGACTGATTCTGGAGAAAGCCTACCTCCTACAACTGCCAGAGAGGGAAGGAGATTGATTCTAGAGAAGGCCTACCTCCTACAACTGCCAGGGAGAGAAGGAGACTGATTCTGAACAAAGCCTACCCTTTACAACTGCCGGAGAGAGAAGGAGACTGATTATGAAGAAAGCCAACCCCCTACAACTGCCAGAGAGAGGAGGTGTCTGATTTTGGTTAAGACCTATCCTCTACAACTGCCAGAGAGGGAAGGAGACTGATTCTGGAGAAAGCCTACCTCCTACAACTGCCAGAGAGGGAAGGAGATTGATTCTAGAGAAAGCCTACCCTCTACAACTGCCAGAGAGGGAATGAGACAGATTCTGGAGAAAGCCTACCCCCTGCAACTGCCAGGGAGAGGAGGAGACTGATTTTGGATAGGGCCCACTGCGTACAACTGCCAGAGCAGGAAGGAGACTGATTCTTGACAGCGCCATTTTTTTTTTTTTTTTACCAGAAACATCAAATATAACTTTAAAACAGATATCTACATATTTTTTTGTTTCTGTGTATAAAATGAAAGTGACTGGAGAGTAGAAGACATATTGGAAGGGATCAACATAACCACCATAGAATCTCTGTACGTGTAGCGTCATTAGTAGAGATGAGCGAGCACTAAAATGCTCGGGTGCTCGTTACTCGAGCCGAACATTTCCAGATGCTCGAGTGCTCGTTTCGAGTAACGAGCCCCATTGAAGTCAATGGGAGACCAGAGCATTTTTCAAAGGGACCATGGTTCAGGAATAAAATGTGTTATTTAATTGAAAAATAATGTCTTCTGATAATTTGCAAACATCTGCGATCTATTCTTCACTGTTCCGCGCGTATATTATCTCCCGACAAGTTAGCAGATGTAAAGAACAGTGAAGAATAGAATAAAAACAGTGAACACAGTGAACACAGTGAACACAGGATCATTTAAGATAAAAACACAGTGCAGAACACCGTGCAGAATAGATTACAGATGTTCGGCACATCTGCTTACTTGTCGGGAGATACGCGCGGAACGGCGCGAACAAAATAGCATGTGAAGAACAATATATATGTGTGTGAAGAACACATTGCAGATGTTTAAATACATCTGCAATGTGTTCTTCACACATATATATTGTTCTTCACATGCTATTTTGTTCGCGCCGTTCCGCGCGTATCTCCCGACAAGTAAGCAGATGTGCCGAACATCTGTAATCTATTCTGCACTGTGTTCTGCACTGTGTTTTTATCTTAAATGATCCTGTGTTCACTGTTTTTATTCTATTCTTCATTGTTCTTCACTGTGTTTTTTTTAATTAAATGCTCGATCTCGAGCAGGGGAAATACTCGTCCGAGCAACGAGCCGTCTCGAGTACCCTAATGCTCGACCGAGCATCAAGCTCGGACGAGCATGTTCGCTCATCTCTAGTCATTAGTTGTAAACTTAGACCCTGAACAAATTACTTGCCCCAGTTTCTGCACCCTCCTCACCCTCCTCCACCCATGACCCCTTCTCTACCGGCTCGGGCCACTTCTAGCCATTCACTTTTGCTGTGACAGACATAAAAAGCTTAGACTGAGCGCAGGGCAGAGTGCGGCTGATATTTAGAGCAACCTCGGAGGGGCGAGGACGCTGCACAGCTGGAGGCCTTGATAAAACATCAGAAAGCGCTAAGCTGGGGGGGGGAGGTAATTGACAGCTATTTATAATGCAGAGTAATGCGCTAAAATCAGGAGAAATTCCATCATTATTAGGAACCCTATCTCCTCCTTCAATCCTCATCCTATTAAACCACATAGTAGGGATCATAAATCGCCTGGAGCCACCGAGGACAGATATACAGCAGCGTAAATCTCAGCTCTCCGCAGTGTTATGTATTTTATTGGAGGTGTTGATGGACACTTCCCATGGTGGCGGCTGATAAATAATATTTTAGTGATCGGGTGCAGGATTAGACAGGAGGGATTCAATGTTTCTTCATAAAGAAGTTCTGCAGCAGAAGAAACCTTGCTACACAAGGTAAAGGTGAGTGGAGGCGAAAGGATAAGGAAAAGAAAGGAAGGGGAAAGGAGAGGAGGAGAATACAGAGAAAATGGGAAGGGAGTAAAGAGATTGGAAGAAGGAGACAGCAGAGGGGAGAAAAGGATGGAAGAGAAAGTAGGGAACATGACGAAAAGAAGGGAGGAGGTGAGGATAAGAGAAGGAAGATGGGGGAATAGAGAGGAAAGGGAAGTAATGGGAAGGGAGTAAACAATGAAATAAAGGAGAGGGATTGAAAACAATGGAAGGAAGGGAAGAGGAAAAGAGGGAATGAAAGTGAGGAAAAGAAGTGATAGGGAAGTGAAGGGAATAGAGAAGAAAGTTAACAGGAGAAGAATGAAGAGAAAATGAGAAGATAGGAAAATATTTGGAAAAAGAGGGAAAAGGAGAGGGAAGGGAAGGGAAGGAAAGAACTGGAGGAAATGGAGGGGAAGAGGAAATGAAAAGAGAGGGGAGGGAAATGAACAGTGAGGGGGAAAGGAAGTGAGGGGAAAAGAGGGGATGAGGAGGGAACGGGAAGGAGATAAAGGGATTGGTAGAATGGAGGAGATGGATGAAGAGAGAAAGGGAGCAGAGGGGAAGAAGAAAAAGACAGGGAAATGAGAAGGGAGAGGAGTTTGAAAAAAGGAAGGGAAATGCAAAATTAAGTGAAAAGGATAAAGCCAATGGGAAGCGGGAAGGCGAATAGAGGATGGAAAAACCAATGGTAAAGGGAATTTAGAAGAAAGGTGGAAGAGAAGGTAAAAGAGAAGAAAAGAGAAAACGAAGGGACCAGAGATGATGGGAGAGGACAGGAGAATACAGCAGATGGAAATAAGGAAAAGGGATGAGGAGAGCAAAAAAAGAAGGGGGTGTAAATAAAAGATAGAAGGTGGAAAGAAAAGTGCATGGAGGGAAATGAGTGGAAGGGAATTGAGGGGAGAGGATAAGAGAAGGAAGAGAGGGAAAGGTTATGGAGAGGAAGAATAGACAAGTATGTGGGAGAAGTGAGAAGGAAATAACAGGGAAGAGAGGAGAAGGAAGTGGTGTGTGGAGAATAGAGAGGGAAAAGGAAAGGGGAGAGAGAGAATGGAGCAAAGGAAATGGAAACAAAAGGAACAGGAAGTAAAAAGGGGAGAGAAAGGGAAGGAGAGAAGCAGCCACTTCCCTATTCCTGCTATAGGAGAGATGTAGTAAGACCCGGCAGGTCAGATCCTCCGGAGTCAGAGCTGATAATGGGTGACAATTAGAGATGAGCGAGCACTAAAATGCTCGGGTGCTCGTTATTCGATACAAGCTTTTCCCGATGCTCGAGTGCTCGTCTCGAATAACGAGCCCGATTAAAGTCAATGGGAGACTTGAGCATTTTTTTAGTAAAAGAGAACATTAAAAGAACAGTGCAAAATAAAATATCCCAGATGTTTACTGATGTTTTGCTTGTAAGAACACATTGAAATAACACTATTCTTCACTTTCCAGATGTTCTGAACATCTCCTAACTTAGCGGGAGACACGCGCGAACACCTGGAAAGTGAAGAATAGTGTTATTTCAATGTGTTCTTACAAGCAAAACATCAGTAAACATCTGGGTTATTTTATTATGTAATAAAAATACTGTTCTTCACTTAATTTAATGCTCGATCTCGAGCCAGCGAGTATACTCGCTCATCTCTAGTGACAATGTCTTCTGGTGAGTGGGGGCCCCCTTATGTGACATCCATGTACCCCAATAGGACATTCTCACCTGTAGAACTATATGATACTGTTACATTATAACAACGTTACTACAGGGCAGTCACATGGCTCAGTGATGGATCCCCCCCACAGCGAGTTCTACATTGAGACTAGAACGGAAATTTGAAAGTAATTCTTTGCTTAAAGACAAATCCTGGATAAAACTAATGGAAAACGATCATTTTTAGCGAGAAATAATAAAATCAATTTACTGGTAACAGAACTATTTGCGGCTTCGTCCCGAGCGGTGGGAGATTCAATCATCTCCAGTCTCACCGAATTCTGATCAACGCGTAACGCTCCTGCGACAAATATTTATTACGGTCTCCGTGTTTCTCCACTTCCCGCCTCAACCTTAATGGCTCGCAATTGCTTTTCATTATTCCGTTGCGTCGATGAATATTCCGAGTTTTTTTTCCCATCAGATAAGACGGCACATACTGATCATCCAAGGCTTTCAGAATTTAGGTCTCGCAACGCCACCTTTATCCGGTCCCTTCCCCAGCCGGGAGGGTGCACGGGGGGTTAGACGCGGCCTCGTACAACTGACAGGCGGAGGAATATGTTAACCCCGGTGTGCATTGGGTGGTAGGCGGTTATACATATTTAACACCGCGGTGGCCATGTGACACGCTCTATCACTCGGCACATTTCTATTTTGCGCAGCTTAGTTTGGGTCAGAGGTGGACGGGAAGCGATTTACATAAAAAGGTTTGTAGGTCTGCGCTGAGGAACGGAGGGAGAGAGCGAGAGCCTGGGGTCAGGGGGCCGATCACGCGAGTCAGACGCAGACGCATCCCAGGAATGTAAAGCGCCTCGTCCTCCTATTTTACATGGGCAGCTGCAAATTTTGCTGTCATCTGGAGTCTCCTTGAACCAAGATCCTTGTACCCAAATATTAAACAGCCCCCTCCTCCTCCGGCACTGGAATGAATGTATGAATACATGGAGATAGAATGTATCACATATTAAAGGGAACCTGTCAGCAAAGAGGTCATCTTTATACCTGCAACACATTGGGGCTCATTTACTAAGGGCCCGCAGAGCGCATTTTCGTGGAGGGGGGGGGCGTCAGACAACTCAACGAATTTGGAAAAACCCTGGAATTTAAAAAAGAATTTGTGTCGCAAGATCAGCACTCACATGCACCGGGACGAAGAAGGTGAACTCCGGCGGACCTCGGCGCAGCAGCGACACCTGGTGGACATCAGGCGCACAACCTTAGTGAATCCCGGCAGACCCGAATCAGCGTTGGAGAACGTGCCGCTGGATCGCGAATGGACCGGGGGTTAGTAAATTAGCCCCAATGTGAACATAACCCTAGGATATGAATATCTATATCTATTCCCCTGCTCATATCCCTGCAGTGTCCTAGGACTTATATGGGAGATCTATGGGATAAATACTCAGGAAAAAACTAATGCAAATTACACACAGATTATAGGAATCCAGGCCGGGAGGAAACACTAATCTACAAATCCACTTGTCTGTCACACTGTATCCATACAGAGACACAAATCCCTCCTCCCATAGAAACCTGTTATACATCTACACCATAAGGGGCTGCAAATTAAGCAATGAGATTTTATGTTTTTTATGTATATTGAAGGGAATCTGTCAGTCTTACAACCAGGGTCATGTATTATTCCTAATGAGATGTGTAATCAGATCTATCTGTATGTTGTTAGTAGCAGCAGGACTGTGATATATGTTCCAAGTATATGTTCCAAGTGTAGTCCCTGGTGAGATGTGAAATCAGACCGTTGTATATGTTGTTAGTAGCAGCAGGACTGTGATGTATGGATTTATACTACAGGATTGTAGATTTCTCAAGTGCAATGAGGGAATGTCCTCACACTGCTGTGCTCTGTGCTCTCTGCAGCCAGTGTTATGTATTGTCCCTGGAGAGATGTGTAATCAGACCTCACACTGCTGTGCTATGTGCTCTCTGCAGCCAGTGTTATGTATTGTCCCTGGAGAGATGTGTAATCAGACCTCACACTGCTGTGCTCTGTGCTCTCTGCAGCCAGTGTTATGTATTGTCCCTGGAGAGATGTGTAATCAGACCTCACACTGCTGTGCTCTTTGCTCTCTGCATCCACTATTATGTATTATCCCTGAAAGGAGGTGTAATCAGACCTCACACTGCTGTGCTCTTTGCTCTCTGCATCCACTATTATGTATTATCCCTGAAAGGATGTGTAATCATACCTCTTTATATGTTGTTAGTAGAAGCAAGACTGTGAAATATGGATTTATATTCCAGGATTGTGGCTTCTACAAGTGCACTTGGGTGTGTCATCACACTGCTGTACTCTGTGCACTCTGCAACAAGTACTATGTATTATCCCTGGAGAGACATGTCATCATACCTTTCTGTATGCTGTTAGTAGAAGCAGGATTGTGATATATGGATTTATATTCCAGGATTGTAACTCCTTCAAGTGTGGTGGTGGTGGTGGTGGGGGGGGGGTCCTCACACTGCTGTGCTCTGTGCTCTCTTCAACCAGTGTTCTGTATTATCCCTGGAGAGATGTGAAATCATACCTGTGTGTATATTAGTAGCAGCAGGACTGGGAAATATACATTTTTATTCAAGGATTTTACTTGGTCACCATTGTCAAGATCTCCGCTTGCTGCCAGTGAATAAACTAAGCTAATAACCGAAAAGTTTGCCACAACTGTATCCTGTCTGACGAATACGTCTGCCCCCCCCCCTCGTTTTATCTACATCCCCCCCACACACACACACACCTTGATAGATTGTTGCAATACAACTTTTCTTAGAATCTATTTGGATAAAGTTTACTTCCCTGAGGGGTTTAACAGGCAGATGAGGAACAGAGTGATTCTTTAAGATGAGCAGAATATTGTGTGTTTCCAATCCCAGTTCTTCTTAAAGGATTATTCTAAGTCTCTTACTACTGAGTGATGGAGGCGCAGTGTGCAGAGCGGTGTTACATTTATACAGCAGGAGGTGGGGGACATATTATTTACATAGAGAAATCATTCTAATAGAACACAGGAAGGAAGAAGATAATGTAAACACATAACAAATCACAAAGAGAACTGCAACAATGTAACTGATAATAGAAAACACAGGATGGGAAGCAGGAAATGTGACGCCAACAATCAAATCCTGATCTATAGATGGGGGTATCAGTGGTCCGACCCCCTCTGGTCATACACTTATAGCATATTCTAGGGGTCTGGAGGCAGAAAAGTTCCACCAGAGGGTTAGAAACTGGACCAAGAGGAGGAGGAAGAGGTTAGCAGTGCTGGGCAGCTCCATATCCCACGTGAATCCCCCCCCCCCCTGCCCCAGATAACAGCCAGTTCAGATAACCTGGTTCCCATCACTATGTGAGCCCCCCTGGACACCAAGGACCCCATGCTCCAATTATAAGTGCAAGTTGTCAGCTTCAAATATGGCAAATAGTGGTAACAAAGTGCCACCTCAAAATTAGTGCCAGTAGAATTCTGGGACATTAGAGTGCCAACAACAATGCCCACAGACTGCCCCATCCAAATCAGTGCCATAAGAGTGCTTCAGGACCAGCAGTGCCAGCAGAGCACTGATCTACCACTGCAAGCAGATACAGCAATGTACCTCTGATAATGGGTGGCAGCTAAGTGCCCAATGACAAGTGGTATCAGCAGAGTGCCTCTACATGATCCATACCAGCCGAGTGCCCTAATATCCTGTCTCTTTTCAGCAGTCACAAGGGAATATATTACACACATAGATATACAGCTCCCATAGATATATATGGTAAATAGACATGTGCAGTAGCTCCCTCTAGAGGTGACCATCCTTCGCCCTTATTCAATGTGCTACAATGATGTTTGGCTAAGAATGGACTTCCCCTTAAAGAAAACCTGGGAATGGCTTATGCTACACAAGGAAAAACTCTTAGATCCAGTGAGCGGGGGCCTCTCGCTGGAGATGATGTTGGGTGGGGGGGCATCTTTCAGGAGATGATGTTTGCAATTAGGGGCCTTTCCTTGGAGATGATGTTGGGCAACGGGCCTCTCGCTGGAGATGATGTTGGGCCACGGGGCCTCTCGCTGGAGATGATGTCAAGAGGCGGGTGCCTCTTGCTTTAGATGATGTTGGGAGGCAGAGGGCCTTCTCACTGGTGATGATGTTGGGTCGCTGGAATCTCTCACTGGGGATGATGTTGGGTGGTGGTGGCCTTTGCTGGGAGATGATGTTAGGTGGTGGGTGCCACTCGCTGGAGATGATGTTGGGAGGCGGGGGCCTATTGCTGTGATGATGTTGGGTGGTTGGTGCCACTCGCTGGAGATGATGTTGGGAGGCAGGGGCCTATGGCTGGAGATGATGTTACGTCGTGGGAGATGATGTTAGGTGGTGGGGGCCACTCGCTGGAGATGATGTTGGGAGGCGGGGGCCTTTGGCTGGAGATGATGTTGGGAGGCGGGTGCCTATGGCTGGAGATGATGTTACGTCGTGGGAGATGATGTTAGGTGGTGGGTGCCACTCGCTGGAGATGATGTTGGGAGGTGAGGGCCTATGGCTGGAGATGATGTTACGTCGTGGGAGATGATGTTAGGTGGTGGGTGCCACTCGCTGGAGATGATGTTGGGAGGCGGGGGCCTATGGCTGGAGATGATGTTACGTCGTGGGAGATGATGTTAGGTGGTGGGGGCCACTCGCTGGAGATGATGTTGGGAGGCGGGGGCCTATGGCTGGAGATGATGTTACGTCGTGGGAGATGATGTTGGGATGCGGGGGCTGTCGCTGGTGATGGGTCACTTGGCTGCAATGATTGAAATCATCTTTCCTGGATGAATACATCAGGTTCGCAGCTGCCGTCCGCCTCCCTGCGCTCCGTGTCCACTGTGATCTATTCTGATGTTCCTGATTACTCCAGACCTCAGCTGGATGCCACATCACGCTGCGCCCGGCCTGACATAATGCCATCCACATTATGTTGGTTATTAATGCCTGGCCTCCTGATTGTACCAATATGCTGCGCCGCCTGGCACCTGTCCTCGTACACAAGCTCTGAAAAACACCATTTTGCTTTTCTATATTAAAGGGACAATGTCCATGCAGTTAAAGGCACCTTCCCCTGTGTGTTTCTAAGTCTCTCCGAGATGTTACATTCCCAGACTCACAAAATTGTAGAGGACACAAAGAGGGACACATTTTGTGGCAATATGACCCAGACCCATTTACCCCACACATCCCACCCAGTTCTTTTATGACCCCATTTAATAATAGTGTCCTCCACTGTGTAACATAACAGGGCTCATTTACTATGGGTCCGTCGGACGCATTTTCGTCTGGTTTCCCGACGATTTCCGTTTTGCGCGAATTGCCCCGGGATTTTGGCGCACGTGATCGGATTGTGTCGCATCAGCGCCGGCTTGCACGCAACAGAAATGGGGGGGGGGGTCCGCCAGACAGCCCGATGGATTTAACATTTAAAATTCTGTCGCAGGACACGCACTTACATGCACCGGGAAGAAGAAGGTGAACTCGGCTGGGAAGCGACGGATGCAGGAACTTGGGTGCACAAGCTTCATGAATCGCGCTGGACCCGAATCCTCGTCGGACAACACGCTGCGGGATCGTGACTGGACCGGGTAAGTAAATTTGCCCCATAGTGATGAAATCTCTTTTGTGCACCAACTATAATACCCACTAAATGCCCTACACAGTATAGTGCCCCCTACAAAGTACTGCATGATGCCCTCTTAGCCTCCCACATAATGTAATGCCCCCTATAAAGTAAACAATGAGGTGTCAGATTCCATGAAGGTCTATTGAGAGGAGAGGGGGAGCAGGCACCAAATCAAAAAGAGGAACCGATGATCACATTGGTGTCAGATTTTCATAGACCTCTATGGGGAAGGAGGGGGAGCATTAAGTTACTAGTAAAGAGGGGCAGAAATCACTGAGGTATCAGATTCCAACAAGGGGAAGGGGCAGTAATTAAGAAGGACAGAACCTTACTGAGTTCTCAGACTCCAGAGAAGTCTATGGAGAGGGGAGGGGGGAGCAGTCAGTAGTAAAAGGTTAAAAGCTCATGTATTTGTTACATTTTATAGAAGTCTTTGGAGAGGGAAGGGGGGAGCAGTAAGTCACTAGTAAGAGGGACAGAAATGTACTTAGATGTCTGATTCCACAGAAGTTTTTGAGGGGAGGCAAAGCAATGTAGGTCACAGCAGGTAGGTCTCCACTCACCACTTAGACCTGGTCTGCAAATTCCTAGATGGTAACTATAGAGATGTTAGAAAAAAAAGAGGGCAAGTTACCGTGTGATGGCGCCAGAACTTGCATTGATTCTACCCTGCACAGCAGGTCTCATTAAAGGGGTTGTCCAGTTCCCCAGCCTTTCTTTGATATTCTTCTTCCTGATTGGCCACTGCAGTCATGTGACACCATAAACAATGGAAAACCCCTTTAAGTAGCATCTCTCCTACCCCATAAGTAGGTAGAGACACCTGAAGAAGTTTCATCACCACCATTAGAATTACATCATGAGACATTTGTAAAGTGCAGGAAAGTTTTTGTTGACTCTTAATATTTCATGTCTCCCGAATGTCGAGTCAAGGACGGAGCCACAAGTTGTGAGATGTGATGATACAGTCAGTAATCTGCCAGATACCATCAGGGTAAATACACAGCCGCGCATTCATCTTTCATGTCGAAGAAATCGAGTCTGATACTAATAATTTCTATGTAAAGCCGGATTATTGGAGATTGCATCGGCTCCGGGGTTTAGGAAGTGGAAATTTCCTCAATCCTCGGCGCTCAGGAATTTACAGGATCTCTTATGTGATTGGTAATGTCACTGATACTAATGGATAGATTAGGGGATGGTACAAGGTGGAGGAGACATGGACCATACAGCAGGGGACAGGATCGCATGGCTTAAAGGGATAGTCCGATCAAAGGTGCCTTCCAGTGCAGCTTGGGGTTAGGGGTATAACTTAAAGGGATTGTCCAGAGGTTGAAAAACATGGCGGCTTTCTTCCAAAAACAGAGCCACGCCTTACCATGGTCTGTGCCAGTACTGCAGCTGCTTAGAAATGAATGGAGCTTAGATGCAATACCAACCTAGACCATGGTCAGGGGTGGCGCTGTTTTTGGAAGAAAGCAGCCATGTTTTTCAAAGTCCAGACAACCCCTTTAATGAAGCAACTTCCATACCCGACCTTGAAACTACAATGTATCATTTATAGTACTGGTCAATATGAAGAGAAGAGACAGCTTATGGACCCTCTGAAGACCCCCCAGACCCTGGAATGACTGCAACTCTGCATCCCCTTAAAGTTATGCCTTGAGTAGGGAGCTTTAATTGGATTAAAAACAAACCTTAACCATCCACATTTTTATTGATATGGAAAACAGCCGGCAAGTGCTCTGGGGGCGGACCTTATATGCCAAATTTGTTTACAGGTAGCAAGCAGAGGATGAAACCTCAATCAAGCATAAATGAATAAATTTTCTGTGGAGATCCAATACACTGACAGGTATCTGTTTGTTAATCTGGAAAATCAGACCCCGCCCCCAGTGCACCCACAGGCTGATTTGCATATTCAGAGATTTATAGTGACATTTTCTTAACTGAGTTCTGAAAATCTGAGATAAGCTGAGCCTAAATCACATATTAATTGCAGCAACATTTTGCAAGTTTTGGTGCAGATTAATGGGGTTTTCCAGCATGAATATATGTAAATGAGTATAAATTTTAGGCAGAATCTTCAGGGATTCTTCTAATATACAGTGGATTTAGGAAAAGTAGGTGACAGTAATGATCAAACTGCCCTGTAATATAGTAACAATCCGCAGACCACCCCCCTCCGCAGCAGGAGGCTACCCCCACCGCAGCAGCCCTGATAGACTATATGAAAAATGTATCAATGTTCTGCAATAGTTACAATATTTAACCATCTCCATTACATTTGTGTCATGAAATATTTAGAAGAGATAATAGACAGCACAGACGAGTGAGTCCGGACTGCACAGACAGCCGTGAGGCATCGTCCTCAGGACAAAACTGAGGGGGCAGAATACAAGGAGCCCCCCGGGTTATTTGTAAATCACTGTCTGCGGGACGCGCTTCATTATACAGAACTGAATAAAATCCAGAGAATTCACACATAGAGCTGGACAAGTTCATGTATCAAACTACATGTTCTAATGCTATAATGTCAGCAATTTGTATAATGCAAAACTGCAGCCATGTCCTAACACTGCTGGGCTCTGTGCACCGGCTTCTGCAGCAGAAGAGTGAAACTCATTGCAGAGAGTTAAGAGCACAGCAGTGTGAGCATCCCCCCCCCCCCTCCCTTCTCCTAAGCTGTGATTCTGGGATAAGTACCCCACAGCTCTGCTGTAGAGGAATGGAGACATCCATTACTATGTTATCATCTCCGTTCCATTAGACAACTATAATGTAAAGCAGTGAAGTCCTCTGTCCCCTTTCCTCCATTATAACCAGATTAGCATGCAGATTTTCGGTAAGGATGTCCTTGCTATGTGTTCTCTTAGTCGCTACTTAGAATCACTGCCAAGTAATAATGAAGAGACTTCCGTCATAGCAAGGACAATTACTCTGAAGAAGCGGCTGCTTATTTCACTAGGACAGAATTACTTCTCCGGACCGGATTATGGCAGCATTCCTATAGGGAAACTGTCACTTATAGAAAGGAGTAAATATCGTGGGCAAAACTTGCCACCCATCCATCCCCGCCCCCACATATTCGAGGAGGTAAAATCTGAAATAGCCGTGTTAACAGAAGTCTGAATGTGTAGCCTGGACCTAAGCTTTTGAAAGCAATATATGCAATATGACCTCCCCCCATATCAGCAGTCTGGCTGTGTAGTCTGGGCCTCCCCCTATAACAGCAGTCTGGTTGTGTAGTCTGGACCTCTCGCTATAACAGCAGCCTGGCTATGTAGTCTGGACCTCCCCCTATAACAGCAGTCTGGCTGTGTAGTCTGGATCTCCCCCTATAACAGCAGCCTGGCTATGTAGTCTGGACCTCCCCCTATAACAGCAGTCTGGCTGTGTAGTCTGGACATCCCCCTATAACAGCAGTCTGGCTGTGTAGTCTGGACCTCCCCGTATAATAGCAGTCTGGCTGTGTAGTCTGGACCTCTCGCTATAACAGCAGTCTGGCTGTGTAGTCTGGACCTCCCCCTATAACAGCAGTCTGGCAGTGTAGTCTGGACCTCCCCCTATAACAGCAGTCTGGCTGTGTAGTCTGGACCTCCCCCTATAACAGAAGTCTGGGTGTGTTGTCTGGACCTCCCCCTATAACAGCAGTCTGGCTGTGTAGTCTGGACCTCCCCTTATAACAGCAGTCTGGTTGTGTAGTCTGGACCTCCCCCTATAACAGAAGTCTGGCTGTGTAGTCTGGACCTCCCCTATAACAGCAGTCTGGCTGTGAAGTCTGGACCTCCCCCTATAACAGCAGTCCGGTTGTCTAGTCTGGTCCTCCCCCTATAACAGCGGTCTGGCTGTGTAGTCTGGACATCCCCCTAGAACAGCAATCTGGCTGTGTAGTCTGGACCTCCCCCTATAACAGAGGTCTGGCTGTGTAGTCTGGACCTCCCCCTATAACAGCAGTCTGGTTGTCTAGTTTGGTCCTCCCCCTATAACAGCGGTCTGGCTGTGTAGTCTGGACATTCCCCTATAACAGCAGTCTGGCTGTGTAGTCTGGACCTCCCCCTATAACAGCAGTCTGGCCGTGTAGTCTGGACCTCCCCCTATAACAGCAGTCTGGCTGTGTAGTCTGGACCTGCTCCTATAACAGCAGTCTGGCTGTGTAGTCTGGACCTCCCCCTATAACAGCAGTCTGGCTGTGTAGAAGGGACCTCCCCCTATAACAGCAGTCTGGCTGTATAGTCTGGACCTTCCCCTATAACAGAAGTCTGGTTGTCTAGTTTGGTCCTCCCCCTATAACAGCGGTCTGGCTGTGTAGTCTGGACATTCCCCTATAACAGCAGTCTGGCTGTGTAGTCTGGACCTCCCCCTATAACAGCAGTCTGGCCGTGTAGTCTGCACCTCCCCCTATAACAGCAGTCTGGCTGTGTAGTCTGGACCTCCCCCTATAACAGCAGTCTGGCTGTGTAGGCTGGACCTCCCCCTATAACAGCAGTCTGGCTGTGTAGAAGGGACCTCCCGCTATAACAGCAGTCTGGCTGTGTAGTCTGGTCCTTTCCCTATAAAAGCAGTCTTGCTGTGTAGTCATGACCTCCCTCTATAACAGCAGTCTGGCTGTGTAGTCTAGAATTCCCCCAATATAACAGCAGTCTGGCTGTGTAGTCTAGAATTCCCCCAATATAACAGCAGTCTGGCTGTGTAGTCTGGACCTCCCCCTATAACAGCAGTCTGGCTGTGTAGTCTGGTCCTCCCTCTATAACAGCAGTCTGGCTGTGTAGTCTGGACCTCCCTCTATAAAAGCAGTCTGGCTATGTAGTCTGGACCTCCCCCTATAACAGCAGTCTGGCTGTGTAGTCTGGTCCTCCCTCTATAACAGCAGTCTGGCTGTGTAGTCTGGACCTCCTTCTATAAAAGCAGTCTGGCTATGTAGTCTGGACCTCCCCCTATAACTGCAGTCTGGCTGTGTAGTCTGGACCTCCCCCTATAACTGCAGTCTGGCTGTGTAGTCTGGACCTTCCCCTATAACAGCAATCTGGCTGTGTAATCTGGACCTCCCCCTATAACAGAAGTCTGGCTGTGTAGTCTGGAGCTCACCATATAACAACAGACTAGCTGTGTAGTCTGGACCTCCCCCTAGAACAGCAATCTGGCTGTATAGTCTAGACCTTCCCCTATATCAGCGGTCTGGTTGTGTAGTCTGGACCTCCCCCTATATCAGCGGTCTGGTTGCGTAGTCTGGACCTCCCCCTATAACAGCGTTCTGGCTGGGTAGTCTGGAGCTCCCCCTTTAACAGCATTCTGGCTGTGTAGTCTGGACCTCCCCCTATAACAGCAGTCTGGCTGTGTAGTCTGGACCTGCCCCTATAACAGCAGGCTGGCAGTGTAGTCTGGACCTCTCCCTGTAACAGCAGTCTGGTTGTGTGGTCTGGACCTCCCTCTATAACAACAGTCTAACTGTGTAGTCTGGACCTCTCCCTATAACAGCAGTCTGAGAGTGTAGTCTGGACCTCCCCCTATAATAGCAGTCTGGCTGTGTAGTCTGGACCTCTCGCTATAACAGCAGTCTGGCTGTGTAGTCTGGACCTTCCCCTATAACAACAGTCTAGCTGTGTAGTCTGGACCTCTCCCTATAACAGCAGTCTGGCTGTGTAGTCTGGACCTCCCCCTATAACAACAGACTAGCTGTGTAGTCTGGACCTGTCTCTATAACAGCAGTCTGGCTGTGTAGTCTGGACCTCCCCCTATAACAACAGTCTAGCTGTGTAGTCTGGACCTCTCCCAATAACAGCAGTCTGGCTGTGTAGTCTGGACCTCCCCCTATAACAGCAGTCTGGCTATGTAGTCTGGACCTCCCCCTATAACAGCAGTCTGGCTGTGTAGTCTGGACCTCTCGCTATAACAGCAGTCTGGCTTTGTAGTCTGGACCTCCCCCTGTAACAGCAGTCTGGCTGTGTAGTCTGGACCTCCCCCAATAACAACAGTCTAGCTGTGTAGTCTGGACCTCTCCCTATAACAGCAGTCTGGCTGTGTAGTCTGGACCTCCCCCTATAACAATAGACTAGCTGTGTAGTCTGGACCTCTCTCTATAACAGCAGTCTGGCTGTGTAGTCTGGACATCCCCCTATAACAACAGTCTAGCTGTGTAGTCTGGGCCTCTCCCAATAACAGCAGTCTGGCTGTGTAGTCTGGACCTCCCCCTATAACAGCAGTCTGGCTATGTAGTCTGGACCTCCCCCTATAACAGCAGTCTGGCTGTGTAGTCTGGACCTCTCGCTATAACAGCAGTCTGGCTGTGTAGTCTGGACCTCCCCCTGTAACAGCAGTCTGGCTGTGTAGTCTGGACCTGCCCCTATAACAGCAGTCTGGTTGTGTAACCTGTACCTCCTCCTATCACAGCAGTCTGGCTGTGTAGTCTGGTCCTCCCCCTATAACAGCAGTCTGGCTGTGCAGTCTGGATCTCCCCCTATGACAGCAGTCTGGCTGTGTAGTCTAGACCTCCCCCTATGTCAGAAGTCTGGCTGTGTAGTCTGGTCCTCCCCCTGTAACAGCAGTCTGGCTATGTAGTCTGGACCTCCCCCTATAACAGCAGTCTGGCTGTATAGTCTGGACCTTCCCCTAGAACAGCAATCTTTCTGTGTAGTCTGGACCTCCCCCTATAATAGCAGTCTGGCTGTGTAGTCTGGACCTTCCCCTAGAGCACAATCTGTCTGTGTAGTCTGGACCTCCCCCTATAACAGCAGTCTGGCTGTGTAGTCTGGACCTCCCCCTATAACAGCAGTCTGGCTGTGTAGTCTGGGCCTCCCCTATAACAGCGGTCTGGCTGTGTAGTCTGGACCTCCCCCTATAACAGCAGTTTGGCTATATAGTCTGGACCTTCCCCTATAACAGCAGTCTGGCTGTGTAGTCTGTACCTCCCCCTATAACAGCAGTCTGGCAGTGTAGTCTGGACCTCCCCCTATAACAGCAGTCTGGCTGTGTAGTCTGGACCTCCCCCTATAACAGCAGTCTGGCTGTGTAGTCTGGACCTCCCCTATAACAGCATTCTAGCTGTGTAGTCTGGACCTCCCCCTTTAACAGCAGTCTGGCAGTGTAGTCTGGACCTCCCCCTATAACAGCAGTCTGGATGTGTAGTCTGGACCTCTCCCTATAACAGCAGTCTAGATGTGTAGTCTGGACTTCCCCGTATAACAGTGGTCTGACTGTGTAGTCTGGTCCTCCCCTATATCAGCGGTCTGGCTGTGTAGTCTGGACCTCCCCCTATATCAGCGGTCTGGTTGTGTAGTCTGGACCTCGCCCTATATCAGCGGTCTGGTTGTGTAGTCTGGAACTCCCCCTATAACAGCGTTCTGGCTGGGTAGTCTGGAGCTCCCCCTTTAACAGCATTCTGGCTGTGTAGTCTGGACCTCCCCCTATAACAGCAGTCTGGCTGTGTAGTCTGGACCTGCCCCTATAACAGCAGGCTGGCAGTGTAGTCTGGACCTCTCCCTATAACAGCAGGCTGGTTTTGTGGTCTGGACCTCCCTCTATAACAACAGTCTAACTGTGTAGTCTGGACCTCTCCCTATAACAGCAGTCTGAGAGTGTAGTCTGGACCTCCCCCTATAATAGCAGTCTGGCTCTGTAGTCTGGACCTCTCGTTATAACAGCAGTCTGGCTGTGTAGTCTGGACCTTCCCCTATAACAGCAGTCTAGCTGTGTAGTCTGGACCTCTCCCTATAACAGCAGTCTGGCTGTGCAGTCTGGACCTCCCCCTATAATAGCAGTCTGGCTGTGTAGTCTGGACCTCCCCCTATAACAACAGTCTAGCTGTGTAGTCTGGACCACTCCCAATAACAGCAGTCTGGCTGTGTAGTCTGGACCTCCCCCTATAACAGCAGTCTGGCTATGTAGTCTGGACCTCCCCCTATAACAGCAGTCTGGCTGTGTAGTCTGGACCTCTCGCTATAACAGCAGTCTGGCTGTGTAGTCTGGACCTCCCCCTGTAACAGCAGTCTGGCTGTGTAGTCTGGACCTGCCCCTATAACAGCAGTCTGGTTGTGTAACCTGTACCTCCTCCTATCACAGCAGTCTGGCTGTGTAGTCTGGTCCTCCCCCTATAACAGCAGTCTGGCTGTGCAGTCTGGATCTCCCCCTATGACAGCAGTCTGGCTGTGTAGTCTGGACCTCCCCCTATGACAGAAGTCTGGCTGTGTAGTCTGGTCCTCCCCCTGTAACAGCAGTCTGGCTATGTAGTCTGGACCTCCCCCTATAACAGCAGTCTGGCTGTATAGTCTGGACCTTCCCCTAGAACAGCAATCTTTCTGTGTAGTCTGGACCTCCCCCTATAATAGCAGTCTGGCTGTGTAGTCTGGACCTTCCGCTAGAGCACAATCTGTCTGTGTAGTCTGGACCTCCCCCTATAACAGCAGTCTGGCTGTGTAGTCTGGACCTCCCCCTATAACAGCAGTCTGGCTGTGTAGTCTGGACATCCCCCTATAACAGCAGTCTGGCTGTGTAGTCTGGACCTTCCCCTATAACAGCAGTCTGGCTGTGTAGTCTGTACCTCCCCCTATAACAGCAGTCTGGCAGTGTAGTCTGGACCTCCCCCTATAACAGCAGTCTGGCTGTGTAGTCTGGACCTCCCCTATAACAGCATTCTAGCTGTGTAGTCTGGACCTCCCCCTTTAACAGCAGTCTGGCAGTGTAGTCTGGACCTCCCTCTATAACAGCAGTCTGGATGTGTAGTCTGGACCTCTCCCTATAACAGCAGTCTAGATGTGTAGTCTGGACTTCCCCGTATAACAGTGGTCTGACTGTGTAGTCTGGTCCTCCCCTATATCAGCGGTCTGGCTGTGTAGTCTGGACCTCCCCCTATAACAGCAGTCTGGATGTGTAGTATGGACCTCTCCCTATAACAGCAGTCTAGATGTGTAGTCTGGACTTCCCCGTATAACAGTGGTCTGACTGTGTAGTCTGGTCCTCCCCTATATCAGCGGTCTGGCTGTGTAGTCTGGCCCTCCCCCTATAACAGCAGTCTGGCTGTGTAGTCTGGACCTCCCCTATAACAGCAGTCTGGCTGTGTAGTCTGGACCTCCCCTATAACAGCAGACTTGCTGTGTAGTCTGGACCTCTCCCTATAACAGCAGTCTGGTTGTGTAGTCTGGTCCTCCCCCTATAACAGCAGTCTGGCTGTGTAGTCTGGACCTCCCCCTATAACAGAAGTCTTGCTGTGTAGTCTGGACCTCCCCCTATAACAGCATTCTGGCTGTGTAGTCTGGACCTCCCCCTATAACAGCAGTCTGGTTTTGTAGTCTGGACCTCCCCCTATAACAGCAGTCTGGCTGTGTAGTCTGGACCTCCCCTTTAACAGCATTCTAGCTGTGTAGTCTGGACCTCCCCCTTTAACAGCAGTCTGGCAGTGTAGTCTGGACCTCCCCCTATAACAGCAGTCTAGATGTGTAGTCTGGACTTCCCCGTATAACAGTGGTCTGACTGTGTAGTCTGGTCCTCCCCTATATCAGCGGTCTGGCTGTGTAGTCTGGACCTCCCCCTATAACAGCAGTCTGGCTGTGTAGTCTGGACCTCCCCCTTTAACAGCAGTCTGGCAGTGTAGTCTGGCCCTCTCCCTATAACAGCAGTCTAGATGTGTAGTCTGGACTTCCCCGTATAACAGTGGTCTGACTGTGTAGTCTGGTCCTCCCCTATATCAGCGGTCTGGCTGTGTAGTCTGGACCTCCCCCTATAACAGCAGTCTGGCTGTGTAGTCTGGACCTCCCCTATAACAGCAGTCTGGCTGTGTAGTCTGGACCTCCCCTATAACAGCAGACTTGCTGTGTAGTCTGGACCTCTCCCTATAACAGCAGTCTGGCTGTGTAGTCTGGACCTCCCCCTATAACAGCAGTCTGGTTGTGTAGTCTGGTCCTCCCCCTATAACAGCAGTCTGGCTGTGTAGTCTGGACCTCCCCCTATAACAGCAGTCTGGCTGTGTAGTCTGGACCTCCCCCTATAACAGCAGTCTGGCTGTGTAGTCTGGGCCTCCCCTATAACAGCGGTCTGGCTGTGTAGTCTGGACCTCCCCCTATAACAGCAGTTTGGCTATATAGTCTGGACCTTCCCCTATAACAGCAGTCTGGTTGTGTAGTCTGGTCCTCCCCCTATAACAGCAGTCTGGCTGTGTAGTCTGGACCTCCCCCTATAACAGCAGTCTGGCTGTGTAGTCTGGACCTCCCCCTATAACAGCAGTCTGGCTGTGTAGTCTGGGCCTCCCCTATAACAGCGGTCTGGCTGTGTAGTCTGGACCTCCCCCTATAACAGCAGTTTGGCTATATAGTCTGGACCTTCCCCTATAACAGCAGTCTGGCTGTGTAGTCTGTACCTCCCCCTATAACAGCAGTCTGGCAGTGTAGTCTGGACCTCCCCCTATAACAGCAGTCTGGCTGTGTAGTCTGGACCTCCCCTATAACAGCATTCTAGCTGTGTAGTCTTGACCTCCCCCTTTAACAGCAGTCTGGCAGTGTAGTCTGGACCTCCCCCTATAACAGCAGTCTGGATGTGTAGTCTGGACCTCTCCCTATAACAGCAGTCTAGATGTGTAGTCTGGACTTCCCCGTATAACAGTGGTCTGACTGTGTAGTCTGGTCCTCCCCTATATCAGCGGTCTGGCTGTGTAGTCTGGACCTCCCCCTATAACAGCAGTCTGGCTGTGTAGTCTGGACCTCCCCTATAACAGCAGTCTGGCTGTGTAGTCTGGACCTCCCCTATAACAGCAGACTTGCTGTGTAGTCTGGACCTCTCCCTATAACAGCAGTCTGGCTGTGTAGTCTGGACCTCCCCCTATAACAGCAGTCTGGTTGTGTAGTCTGGTCCTCCCCCTATAACAGCAGTCTGGCTGTGTAGTCTGGACCTCCCCCTATAACAGCAGTCTGGCTGTGTAGTCTGGACCTCCCCCTATAACAGCAGTCTGGCTGTGTAGTCTGGGCCTCCCCTATAACAGCGGTCTGGCTGTGTAGTCTGGACCTCCCCCTATAACAGCAGTTTGGCTATATAGTCTGGACCTTCCCCTATAACAGCAGTCTGGTTGTGTAGTCTGGTCCTCCCCCTATAACAGCAGTCTGGCTGTGTAGTCTGGACCTCCCCCTATAACAGCAGTCTGGCTGTGTAGTCTGGACCTCCCCCTATAACAGCAGTCTGGCTGTGTAGTCTGGGCCTCCCCTATAACAGCGGTCTGGCTGTGTAGTCTGGACCTCCCCCTATAACAGCAGTTTGGCTATATAGTCTGGACCTTCCCCTTTAACAGCAGTCTGGCTGTGTAGTCTGTACCTCCCCCTATAACAGCAGTCTGGCAGTGTAGTCTGGACCTCCCCCTATAACAGCAGTCTGGCTGTGTAGTCTGGACCTCCCCTATAACAGCATTCTAGCTGTGTAGTCTTGACCTCCCCCTTTAACAGCAGTCTGGCAGTGTAGTCTGGACCTCCCCCTATAACAGCAGTCTGGATGTGTAGTCTGGACCTCTCCCTATAACAGCAGTCTAGATGTGTAGTCTGGACTTCCCCGTATAACAGTGGTCCGACTGTGTAGTCTGGTCCTCCCCTATATCAGCGGTCTGGCTGTGTAGTCTGGCCCTCCCCCTATAACAGCAGTCTGGCTGTGTAGTCTGGACCTCCCCTATAACAGCAGTCTGGCTGTGTAGTCTGGACCTCCCCTATAACAGCAGACTTGCTGTGTAGTCTGGACCTCTCCCTATAACAGCAGTCTGGTTGTGTAGTCTGGTCCTCCCCCTATAACAGCAGTCTGGCTGTGTAGTCTGGACCTCCCCCTATAACAGCATTCTGGCTGTGTAGTCTGGACCTCCCCCTATAACAGCAGTCTGGCTGTGTAGTCTGGACCTCCCCCTATAACAGCAGTCTGGTTGTGTAGTCTGGACCTCCCCCTATGACAATGCGCTGGTTTAGTGGTCTATAACACCCCCTATGTAGCACTGAGCTCCGCTATAACTACAGTCTGGCTGTGTAGTCTATTTAATTATTGCAAATTTCGCTGAAGTTCATTTTCTATCACTTTTTGGCAGTGAAGCAGGTTATTATGTAATGGCTCTCAGGATGAACAGCTGCTTGCTCCTGACATGGCGGCGATAGTGGTTTCTGTAATTAAGACGCTGCTCTCTGCAGTGGAAGGCGGCTCATCGTTCTGCCACATTCTCTCCTTCTACGTAGAAGTTACAATGTTACTATAATGTCACTGCAACATCCTTAAAGGGAATCAGACTCCATCCTGATAAACCCGGGACATTATTCATAGATGCGGGCACCCGGTCTGTGGTATCTCCTTATATGTGTTTTCCACGACCTCCTTCTAAAATCAGCTTTTAAAATTATGCTTATGAGCTACAAGGGCTCTGGGGGGTGTTACTATAGCCCTTCCAAACTGCTTGCACATGTATTTATGAATTGTTTGCACCTTAAGGGACGCTCCAGTACGTATTTGCCCCATATTTGCTGAAAGTTCGACATAAATGTGTTGCACGCCCATTAAACTGAGTGCACCAAAACTTTGGGCGTCCAAAGGACCCACAACATGTACAATCTCAAAGAGACAAAAAAAAAATGGGTTTCTCGAACTGCCTGGAAAAAATTGATGATGAGAAGACGAGCACAAGCCTCCACTCGTCATCTTGTCATCATCATTTACAGTGCAGTTGTAGGTGCAGTTCGCCTGTGTAGTGTGCAGGGGGCGCCAGATTAATCCATATTCTTCATGAATCTGGCGCCCCCTATGGTGCTCCGGCAGAATGCACCAACTTTTTTTTGGGTGCACCTTTAACACAATTCTGTCGGACTTTGCATGATAAATGTGTTGCACGGTCCCACTGAGCACTGGAGCGCCCCCTTCAGTGCAGAAATTTGTGTTGCATCAGGTATCTTGCAGCCGCGACACAAATGCGGACACTTTATAAATACCTGTGTAAGAAGTTTACACTAAAAATAATGTGCAAAGTCCGAAAACTGGCGCAAGTGCTTTAATAAATCTGGGATATCGACTTCAGAGGGGGAAGAGAATAACCCGGGGTTATTACTACAGTCGCTCATTGCTACAATGTAAAGACTTTACTGTTACCCTGAATATCCTGCACGGTGTCATGTATCCCAATGGTTTAGCCGGAGGTAATGGATTATCCCATGAAGTCTTGGAAGAATGGGATGTATAATATCTCCGCCTGTATATGATGTATATCTGATTATATGGCGTCCCATAGACTCTACGAGATTTCACGCTAGCGGAGGGGGAGCAGGTGTCCGGCCGCGCCAGCAAATCCCACGTTTGTTTTCCATTTGGCAGGAAACGTGTGTGCGGACACATGCGACCACTGCTCATGGCGAGGAAGGACACGAGGAACGCTCAGCACTAAGCAAAGTTCATGTTTTACATAAAATTCTGTTAAATTAACATCATCATTGAGATTGTATAAATTTGACTTCATTTATTTCATGTGAGAAATTGGGGAACGATCCATTAACATCAATGTAGTCTGATGAGCAGGAGGACCAGTACAGAGGGAGCAGGAGGCACAGCGCAGAGGGAGCAGGAGGCACAGTGCAGAGGGAACAGGAGGCACAGTGCAGAGGGAACAGGAAGCACAGTGCAGAGGGAAAAGGAGGCACAGTGCAGAAGGAGCAGGAGGCACAGTGCAGAGGGAGCAGTAGACACAGTACAGAGGGAGCAGGAGACAATGCAGAGGGAGCAGGAGGAACAGTGCAGAGGGAGCAGGAGGCACAGTTCAGAGGGAGCAGGAGGCACAGTGCAGAAGGAGCAGGAGGCACAGTGCAGAGGGAAAAGGAGGCACAGTGCAGAAGGAGCAGGAGGCACAGTGCAGAAGGAGCAGGAGGCACAGTGCAGAAGGAGCAGGAGGCACAGTGCAGAGGGAGCAGTAGACACAGTACAGAGGGAGCAGTAGACACAGTACAGAGGGAGCAGGAAACAATGCAGAGGGAGCAGGAGGCACAGTGCAGAGGGATCAGGAGGCACAGTGCAGAGGGAGCAGGAGGCACAGTGCAGAAGGAGCAGTAGAGACAGTACAGAGGGAGCAGGAGACAATGCAGAGGGAGCAGGAGGCACAGTACAGAGGGAGCAGGAGGCACAGTGCAGAGGGAGCAGGAGGCACAGTGCAGAAGGAGCAGTAGAGACAGTACAGAGGGAGCAGGAGGAACAGTGCAGAGGGAGCAGGAGGCACAGTACAGAGGGAGCAGGAGGCACAGTGCAGAGGGAGCAGGAGGCACAGTGCAGAAGGAGCAGGAGGCACAGTGCAGAGGGAGCAGTAGACACAGTACAGAGGGAGCAGTAGACACAGTACAGAGGGAGCAGGAAACAATGCAGAGGGAGCAGGAGGCACAGTGCAGAGGGATCAGGAGGCACAGTGCAGAGGGAGCAGGAGGCACAGTGCAGAAGGAGCAGTAGAGACAGTACAGAGGGAGCAGGAGACACAGTGCAGAGGGAGCAGTAGACACAGTACAGATGGAGCAGTAGACACAGTACAGTGGGAGCAGGAGACAATGCAGAGGGAGCAGGAGGCACAGTACAGAGGGAGCAGGAGGCACAGTGCAGAGGGAGCAGGAGGCACAGTGCAGAAGGAGCAGTAGAGACAGTACAGAGGGAGCAGGAGGAACAGTGCAGAGGGAGCAGGAGGCACAGTACAGAGGGAGCAGGAGGCACAGTGCAGAGGGAGCAGGAGGACCAGTACAGAGGGAGCAGGAGGCACAGCGCAGAGGGAGCAGGAGGCACAGTGCAGAGGGAACAGGAGGCACAGTGCAGAGGGAACAGGAAGCACAGTGCAGAGGGAAAAGGAGGCACAGTGCAGAAGGAGCAGGAGGCACAGTGCAGAGGGAGCAGTAGACACAGTACAGAGGGAGCAGGAGACAATGCAGAGGGAGCAGGAGGAACAGTGCAGAGGGAGCAGGAGGCACAGTTCAGAGGGAGCAGGAGGCACAGTGCAGAAGGAGCAGGAGGCACAGTGCAGAGGGAAAAGGAGGCACAGTGCAGAAGGAGCAGGAGGCACAGTGCAGAAGGAGCAGGAGGCACAGTGCAGAAGGAGCAGGAGGCACAGTGCAGAGGGAGCAGTAGACACAGTACAGAGGGAGCAGGAAACAATGCAGAGGGAGCAGGAGGCACAGTGCAGAGGGATCAGGAGGCACAGTGCAGAGGGAGCAGGAGGCACAGTGCAGAAGGAGCAGTAGAGACAGTACAGAGGGAGCAGGAGGAACAGTGCAGAGGAAGCAGGAGGCACATTGTAGAAGGAGCAAGAGGCACAGTGCAGAAGGAGCAGGAGAGGGCACAGTTTAGAGGGAGCAGGAGGCACAGTGCAGAGGGAGCAGGAGGCACAGTGCAGAAGGAGCAGTAGACACAGTACAGATGGAGCAGTAGACACAGTACAGTGGGAGCAGGAGACAATGCAGAGGGAGCAGGAGGCACAGTACAGAGGGAGCAGGAGGCACAGTGCAGAGGGAGCAGGAGGCACAGTGCAGAAGGAGCAGTAGAGACAGTACAGAGGGAGCAGGAGGAACAGTGCAGAGGAAGCAGGAGGCACATTGTAGAAGGAGCAGGAGGCACAGTGCAGAAGGAGCAGGAGAGGGCACAGTTTAGAGGGAGCAGGAGGCACAGTGCAGAAGGAGCAGGAGGCACAGTGCAGAAGGAGCAGGAGGCACAGTGCAGAAGGAGCAGGAGGCACAGTGCAGAAGGAGCAGTAGAGACAGTACAGAGGGAGCAGGAGGAAGGACATGAGAATGGCTCAACATTAAGCAAAGTTTATGTTTTACATACAATTCTGTTAAAGGGGTATTCCAGGAATAAGCATAATTCCTATGCAAATGGATACTCAAAATATAAGCTAATGTGTAATTGGTTGTTATTTAAAATTTTGCTCCTGTTAGCAGAAAAATGCTGATGACATAGACTGTAATGAAGAATTAAAATGCTACTGGCCCTTTAATCAGTCCGTTAATTTCCTCCGCGCGGTCCGTTGCAGAACAGAAGATGCCGCTGGTCACATGTCCACATCACATGTCCTGCACCTGCCTGGACAGGTCATGTGATCACCACTTTGTTTGGCTGTAGTTGGTTGGTTGCAGTGCATCCAGTAGGGCCAGTGTTTTGGTGATGGCAGTTACACATCATTACTATGGTAACAGAGCAAGAAAACCTGTTACATCATCACTGAGAGCAGAGCATAAGTGGTAGGAGGAGGAGTTACTGAGAACTAAAGGATCATGGGACTTGTATTTTCCAGTGGCGGCCATCTAGGTGAAAACTCCACCTACTTTAGAGAGGCCATAAATTTTGTAAATCATAAAATCAAACTATTTAAGCTCCATTTTGTGACTAATGACATTGAGTATTGTTGTATTCATTTATTTATATCATCATGGGTTTTTGTGTCAGACGTTCATATTCCCGGAATACCCCTTTAAATTAACATCATCATTGAGATTGTATAAATTTGACTTCATTTATTTCATGTGAGAAATTGGGAAACAATCCATTAACATCAATGTAGTCTGATGAGCAGGAGGACCAGTACAGAGGGAGCAGGAGGCACAGTGCAGAGGGAGCAGGAGGCACAGTGCAGAGGGAGCAGGAGGCACAGTGCAGAGGGAACAGGAAGCACATGCAGAGGAAGCCGCAGAAGCCACTTATTTCATGCAAATCTGCATCAGATCCTCTCTAATAGTTTAAGTTCTGCTGCAGGCAAACACTATGGGGCAGATTTACTTACCCGGTCCATTCGCGATCCAGCGGCGCGTTCTCTGCGCTGGATTCGGGTCCGGCCGGGATTTATTACGGCAGTTCCTCCGACGTCCACCAGGTGGCGCTGCTGCGCTGAAAACCATCGGAACGCCCTTGGGTTCACCGGCTCGGGCTGAGTGAAGGTAAGTGCAAGCTTCGCGACAGTTTTTTTTTTTTAAATGCGGCGGTTTTTCCGAATCCGTTGGGTTTTCGTTCGGCCACGCCCCTCCATTTCTGTCGCGTGCGCCAAAATCCCGGGGCAATTCAGGGGAAATCGGCACAAATCGGAAATATTCGGGTAACACGACGGGAAAACGCGAATCGGGCCCTTAGTAAATGACCCCCTTTTTGTTAAAGGAAAACATTTGCTTTTATGCATTATGAAGCAGACATACCTTGAGAATGCTGCAGCTACACTGATGCAGAAACATATCTTAGTTAATCCCTGACCTGAGTGGTTTTGCTGAAAAAACAATCATACAATTATAAAATTATGATAATGAGGCTCTGTTGCTCCTATGGCTGCCTTGGCGCTTCTCCTCTTACCCTAATTATACACTGCTCCAGAGAATGATGTAATCACTGTGTTGTCCCTGACAGGCAGAAGTAATCAATCGCTGCACCATCCCACAACTGCTGTGTATGAGTCATCCAGCTCAGGACAGTCTGGACAGTTCAACCCAGATTTCCTAAAAGTCCTGCATTTTATAATTGGGTTTTTGAGCAAAATCACTCAGTTGAGAGATTAAACAAGATATGTTTCTGCATCAGTGTAGCTGCAGCATTCTCAAGGTATGTTTGCTTCACAATGCATAAAAACAAATGGTAGATTTCCTTTAAGTTTATAAACTTTAATACTGCAGACTCCTTGAACAGCTTCCTTTCCCCCCTCTCACAGCATGCAGCCTCACATACACACAGAGGAAAACTGCAGCTGCACCTCCCTCCTCCATTACATAATATTAACAATTTTTAACCATTTACTATTCAGAGTAGATGCAAGCCATTTTCACGAACACTACAGGCTTCTGATTCCTCTCCTAAACTTTTTAAGAACTTCCTTCTACTTTTTTTAAGTCCCTAAACTTTAGCTCCGTGGACCGCGTCCAAAGCTCCGCTGACCCGAATTTTTCCATCCCGCAGATTATTTTGTCGGAATAAATTATGCTGCGCGTGTAGAAAACATATTTTTTACCGCAGGACGTATATATTACCAGAAAAGACGACTTTTGTTCAAACTCTTCAGCTCAAGCATGAAACATTATCCGAAATATGCTGACTGCTTCCTCCTACTCCACAGGACTGAAAGAGATTATGAGCCCAGAAAAAAAAAAAAAAAAAAAATCGCCTCTCACTGAGCTCCTGAGTCCGCAATCTTTGTTCTCCGGCTCTTGTCATGCTTCTCAGAACCAGAATTGTGTATGGAAGAGACTTCAATGTGAATTATTATTTGCAAATTTTCCATAAGATGTTCCATACTGCGGGTGTCGGGATGAGAAGAAACCTGATATAAATGAGAGAATTACGAAGTCAAGCACAAACTCCACCGGGCGGAAGGCGGAATTTGTTACATTGATGCTCCTTTTGGCTCTTCTTCTTCCATACAGATGTGGGTGGGGGGAATACAGAATATTTACATTGTGCCTCTGGAAATGAATATTCATGATGTGGTTTTTTGCGTCCTGCCGGAATCAATATTCTGGTGGCGAGTTGCGATGTGCTGGCGCAAGAAATGCACTGATGAAAAGTTGTATCGAGATATTCCGGGAGACGGGGAGGAGGATTAACACCCACAAAGAGGGGTTAATGTCACTTCATTGGATTCTGTCTCCAACTTGATCCTCAATTCCTAGTATGACCTGAAGCCTGCAGAAGGGTAGAGGGTGCCGGGTGTTGGAGTTTGCCTTACCTTGGAGATCACTACTATACAGAAATTAGGGCTCCTGGCATATTCTGATGGTCCTCATGGTTCATGAGTACCCTGAGAGCCACACCTCTGTCCACAGTTCAGACTGGCCTGCAAGAGGATCTGCAAGTTAGCTCAGGCACTAAACCAACTATTGAACCCTAGAAGTCCAGTAGTAGATAACCCAATATTGAACCCTAGAAGTCCAGTAGTAGATAACCCAATATTGAACCCTAGAAGTCCAGTAGTAGATAACCCAATATTGAACCCTAGAATTCCAGTAGTAGATAACCCAATATTGAACCCTAGAGGTGCAGTAGTAGATAACCCAATATTGAACCCTAGAGGTGCAGTAGTAGATAACCCAATATTGAATCCCAGAGGTGCAGTAGAAGACAACCAAATATTGAGACCTAGAGGTGCAGTAGAAGATAACCCAATATTGAACCCTAGGGGTCCAGTAAAAGACAACCCAATATTAAAGCCCAGAGATCCAATACAATGCAACCCAATATTGAACCCTAGAGGTCCCGTAGAATAAAAATCAATATTGAACCCTAGAGGTCCAGTAGTAGATAACCCAATATTGAACCCTAGAGGTGCAGTAGTAGACAACCCAATATTGAACTCTAGAGGTGCAGTAGAAGACAGACCAAAATTGAACCCTAGAGGTACAGTAGAAGACAACCAAATATTGAACCCTGGAGGTCCAGTACAAGACAACCCAATATTGAACCCTAGAGGCCCCGACAGAAGACAACCCTATATTTAACCCCATAGGTTAAATACAAAACAACCCAATATTGAACCATAGATGTCCAGGGGAAGACAACCCAATATTGAACCCTTGAGGTCCAGTACAAAACAACCCAATATTGAACCCTAATGGCCCAAAGAAGACTACCCAGTATTGAAACCTAGAAGTCCAGTAGAACACAACCCTATTTGGAGGCAATGGTTTATTTCCCAGAGGTTAATGGAGAGGTGACCCCCAGAATACTTTTATTTTGTAGACTTAAGGAACCTCAGTCTAACACCTCCAGTCCAATGAGCAGAAATGATTGACCACTGCACCAAGGAGCACGGGGGGACTTGGGGGTTGCAATACTGGCTACTTAGGAACAACGTAGAACCATCACCTTTCTTGTGGATGTATGTGAACATTCTGGGACATGAATCAAGCCATAGAAGCTCGATTGGGTGCAGGGGAAGACATTTGATGATGGTATTTCACCCCCATGATTGGAAACATCATTGATACATTGTTCAAATTTTCTTTTAAAAATGTAACATTATGAAGCCACAAATATTCATAAAAAGGGCAAATAAACTGTGCTAGGAGCACTTGTTTTCATGTACTACTACTTCTCTACTACGGAGGCCACTGATGGGATTTTATAGTGCTGGTTGGAGGGTGCCTGTAACTTCCACTCCTGGCCATCAGTTCAACCCTGTGATCCTCTGGACCACCAAAATCTGGTGGCTACCTTCCTTGTAGGGCAGACTGGAAGGTGTTTGAACAAAAAGTGCCTGGGCAAAAGGTTCCTGGTCTACCAGTGTCCCTACAAAGGTGTACTCTATGGTTAGTTTACCTACTACTACTTTGACCCTTGTCTGTTTAACCTTATCCTGATCTCTTCCAGTAGCCAGAACCCCAAGATTTTAGGAAATAACTCAACTGTTTCCTGACTACATCTCTGCCTGTCCCATGGTGTCCCTTGACCTGTCTGGATCACCTACCTCCGAGGTAGTCACCTGGTGGTTCACAAGGCAACACCTTCCGATTTGGCCCCAAGTTACAGCAGTTTACAGACACATTGGGGCACATTTACTTAACCGGCGACAATGCACTGTGCCGCGATCCACATAGATCCTGTGCCCGAATGTGGCGCTTCCCTGATCAGGTCCGCCTGAGTTCACCTTCTTCTTCCTAGTGCATGTAAGTGCTTGGCTTGCGACACAATTATCAATCCATCGGATAGTCCGACGGCCCACGACCCGATTTGTGTTGCATGAAAGCCGGCGCGATTGCGGCAAAATCAAATCGCGTGTGCCAAAAACCCCTTTTAAATCCCTGTCCCAGTGGCGCAAAACAGAGATCGTCAGGATGTCCGACGAATGTGCGTGTGGGGGCCTTAGTAAATGAGCCCCATTGGGTAAGACATGGTTGGGTAGCCTTTTCCCTGGGGTCTTGCTCCTGGCACAATTGGCGGTGAGTGGTGCGCAGGTCACACATTTATAACCCCCTTAAAGCAGATCCACTTAAAACTGTGAATTTTTTTTTGGTGAAATCTAACTTCCACTAAAAGGCTAAGCGTTGGGTTTCTCACTGCGCCCGACCACCGCTCTGTATCAATAACTAATTACATCCTAGTTCTCGCTCAGTAACGCAGATTGATAGCTTCATTATCACATTTAATTAGTGCTGCTTTTAATTTATCAGTAAGAAGCGCCTTTAATTGGTGAATAAACAGATGCTACGGCGCGCGCACAAACATGGGGAGACGAGAGAGCACATTGGCTGCCATGTTACCCTGCAATGAGCGGGAGCTCCCGATACCTCCGACTGCGCCTACGGTTATTGTCTGGCTCCGTCGGGTGCTGATAAATATTGCAGGAAGGGAGACATCGGAGCAATAAGTCTTCTTCATCCCTATTAAATTATGATGATAGCGTTGATTAGCTCCTCTATTAAAGGCGAGGGCTTAGCGGCTTTCTGGACGTGGGGAGGAAGTGGAGCCGGCTGTGAGCGGGGAGCAGGGGTCATGAGCAAAGGTCAAGTGGCCGCTTAAGAAATTGCAGGTGCCACGTTACTACAAAGAAGAGACTAATTAATAATCAAAACATCCGAATGCTTGGAAGGAAGAGAGTGAGAGAGCGGAGGAGGGGAGGTGGAGGGGAGGCATCGCCAGGATGAATGCAAATAGGATGTGGATTCAGGAGCAGAACTTCTCAACGCTCAGACTAATGGAACAGGGATAGTCCATCATTTCTGCAGATTGTGCCTCAGCCATACCCCAAGGGTTGTGCCACAGAACACACTGGTACCCTACCCCTTCCTATTGTACAGCCTTATGTGCCCCCCCCCCCCCAACAGCTGTGCGCCAACTGTGTAGATGGCCTGACTATTGGCATTTACCTCTAAACTGAAACTAAATGGACTGTCTCCAACTTTTCTCAGCCTGACATCAACTTTCCTTGATTCCAGCTTACTCTGGCTATTCTTTGCCTGATTCCTGGTGTTCTGTCTTGGTGTTCTCAGACCCTCCACGACCACCTGCCACCAGAATTGGTGAATGTTCATCTGAACTCTCGCATGTACCTTGTTATCAACCTAACTTTTACCTTCCCTGACTTCTGGCTGCACTAACCTCAGACTGTCTCTGACCATTCTTTGCCAGATTCCTTGTACTTAGTATTTGTGTCCTTAAAATAGCTGTTCCTTCTGCCAACCTTTGGCATCCACATTAGACTCAGTTTGTCCTTCACCTTCACTGACATCAGCCTGCCCTGACTTTGGACTGCCTATGACTATTATCTGGTATATAAACTGGTCTGAGCATAATTATTACCTTCTCTGACTTCAGCCTGCCCTGACCTGTCTCTAATTACTCTTTGCCTGATTCTTGGTACTTAGTATTAGTTTCTTTAGACCTACCTCGTCCAGTCGCCACCACAAGTATCAGTATTTGTTCTGCTGAACTTTGGCACGGACTTTGGTCTTCGCCTGACTTTCACCTGCCCTAACCTGTGGCTGTCTCTGACTCTTCTTTGCCTTATTCCTGTTACTTTGTATCTGTATGCTCATACTCACCTGAACCAGTCACCACCGGACCATCAGTGTTTGTTCTGCTGAACTTTAGCATGTACATTAGACTCAGCCCAACCTCCACCTGCCTTGACCTCAGCCGGTCCCAAACTCTGCCTGTTCTTTGCCTGATTTCTGGTGCTTTGTATTAAGGTCCTTAGACCTGGCTGGGCCAGGAGCCATCAGAATCTCACCTACTCTGAGAAATCGAAGCCTTCTGACTCTATGGGGCACATTTACTTACCCGGTCCATTCGCGATCCAGCGGCGCATTCTCTGCGGTGAATTCCGGTCTTCCGGTGATTCACTAAGGCAGTTCCTTCGACGTCCACCAGGTGGCGCTGCTGCGCAGAAGTCCGCCGAGGTCCGCCGGAGTTCACGATCCATTGCTGGGTGCAGGTAAGCGCGTGTCCAGTGACACTTTTTTTTTTTCAAATGCGGCGGTTTTTCCTAATCCGTCGGGTTTTTTTTCGGCCACGCCCCCTGATTTCCGTTGCGTGCACGCCGGCACCGATGCGCCACAATCCGATCACGTGCACCAAAATCCCGGGGCAATACAGGGAAAATCGGCGCAAATCGGAAATATTCGGGTAACCCGCCGTAAAAACGTGATTCGGGCCTTTAGTAAATGACCCCCAATGTAACTGTGTGCTAGAGGTGGAACCCTATCTCAAGCCTCCAGTATAAGCCAAATCCTGTGGATAATGGAAAATCATTGTCAGCTTTCCTAAAATAATTAAATTTAGGTGTTTAATTACCACGGAAGCCCCAGACATGTGAAACTACTTCTTCCTCTTTTTTTATCCTGAAGAACAAGACTCTATTCCCCGTGCTTATATATTTTTTTTGTTCCTGATTGTTTTTCCTTCCATTCATCGTTAGAACTTTGATAATAATTAACCGGGGAAAGAAGTATTAAGATAATGAGAAAATGAATTGCGAGGAGAATTTACATCTCGCTCCTGGTTTGATTGGGGAAGCGCATTATAAGAATGTCATTAGATAGCAATCACTTCTGCCTTTATGGCAATATCAATACAACTTTAATTACGAGGACCACTTAGATGGGGTAAGGATGAAGGGGGACCGTGTGCCGGATTCCCTAGAGCTCTCATTCTGATTTATTCTCAAGTATTTCATGTAAAGGATGGAAGATTTGGTAAATCAGCAGAACACGCCTCCTGCGTCTTCTCAAGTGTTCTCCATCCTTACATGGGAAGCAGCGAAGCGGCATCCATCTACAGAGAGCGATGTAGTCCTGGGTGTATCCAAGGTCAGGCTGACCTAACACAATACAGAGGATTCCCCAGTGCACCAGTGCTATAATCCATACGATGCACCAGTCTTACTTGCACATTTTTTTTTTTTTTTTGCAAAAATTTTATACTGTAGAAATGTTGTACTGTACAAATGCTGTACTGTGTAAAAGATGTACTGTGTAAATGATCTATTGTAGATATGCATTACTGTGTAAATGCTGTAGAAATGCTATACTGTGTAAATGCTGTAGAAATGTTGTACTGTGTAAATGTTGTACTGTGTAAATGCTGTAGAAAAGCTGTACTGTGTAAATGCTGTACTGTAGAAATGTTGAACTGTGTAAATGCTCTATGGTAGATATGCTTTACTGTGTAAATGTTGTACTGTGTAAATACTGTACTGTAGAAATGTTGTACTGTGTAAATGCTCTATGGCAGATATGCTTTACTGTGTTAATACTGTAGAAAAGCTGTACTGTGTAAATGCTGTACTGTAGAAATGTTGTACGGTGTAAATGCTCTATTGTAGATATAATGCTTTACTGTGTAAATGCTGTTGAAATGCTGTACTGTGTAAATGCTGTACTGTGTAAATGTTGTAGAAAAGCTGTACTGTGTAAATGCTCTATTGTAGAAATGCCTTAATGTGTAAATGCTGTAGAAATGTTGTACTGTGTAAATGTTGTACCGTGTAAATGCTGTAGAAAAGCTGTACTGTGTAAATGCTCTATTGTAGAAATGCCTTAATGTGTAAATGCTGTAGAAATGTTGTACTGTGTAAATGTTGTACCGTGTAAATGCTGTAGAAAAGCTGTACTGTGTAAATGCTCTATTGTAGAAATGCCTTAATGTGTAAATGCTGTAGAAATGTTGTACTGTGTAAATGTTGTACTGTGTAAATGCTGTAGAAAAGCTGTACTGTGTAAATGCTCTATTGTAGATATGCTTTACTGTGTAAATGTTGTACTGTGTAAATGCTGTAGAAATGCTGTGCTGTGTAAATGCTCTATTGTAGATATAATGCTTTACTGTGTAAATGCTGTACTGTAGAAATGTTGTATGGTGTAAATGCTCTATTGTAGATATAATGCTTTACTGTGTAAATGCTGTTGAAATGCTGTACTGTGTAAATGCTGTACTGTGTAAATGCTGTAGAAAAGCTGTACTGTGTAAATGCTCTATTGTAGAAATGCCTTAATGTGTAAATGCTGTAGAAATTTTGTACTGTGTAAATGTTGTACTGTGTAAATGCTGTAGAAAAGCTGTACTGTGTAAATGCTCTATTGTAGAAATGCCTTAATGTGTAAATGCTGTGTAAATGTTGTACTGTGTAAATGCTGTAGAAATGCTGTACTGTGTAAATGCTCTATTGTAGAAATGCCTTAATGTGTAAATGCTGTAGAAATGTTGTACTGTGTAAATGCTCTATTGTAGATATGCTTTACTGTGTAAATGTTGTACTGTGTAAATGCTGTAGAAATGCTGTGCTGTGTAAATGTGACCAGTGTCAGGTCAATTGGCCATAGGAGCCCCCCCCCCCCCCCATCAAGGTAGATTAGCATATGCTGCACATGCTAGAGACAATATAGGGTTTAAAAAAACCTAAAGATTCCCTGTAAGTCATCTGTAAGGTATGAGACATGCCAGGTGCTCGTAGGGGTCCCAACTGCAAGTTCATGGGGTGACCTGCAGGTGTCACTAGAGACACCTCCTTCTGGACCACAGCTAATTTGCATATCTGTCCCATGGTGCATCAGCAGGATCTCCCCAATGAGTCCCTGGAGCGCCCAGACTCACATAAGTTTCTGCTCATCTCAAACCCTTCAAGTGTTAAACCCTCCCCGTCTCCCCTGCGCTGTGATTTGTGCTGACTTTGGATGCGTCACCCATCGCTGGTTCTGTATTTTGCATTAAGTGGATTAGTTGCTCTTTTTTTCCTCTATAATCTGGCATTAAGAATGGTCGCACCATATGGCAGCACAATATGTCTGCATGCTAAATTGATACCTAACGAATACGCCCCGAGCCGTAGCGCGCGCAATGCGATGAGAATGGTAACACGGACCGTGACTGGCGCCGAGAGAACCGCAAGAGAGGTCAAAAACACGAATACGCCAAAAAACATGACTTTACCCATACGTCTGCTCAATATGGAAGTATCCACCTTATACAGAGCTGAGCTGCCGTATCTAAGCTACCATTATTTAAGCATCAATGTTACATAGAGCTGTTCTGCTGTATCTAAGCTGTCATTATCTAGGCATCTGACTAGAATAGGGCTCAGCTGCTGTATCTAAGCTGCTATTATCTGGGCATCAGACTATCATAGGGCTCAGCTGCTGTATCTAAGTTGATATTCTACAGGCAACCCTCTTAATGCCTATACAATGGCAGCTTGGATACAGCAGTTTACCGCTATGAACGGTGGAAGTCTATAGAAGCTTAGATACAGCATCTCAGCACTATATAAGCGAGATCCCTATATAATGGCATCTTCACTACAGCAGCTCTGACATATGTAAGATGAATGCTTCTGGAATTACAGCTTAGATACAGCATATCAGCACTAAGTAAACTAGTTCCCTATAGAATGGAAGCTTAGATACAGCATCTCAGCTAGATGTCTATAAAATGGAAGCTTAGATACAGCATCTCAGCACTGTGTACGATAGATTCTTATTTAACGGGAGCTTAGATACAACAGCTCAGCTCTATGTAAGGCAGATAGCTAAAGAATGTAAGCTTAGATACATCAGCTCTATGTAAGGTGGATGCCTCTATCGTGGAAGCTTAGATACATCAGCTCAGCTCTATGTAAGGTAGATATTTAATGAAAGCTTAGATACATCCGCTCAGCTCTATGTAAGGTATTTGCCTATATCATGGAAGCTTAGATACAGCATATATGTCACTATTAATGAGGTGGGAGGAGTTTATAAACCGCTGGATTCCATTGTAGCCTCAGTATCACAATCCAACTAGATACAAAAACTTATATGAAGTCTCAGATGTTACTTTGTTACACGGCGCGCACTCGGCTCAGCTACATGGCGCGCACTCAGCTGACCTACACGGCGCGCACTCAGCCCAGCTACATGGCGCGCACTCAGCCCAGCTACACGGTGCACACTCAGCCCAGCTACACGGCGCGCACTCAGCCCAGCTACACGGCGCGCACTCAGCCCAGCTACACGGCGCGCACTCAGCCCAGCTACACGGCGCGCACTCAGCCCAGCTACACGGCGCGCACTCAGCCCAGCTACACGGCGCGCACTCAGCCCAGCTACACGGCGCGCACTCCGCTCAGCTACACGGCGCGCACTCAGCCCAGCTACACGGCGCGCACTCAGCCCAGCTACACGGCGCGCACTCAGCCCAGCTACACGGCGCGCACTCCGCTCAGCTACACGGCGCGCACTCAGCCCAGCTACACGGCGCGCACTCAGCCCAGCTACACGGCGCGCACTCAGCCCAGCTACACGGCGCGCACTCCGCTCAGCTACACGGCGCGCACTCAGCCCAGCTACACGGCGCGCACTCAGCCCAGCTACACGGCGCGCACTCCGCTCAGCTACACGGCGCGCACTCAGCCCAGCTACACGGCGCGCACTCAGCCCAGCTACACGGCGCGCACTCCGCTCAGCTACACGGCGCGCACTCAGCCCAGCTACATGGCGCGCACTCAGCCCAGCTACATCTCCTAATATCTTCTGAGAATCCATTGTTTTCTCTTTTACTCTTCACATTGCGGCCGCTGTCTGGGAGGTTTATCTATCATGACAAGTGAAATCACTGCCAGAACTCGTCTCCTCTCTGTTCCCCAGTATTAAGTGTCCCGGGAGATAAATTCCTTATTTGTAGCAGATTCCTGACCCCCGACCCCGGGATTGTTATTTGTAGAATTACAGCTGATGTGAGGATTATGACCAATGTGTGAACTGTAGCCAAGACGAGATGTGAGGACATCCCGGAGCTCTCAGCTCTACAAATACACAATCATTTATTCTTCTGTGTCTTGTTGTCAATTTGTTACATTTATAATCAATTCCAGTCTTTTTCTCATTGATTTGCACTTTGCTAGCTGTTTTTTATTAAAAAAAAATGTTTTATTATTTTAGATTTTTTTGTATTAACATCCTGTGTAACAGCCTGTGAATCTGCACCATGGAGGGGCTCAGGTAACACCCCCAGGAGCCCTTCAAGCTTATTAGCATAATTTTATAAGTTGATTTATGAATAAAACATATAAGAGGATTATCACAGCCCCGGTGCCTGGATCTATGAGTCAGTGTCCCTGGTTTATCAGGATGATTTATACTTTTCTTTAGACAAGTTGATTATTATTTACATTTTTTTAAAAATTTTTGATTTTTGAAAATTTGCTATTTGTATGCATAGCTCCTGTGCAGACTTATATATATATATATCCATGGTAACAGACTACAAACAAACCCTGGGTAGTCTGAACTCTGTTACTCCTTTCGACCAACCTCACTGTAAGGAGTGAAGGAAAATAATGAGCAAAGAATCTGTCTACATAGGATTTGTTTGTAGTCTGTAACCATGGAGACACAGTGAGCTGTACAGAAGCTATTAGCACAACTAAATCTGTTTACAAAATATTTTTTTTAGATATTTAAGGTTGATAATTTTAGCAAAAGTTGAATTTGAAGGTAGAAAAAAAAAAGAGTTACCCTATTTTTCGGACTATAAGGCGCCCAAAAAATCCTTAGATTTTCTCAGAAATCAAGGGTGCGCCTTATAGTCCAGTGCGCCTTATATATGAACCGTACTTACAGACAACAGCTGCCCTGAACTGTGCACAGGACTGCCACCTGCTGGCCATTCATCCTTATAATCAGGTGCGCCTTATAATCCGGTGCACCTTGTATATGAACCGAGATGTTTTAGCAGGCATTGATTGTTGGTGCGCCTTATAATTCGGTGCGCCTTATAGTCCGAAAAATATGGTACAATACCAGCATTATTATATTGTATACAGCTCCTATGTGTTTGACCCTGTTGTTGTGTGTAACTCCATTCCTTCTGTGCCTTCTGCCTATAAGAGGACAGATTATAGGGCACAGGTCACACTACACAGGTTTGGTTTGAAGTCTGGAACTATAGACACACATTGCTCTATATAGGAGCTCCATAAATGTGACCTGTAGGACATTGAACATGGAGGTGAATGGAGAGGAGACATCCCCTCTGAGCACTCGGACTGTCAGGGTTTTCCCGACGTGTTACCCGAATATTTCGCGCCGATTGTACCTGAATTTCCCCGGGATTGTGGCGCACGCGATCGGATTGTGGCGCATCGGCGCCGGCATGCGCGCGACGGAAATCGGGGGGCGTGGCCGAACGAAAACCCGACGTATTCGGAAAAACCGCCGCATTTAAAAACCGAAAAAGTGTCGCTTGGGGACCGCTTACCTTCACCTGGTCCGAGGTGGTGCATTCCGACGCGATGAGATGACTTTCAGCGCAGCAGCGCCACCTGGTGGGCGGCGGAAGAACTGCCTTCATAAATCCCGGCCGGACCCGAATCCAGAGCAGAGAACGCGCCGCTGGATCGCGACTGGGCCGGGTAAGTAAATCTGCCCCAGAGAGGGCAAAAAGGGCAAATAAACCAGGGTAACAGACAGGTTCAGGGTAGACAGAGACTCAGGCTTGGGGTACACATCACTAGATACAGGTCACAGTTCACAGGATACAGGATTCTAGAGGAGGATACAGGGTTCCGGATTAGGCTAAGGTTCACAGAACCAGGCACAGGTAACAGGAAGAAGAACAATAGGTCACAGTGTAATGGCCCACTGGACAGGTCATCACGAACAAATTAGTTCCAGTTGGTCCAGACTAGCTAACAGCTTGTGGCCAGTTCTGTTAAGCAAGTCCTAGGAATTGTGTCTATTTCCACTGGAAATCCTCCTTATTCTCCATCTTATGTTGCCATCTTGTGTCATCATGCGGTATTACATATGCCTTATGCTATGCCTGTGAAGTCTATGGTTAATGTCTGTAATGTTTACATTAAATGTTTCAATTTGTGATTCTTTTTGCAGCCGGCGCCCAGTGATTGGTTGGAGCCCCTGGAAATCCCCAGACCTGGAAGTTTATACATATTCCCTTTGGATGGATTTCAGGTCAGTGTGTCTTTCTAGAGAGTGAGTGTGCTGAGGCGGTCAGCCAGCTTATGGATACCCCTTTGCCAGACCAGCAGCCAAATACCGCAGAGGTGGCATCCGGATTGCTGCCTGAGCTGCTGAGCCCTTCTAAGGCTCCAACAAGCCGCCCCTAACCACTGGACCAGGGCCAAGATCCACATCCAACCAATCAACTGTGGAAGTCTGCAGATAGGACCATTTATGGCCTGTTACCTGCTGCTTTGTTGGACTGTGTGCCATTAAAGAGATCTCTGTCTCCATATGTGATCACTGCCACTGATAACACCACGGGCCTCCCCTTTACCTTCTGCCTGGGGATCTATTACCGCACACAGGGGGATCCCTTCACTGGATTGCTCTCTTACGCTCTTCCTGCATCTACCCGTTGGCCCTGATTGAGGTGCATGCGGTCTGTTGGCACTGGGCTGTACTACAAGCCAGCTACTCTGGTACCAGGGAAACCAGCTACCCCCAGACTGTGGTCGAGCCACTGTGGGTGGAAGTTGCAAGAGCAGTACCAGATTAGGCTGAGGTTCACAAAGTTAGGTAGATGTAACAGGCAGAGGAAAGTAAAACCCCCCTCCGTAACCTGAGACCTGGGAATTTATCCAGTCCCTGGAGCCGCCCCCAGCCGCTGACTGCTTAGCCCCTGCACCATCTGAGTCTAACACAGAGCTGAATGAAACCACCAAACTTTCCAAGGATAAGATACTGCAAGGCAGCTATCAATCAGCACTCAGCAAGACCCATCAGCCAGAGTCCATTCAGAGGATCCTGACACTGACCCTGTAATCATGTATTACTATAGAATGGTCAGAACAATCAGACTACACAGTGTTTGTTTGTAGTCTGTAACCATGGAGACACATTGCTGTAAACATAAAACCTTTCAATCATGACTACTTGTTTTATGCAAGTTGGAAAAGTTTTTTATACCCTTCAAGGCAGAAGGACTTTGAAAGTGGAGGTCAGTGGAGAGGAGAGGTCCCCTCAGACCACATCATCTCAAGGAGGGAGGAAGGTGGAACATTGCAAGGAAAGTCACTTTAAATCTGCTCCGATTGATGTTTAATAATGTCAGCCGATGTCAGATGGATCCCGTTTTCCCGGCGACATCCTCCCTTACCATTTTCTCATGCGAAACCATCCTTGTAATGTCATGTTAATGGAAGCTTCATCTTTCTTCACCTTTCCTTGAGGGACCACAGTTCTCCCAGTTGGCTGCATCTTATCTCTTTCCCTTGAAGACACCTGGCAGCACGCGCTGCCCTATGGCAATGGTGTCTTCCTTTCTACTAAGGAGCACGCAGTGAATCCATAATGCATTGGGCTGTAACGTGTCACACAACTTTATCATGGTATCCGAGCTTTGTAGACTCTGCCGGGATTCGGAGACGTCCATTGGGGACGTCTTGAAGACATTCCGCTTTGGCGAGAGCCATTCATTATGTTGGAAGCGCGCGGTATTTTACCTTCCTGTCTCGCCTTTGTCATGTCTAAAAGCAGATCGCTGCTCGCCTAAGGGTAGACTCATTTACAGCAGCAATAATTAGAATAATATCCCTTCATCGCTTCAAATGTGAAATCCATGCATAAGATGCCGACCGGCTCTGAGCCCTGGGCACGTCAGACCATCAGGAGAGAACAAGGGGAAGCCGATGTAGTCCCCACGAATCCGGAGGAGCGCCGCAGTCACGAATAGGTTATTGCAAAAAAGTCAAACTTTTGAGGACTATAATAAAAAGACTATGAATATAAATCTGGTCTCTAGTCCTGTAGTCAGTGACCTGTAGAGGGTATATTGGTATATTCATGCCCTAGGAAGGGGTAGGAGATGTATCCAGATCCCCTGCTCTGAGGAAGCAATGGCAACAATGTTCAAACAAATATCCAAATGTTTATAAACAAAATTATAAAATGTAAGACTTTTGTAATATGGCAGCTTAGATACATCAGCTCAGCTTTATATATAGATGGTAGATACCTCTATTACAGTGGCCTGGCTCCATGCATGGTAGTTTCTTTACAGTAGTAAGTAACTTAGATATAGTGGCTTTGAGTTCGATGTATGGAAGATACTCCTCTAATGGCAGCTTAGATACAGCAGTCAAGCTCTTTGTATGGTAGCTACTCCTATAATGGCAGTTTAGATACAGCAGCCAAGCTCTATGTAAGGTGGATACTTCTATAACGACGGATTAGAAACTGAGGTTCAGCTCTATGTATGGTAGATACCTCAATAATATTAGCTTAGATACAGCAGCTCAGCACTATGTATGGTAGATACCTCTATAATAATAGCTTAGATACAGCAGCTCAGCTCTATGTGTGGTAGATACGTCTATACCAACAGCTTAGATACAGCAGCTCAGCTCTATGTGTGGTAGATACCTCTATACCAACAGCTTAGATACAGCAGCTCAGCTTTATGTATGGTGGACAACTTTATAATGGAAGCTTAGATACATCATCTGAGCTCTGTGTAAGGTAGATACCTCTATGATGGAAACTTAGATACAGCATATCAGCTTTATGTATGGATGACAACTCTATAATGGAAGCTTAGATACAGCAGCTCAGCTTTACGTATGGTAGACAACTCTATAATGGAAGATTAGATACAGCAGCTCAGCTCAGTGTAAGGCAGATACTTCTTTGATGGAAACTTAGATACAGTATATCAGCTTTAAGTATGGTAGACAACTATATAATGGAAGCTTAGATACAGCATATCATCTTTACGTATGGTCAACTATATAATGGAAGCTTAGATACAGCATATCAGCTTTACGTATGGTAGACAACTCTATAATGACAGCTTAGATACAGCAGCTCAGCTCTGTGTCTGGTAGATATCTCTATACCAGCGGCTTAGATACAGCGGCTTGAGTTCTATGTTTGGTAGATACTGAGCTTAGATAGAGAAGCCAAGTTCTATGAAAGGTGGATACATCTTCAATGATGGATTAGATACAGAGTCTCATCTCTTTATGTGATACATAACTCTATAATGGCAGCCTAGATACAGCAGATCGGTAGGTGCTTCTATTATAGCAACTTAGAGCTCAGCTCTATGTGTGGTGGATACCTCTACAATTGCAGCTTAGATACAGTTGCGTATACAGCATATCTAATGGTCTACAGTAGAGATGAGCGAACACTAAAATGCTCGGGTACTCGTTATTCGAGACGAACTTTTCCCGATGCTCGAGTGCTCGTCTCGAATAACGAGCCCCATTGAAGTCAATGGGAGACTCGAGCATTTTTCAAGGGGACCAAGGCTCTGCACAGGGAAGCTTGGCCAAACACCTGGGAACCTCAGAAAAGGATGGAAACACCACGGAAATGGACAGGAAACAGCAGGGGCAGCATGCATGGATGCCTCTGAGGCTGCCTAATCGCACCATTATGCCAAAATTATGGGCAACAGCATGGCCATGACAGAGTGACAGAATGAAGCTAGATAGCATCTAAAACATGCAATAATTGACCCTGACACTATAGGGGACGGCATGCAGAGGCAGCGGCAGCAGGCTAGAGAGTGTCATGGCGACATACCCTAAATGGACTCAGGCTTCAAACCAATGGGTGGCAGAGAGGAACCAAAGGAGGTGAGCAAGAAGCGCTCAAATAATATCGGTACATGATAAAAGTTTGCCAGTATATTTTGTGGATTACACAGCAGGGTGGCGACAAAGTTAACATGGAAGCCATGAAAACAACCCAAAATTCTGCCTGACACAGCTCGTTTGATAAGGGGACCATGTATGCTTACAGTTCATGCCAGTCGCTGCACTGGCTGCCAGTCTCCTTTCGAATACAGTTTAAAATAATAATAACCCTCATCCATAAAGCTCTGTATAATGCTGCACCCCCCTACCTCTCCTCTCTTATCTCAGTCTATCGCCCAACCCGTGCTCTTAGATCCGCCAGTGATCTTAGATTAACCTCTACCCTAGTGCGGACCTCCCACTCGCGTCTCCAAGACTTCTCTAGAGCTGCACCAATTCTATGGAATGCTCTGCCCCGGACTATCAGACTAATACCTAACCTCCAAAGTTTCAAACGTGCTCTTAAAACCCATTTCTTTAGGCAAGCCTATAACACTCATTAACTGCATGAAGTTTTAACTCTTCTACTAACCCGTCCTGTGTCGTCCTCCCATCTGTTATCCAGCAACCAACAGGCACCAGACTTCTCTGCAGTCCCATTCACCCTGGACCTGGTATATAAGATGACGGCTGAGTGGTTCAAGCGACAGCAAATCCATTTATTATATTTTTTTCTATTCCCTAAGAAGAATGGCTTGACCATTAAATATTCTTTTACCTCGTGTTACCCCATCATCTTCATAAACCGTAAGCTCTGGCGAGCAGGGACCTCACTCCTGTTGTTCCATACAAATGTTGTGCTCTGTTACATTACATTTGTATTTGTTTCCTATGATTTGTAAAGCGCTACAGAATATGATGACGCTATATAAATAAAGATTATTATTATTATTATTATGGAGGCAGTGAACTAGTAGTAGATTAAAGGTGCTGCAACTATGTTAGTTGGATCTTGGGATGGAGCTGGCGCTCCGCTGCCAGGCGAGCTTTCGCCAATCCAAGCCCCTGTCTATAGGCTACTCCCCAAACAGCACTTCTAAGAACCTTTTGTATAAGATCAAGTGTAGTAGCGTTCTTATAAGTTTAGGATATGCCGGGTGAGGGGAATGTAAACAGATGCGCAAGAAGCGCTGAAATAATATCCCTAAATGGTAAAAGTTTGCCAGTATATTTTGTGGATAACACAGCAGGGTGGCGACAAAGTTAACAACTTTGATGTGGAATCCATGAAAACAACCCAAATTTCTGCCTGACACACCTCGTTTGATAAAGGGACGATGTATGGAGGCAGCTATATGGACGACTTTTGGAGGTAGCAATGGAGACAACGTGTGGAGGCTGCTATGGAGACAATTTAATTTGGATAGTGCCTGTATGTGGCAGTCCCAAACATTTTTCAAACCAGAGGAGCAGGTAGGTGGCCCTCCAGTAAAATGGAATAGATTGAGTGCCTGTATGTGGCAGTCCCAAAAATGTTTCAAACCAGAGGAGCAGGTAGGTGGCCCTGCAGTAAAATGGAATAGATTGAGTGCCTGTATGTGGCAGTCCCAAAAATTTTTCAAACCAGAGGAGCAGGTAGGTGGCCCTCCAGTAAAATGGAATAGATTGAGTGCCTGTATGTGGCAGTCCCAAACATTTTTCAAACCAGAGGAGCAGGTAGGTGGCCCTCCAGTAAAATGGAATAGATTGAGTGCCTGTATGTGGCAGTCCCAAAAATTTTTTAAAACAGAGGACCGGGTAGGTGGCCCTCCAGAAAAATGGAATAGATTGAGTGCCTGTATGTGGCACTCACAAAAATTGTTTCAAACAGAGGACCGGGTAGGTGGCCCTCCAGAAAAATTAAATGCATGAAGTACTATAGCAAGAGCCAGTGGGCCCTGTCAAAAAATAGCCAGTTTCCTCTGCTTTACTGTACAAAGAGGAGGAGAAGGAGGAAAATGAGGAGGAGGAGGAGGAGTGGATCAATTATTCAGGTTGAGCTTCCTTCACCTGGTGGAGATTGGAAATTCTGAGAAATCCAGCCTTTATTCATTTTAATAAGCGTCAGCCTGTCAGCGCTGTCAGTCGACAGGCGTGTACGCTTATCGGTGATGATGCCACCAGCTGCACTGAAAACCCGCTCGGACAAGACGCTAGCGGCAGGGCAGGCAAGAACCTCCAAGGCGTACAGCGCCAGTTCGTGCCACATGTCCAGCTTTGAAACCCAGTAGTTGTAGGGAGCTGTGTGATCATTTAGGACGATGATATGGTCAGCTACGTACTCCCTCACCATCTTTCTGTAAAGATCAGCCCTACTCTGCCGAGACTGGGGACAGGTGACAGTGTCTTGCTGGGGTGACATAAAGCTGGCAAAAGCCTTGTAAAGCGTACCCTTGCCAGTGCTGGACAAGCTGCCTGCTCGCCTACTCTCCCTCGCTACTTGTCCCGCAGAACTACGCACTCTGCCGCTAGCGCTGTCAGAAGGGAAATACTGTTTCAGCTTGTGCACCAGGGCCTGCTGGTATTCATGCATTCTCACACTCCTTTCCTCTCCAGGGATGAGAGTGGGAAGATTTTGCTTGTACCGTGGGTCCAGGAGAGTGAACACCCAGTAATCGGTGCTGGAATAAATTCTTTGAACGCGAGGGTCACGGGATAGGCAGCCTAGCATGAAATCTGCCATATGCGCCAGAGTACCAACGCGTAAGAATTCACTCCCCTCACTGGCCTGACTGTCCATTTCCTCCTCCTCCAACTCCTCCAACTCCTCTTCTTCTGCCCATACACGCTGAACAGTGAAGGACTCAACAATGGTCCCCTCTTGTGTCTCGCCAACATTCTCCTCCTCTTCCTCCTCATCCTCCTCCACCTCCACCTCCTCCGATATGCGCTGAGAAACAGACCTCAGGGTGCTTTGGCTATCAACAAGGGAATATTCTTCCCCTGTCTCTTGTGACGAGCGCAAAGCTTCCGACTTCATGCTGACCAGAGAGTTTTTCAACAGGCCAAGCAGCGGGATGGTGAGGCTGATGATTGCGGCATCGCCACTGACCATCTGTGTTGACTCCTCAAAGTTACTCAGCACCTGACAGATATCAGACATCCACGTCCACTCCTCATTGTAGACTTGAGGAAGCTGACTGACCTGACTACCAGTTCTGGTGGAAGTTGACATCTGGCAGTCTACAATCGCTCTGCGCTGCTGGTAAACTCTGGATAACATGGTCAGTGTTGAATTCCACCTCGTGGGCACGTCGCACAACAGTCGGTGAGCGGGCAGTTGGAGGCGGCGCTGCGCTGCCCTGAGAGTGGCAGCATCTGTGCTGGACTTCCTGAAATGCGCACAGATGCGGCGCACCTTCGTGAGCAAATCAGAAAGATTGGGGTATGTCTTGAGGAAATGCTGAACTATCAGATTTAACACATGGGCCAGGCATGGCACATGTGTCAGTCTGCCGAGTTGCAGAGCCGCCACCAGGTTACGGCCGTTGTCACACACAACCATTCCCGGCTTGAGGTTCAGCGGTGCCAGCCACAGATCAGTCTGCGCCGTGATGCCCTGTAATAGCTCTTGGGCGGTGTGCCTTTTGTCGCCTAGGCTCAGCAGTTTGAGCACCGCCTGCTGTCGCTTAGCGACGGCACTGCTGCTGTGCCTAGAGCTACCGACTGATGGCGCCGTGCCCACGGATGGTAGTTCGGAGGAGGAGGTGGAGGAGGGGTGGGAGGAGGAGGAGGCATAGTAGGCCTGAAACACCTGGACCGAGGTAGGCCCCGCAATCCTCGGCGTCGGCAGTATATGACCAGCCCCAGGGTCAGACTCGGTCCCAGCCTCCACCAAGTTAACCCAATGTGCCGTCAGCGATATATAGTGGCCCTGCCCGGCAGCACTCGTCCACGTGTCCGTGGTCAGGTGGACCTTGTCAGAAACGGCGTTGGTCAGGGCACGGATGATGTTGTCTGACACGTGCTGGTGCAGGGCTGGGACGGCACATCGGGAAAAGTAGTGGCGGCTGGGGACCGAATACCGAGGGGCGGCCGCCGCCATGAGGTTGCGAAAGGCCTCGGTCTCTACTAGCCTATAGGGCAGCATCTCCAGGCTAAGCAATCTGGAGATGTGCACATTAAGGGCTTGGGCGTGCGGGTGGGTTGCACTATATTTGCGTTTCCGCTCCAGCGTCTGGGGTATGGAGAGCTGAACGCTGGTGGATGCTGTGGAGGATCGTGGAGGCGACGATGGGGTTTTTGTGCCAGGGTCCTGGGCAGGGGGCTGACTAGCAGCTGACACAGGGGAAGGAGCAGTGGTGTGCACGGCCGGAGGTGAACGGGCTTGTTGCCACTGAGTGGGGTGCTTAGCATTCATATGCCTGCGCATACTGGTGGTAGTTAAGCTAGTAGTGGTGGAACCCCTGCTGAGCCTGGTTTGGCAAATGTTGCACACCACAGTCCGTCGGTCATCCGGTGTTTCCTTAAAGAACCTCCAGACTTCTGAAGATCTAGCCCTCGCCGCAAGAGCCCTCACCACGGGAGCTTCACTAGTTGACAGTGGCGCTGATGCACCAGCTCTGGCCCTGCCTCTCCGTCTGGCCCCACCACTGCCTCTTCCAACCTGTTCAGGTCGAGGACTCTCCTCCGTCTCAGAAGCACTGTGTTCACCCGGCCTCTCAACCCAGCTTGGGTCTGTCACCTCATCATCCTCCGATCCCTCAGTCTGCTCCCCCCTCGGACTTCCTGCCCTGACAACAACTTCCCCACTGTCTGACAACCGTGTCTCCTCATCGTCGGACACCTCTTTACACACTTCCACTACGTCAAGAAGGTCATCATCACCCACAGACTGTGACTGGTGGAAAACCTGGGCATCGGAAAATTGCTCAGCAGCAACCGGACAAGTGGTTTGTGACTGTGGGAAGGGTCCAGAAAACAGTTCCTCAGAGTATGCCGGTTCAAATGGCAAATTTTCCTGGGAGGGGGCAGACTGGGGGGGAGGAGGCTGAGGTGCAGGAGCTGGAGGAGTGGGGATTTCGGTGACATGGGTGGACTGCGTGGAAGACTGACTGGTGGTGGACAAATTGCTCGAAGCATTGTCAGCAATCCACGACATCACCTGTTCGCACTGTTCTGGCCTCAACAGTGCTCTACCACGAGTCCCAGTAACTTCAGACATGAACCTAGGGAGTGTAGCTCTGCGGCGTTCCCCTGCTCCCTCATCAGCAGGTGGTGTCTCACCCCGCCCAGGACCACGGCCTCTGACCCCTGCAGTAGTTGGACGCCCACGTCCCCGCCCTCGTCCTCTACCCCTAGCCCTGGGGTTAAACATTTTTAAAATGAGAGTTATAACTTTTTTTTTTTTTTACTTTTTTTTGTTTTTTTTGTGTTTTTTTGTGTTTTTTTTTTTTTTACTTTTTTTTGTTTTTTTTTGTGTTTTTTTGTGTTTTTTGTTTTTTTTTGTGTTTTTTGTTTTTTTTTGAGTTTTTAGAACCAAACAATCCTATCCTATTGCTATGGCTATTTTCTAGCCAAGTATCAAAGGAAGCACACTACTATGCCAGATGAGATGACACTGAGTTAGTGCCTAATAGAAATCCAACCCCTACTGAATTTTCCCACTTCAGCCTTTGCTATGGATATGTGCGCCACTAAGCGCAGAACACAGCGGTCGCAAGTCTCACTACAAATTGCTCAGAATTGGCAAGTACATGCACTGCAGAAACTACAGCCACCAGCAGATCAACCAGAAATCAAATATATAGAACGCTACTGTAGGCTTCAAGAAGCTGTTTGTATTCTCCTATGGCTATTTTCTAGCCAAGTATCAAAGGAAGCACACTACTATGCCAGATGAGATGACACTGAGTTAGTGCCTAATAGAAATCCAACCCCTAATAAATTTTCCCACTTCGGTGTTTGAGGTGGATATGTGTGCCACTAAGAGCTAAACACAACGGTAGCAAGTCCCCCTGCTAATTCCTCACAAAATGGTAATAGATGCAAATTAAAATAAAAAAAGTAGAACGTTATTGTAGCCCTAAGAAGGGCTGTTGGGTTCTTGGAGAATCACTCCTGCCTAACAGTAAGCTAATAGAACACCCTAACGCTTTCCCTGACCAGCAGCAGCTCTCTCCCTAGCGGCATCCAGAGACAGAATGATCCGAGCAGCGCGGCCAGCGGCTAGTCTATCCCAGGGTCACCTGATCTGGCCAGCCAACCACTGCTATCGACGTGTAAGGGTACCACGTCATGCTGGGTGGAGTGCAGAGTCTCCTGGCTTGTGATTGGCTCTGTTTCTGGCCGCCAAAAAGCAAAACGGCGGGAGCTGCCATTTTCTCGAGCGGGCGAAGTATTCGTCCGAGTAACGAGCAGTTTCGAGTACCCTAATGCTCGACCGAGCATCAAGCTCGGACGAGCATGTTCGCTCATCTCTAGTCTACAGCCATAGTTATAGGACCTGTATTCTAGTACTAACAAGTCCTGCTTGTTCAGTGTCTGCAGGGGTCTTGCTTGTGGGTGTCTACAATGTTATCTTATCCGTCCTATAATGATAATATGACCCATTGATGGAGCTCAGATGCAGGCAGTCCCCAGATCGGTTCAATAGGTTTGTTCTTAAGTTGAATTTGTATGTAAGTCGAAACTGTATATTTTATAATTGTAGCTGCAGACAAAATTTTTTATTTTGCCCCATTGACAGTTGGAATTCCAAAATTTTTGCTGTGTTTGGACCAAGGATTATCCATAAAGCTTCATTACAGACACTTTACAGCTGATCATTGCACTATAGTAACACCCAGAGAGGTCACCAGAGGTCACAGGGGTCCGTATTTAACTAGGGGTCGCCTGTAAGTCAGATGTCCTTAAGTAGGGGACTGCCTGTATATTGTGGCTGTCATAATAATGCGTATGATACTGCATGAGGGTTTCTATTCCATGACTGCAAGCAGAGATCTTCTAAACCAAGATGAATGGGCACAGAAGGTACAGAATATTGGAAACTTGCTAAAACCTAAAGGAAACTTTTAATGTGAAATTCCGTTGTCCTGTTGGGGTGACGTCCCCCTACAGCGCAGATGATAAGTAACGCACTGACTCCAGACCCCTCCGAGGTCATTAAAACTGTGGGGGTCATTTACTAAGGGCCCGATTCGCGTTTTCCCGACGTGTTACCCGAATATTTCCGATTTGCGCCGATTGTACCTGAATTGCCCCGGGATTTTGGCGCACGCGATCGGATTGTGGCGCATCGGTGCCTGCATGCGCGCGACAGAAACCGACGGATTCGGAAAAACCGCCGCATTTAAGAAAAAAAATTTGTCGCGAAAATTACACTTACCTTCACCAGGTATAGGCCGGTGAATTTCAGGGCATTCCAGCGCGCCTCCGGGGAACTTCAGCGCAGCAGCGCCACCTGGTGGACGGCAGAGGAACTACCTTAGTGAATCCCGTCCGGACCCGAATCCACCACAGAGAACACGCCGCTGGATTGCGAACGGACCGGGTAAGTAAATCTGTCCCTGTGTCTTGTAGAGATCTCATGCAAGTCCAGAGCAGAACTGTGCGGAGCTGTCAATCAGACGCTGCCCGTAGAAAAAATTTACCTACAAATGTGAGGAGCAGCGCAGCAGCTGCACTTCTTATCACTGGAGATCACTACAAGGCTGCGGACAGGTGTAATCCCAACTTATAGCTCAGCAATAAAAATGGGAAATTACTTAGAATGCAGTGCATGGAGCTTTATGGGGTAAAGGGAACCTGTAGAGATGTGTAATCAGGCCTTTGTGTATGTTATTAGTAGCAGCAGGACTGTGAAAAATTGATTTATATTCCACGATTAAAGTTTCTCAAAGTGCATTGAGAGGTCCTCACACTGCTGTGCTCTGTGCTTCCTGCAGTGTGTTAGGCATTATACCTGGAGAGATATATAACCGTACCACTGTGCACGTTGTTAGTAGCAGCAGAACTGTGATATATGGATTTATATTCCAGGATTGCAACTTTTCCAAGTGCACTTTGGGAGGGGTCCTCACACTGCTGTGCTCTGGGCCCTCTGCAGCCAGTATTAGGTATGGTACCTGGAGAGAAATATAATCATACCACTGTGTATGTTGTTAGTAGCAGCAGGACTGTGAAAAATGGATTTATATGCCAGGATTGCAACTTCTCCAAGTGCACTCAGGAGGGATCCTCACACTGCTGTTCTCTGTGCTCGCTGCAGCCAGTGTTATGTATTATCCCTGGAGAGATGTGTAATCAGACCTCACACTGCTGTTCTCTGTGCTCGCTGCAGCCAGTGTTATGTATTATCCCTGGAGAGATGTGTAATCAGACCTCACACTGCTGTGCTCTGTGCGCTCTGCAGCTAGTGTTATGTATTGTCCCTGGAGAGATGTGTAATCAGACCTCACACTGCTGTTCTCTGTGCTCGCTGCAGCCAGTGTTATGTATTGTCCCTAGAGAGATGTGTAATCAGACCTCACACAGCTGTTCTCTGTGCTCTCTGCAGCCAGTGTTATGTATTGTCCCTGGAGAGATGTGTAATCAGACCTCACACTGCCGTGCTCTGTGCTCTCTGCAGCCAGTGTTATGTATTATCCCTGGAGAGATGTGTAATCAGACCTCACACTGCTGTGCTCTGTGCTCTCTGCAGCCAGTGTTATGTATTGTCCCTGGAGAGATGTGTAATCAGACCTCACACTGCTGTTCTCTGTGCTCGCTGCAGCCAGTGTTATGTATTGTCCCTAGAGAGATGTGTAATCAGACCTCACACAGCTGTTCTCTGTGCTCTCTGCAGCCAGTGTTATGTATTGTCCCTGGAGAGATGTGTAATCAGACCTCACACTGCTGTGCTCTGTGCTCTCTAAAGCCAGTGTTATGTATTGTCCCTGGAGAGATGTGTAATCAGACCTCACACTGCTGTGCTCTGTGCTCTCTGCAGCCAGTGTTATGTATTGTCCCTGGAGAGATGTGTAATCAGACCTCACACTGCTGTGCTCTGTGCTCTCTGCAGCCAGTGTTATGTATTGTCCCTGGAGAGATGTGTAATCAGACCTCACACTGCTGTGCTCTGTGCTCTCTGCAGCCAGTGTTATGTATTGTCCCTGGAGAGATGTGTAATCAGACCTCACACTGCTGTGCTCTGTGCTCTCTGCAGCCAGTGTTATGTATTGTCCCTGGAGAGATGTGTAATCAGACCTCACACTGCTGTGCTCTGTGCTATCTGCAGCCAGTGTTATGTATTGTCCCTGGAGAGATGTGTAATCAGACCTCACACTGCTGTGCTCTGTGCTCTCTGCAGCCAGTGTTATGTATTGTCCCTGGAGAGATGTGTAATCAGACCTCACACTGCTGTGCTCTGTGCTCTCTGCAGCCAGTGTTATGTATTGTCCCTGGAGAGATGTGTAATAAGACCTCACACTGCTGTGCTCTGTGCTCTCTGAAGCCAGTGTTATGTATTGTCCCTGGAGAGATGTGTAATCAGACCTCACACTGCTGTGCTCTGTGCTATCTGCAGCCAGTGTTATGTATTGTCCCTGGAGAGATGTGTAATCAGACCTCACACTGCTGTGCTCTGTGCTCTCTGCAGCCAGTGTTATGTATTGTCCCTGGAGAGATGTGTAATCAGACCTCACACTGCTGTGCTCTGTGCTATCTGCAGCCAGTGTTATGTATTGTCCCTGGAGAGATGTGTAATCAGACCTCACACTGCTGTGCTCTGTGCTCTCTCCAGCCAGTGTTATGTATTGTCCCTGGAGAGATGTGTAATCAGACCTCACACTGCTGTGCTCTGTGCTCTCTGCAGCCAGTGTTATGTATTGTCCCTGGAGAGATGTGTAATCAGACCTCACACTGCTGTGCTCTGTGCACTGTGCTGCCAGTGTTATGTATTGTCCCTGGAGAGATGTGTAATCAGACCTCACACTGCTGTGCTCTGCGCTCTCTGCAGCCAGTGTTATGTATAGTACCTGGAGAGATGTGTAATCAGACCTCACACTGCTGTGCTCTGTGCACTGTGCTGCCAGTATTAGGTATGGCACCTGGAGAGATGTGTAATCAGACCTCACACTGCTGTGCTCTGTGCTCTCTGCAGCCAGTGTTATGTATTGTCTCTGGAGAGATGTGTAATCAGACCTCACACTGCTGTACTCTGTGCTCTCTGCAGCCACTGTTATGCATTGTCCCTGGAGAGCTGTGTAATCAGACCTCACACTGCTGTGCTCTGTGCTCTCTGCAGCCAGTGTTATGTAATGTCCCTGGAGAGATGTGTAATCAGACCTCACACTGCTGTGCTCTTAGCTCTCTGCAGCCAGTGTTATGTATTGTCCCTGGAGAGATGTGTAATCAGACCTCACACTGCTGTGCTCTGTGCTCTCTGCAGCCAGTGTTATGTATAGTACCTGGAGAGATGTGTAATCAGACATCACACTGCTGTGCTCTGTGCTCTCTGCAGCCAGTGTTATGTATTGTCTCTGGAGAGATGTGTAATCAGACCTCACACTGCTGTGCTCTGTGCTCTCTGCAGCCAGTGTTATGTATTGTCCCTGGAGAGATGTGTAATCAGACCTCACACTGCTGTGCTCTGTGCTCCCTGCAGCCAGTGTTATGTATTGTCCCTGGAGAGATGTGTAATCAGACCTCACACTGCTGTGCTCTGTGTTCTCTGCGACCAGTGTTATGTATTGTCCCTGGAGAGATGTGTAATCAGACCTCACACTGCTGTGCTCTGTGCTCTCTGCAGCCAGTGTTATGTATAGTACCTGGAGAGATGTGTAATCAGACCTCACACTGCTGTGCTCTGTGCACTGTGCTGCCAGTATTAGGTATGGCACCTGGAGAGATGTGTAATCAGACCTTTGTGTATGTTGTAAGACGCAGGGCAGGTATAAGTAGAACTCTACAGCTGAAACCTGCCTTTAATTTATTACAGCAGATAACCTACGGTATGTACTCATGTATATAAGGTAAGTTCCTTCTATATCTTTTTGTTGTGATCCCATTGCTGTGATTCCGACCGCAACTTTGTTGTCCGACTCTGTCCCTGACCTGTAATTGGTGACCACCCTGAATCTGGACTGTAGATGAGCTCCTGCCTGCCCTGACCTTGGCTTGTCTATGGCTATTCCCTGCCTCACCCCCTAGGAGTGTATTTAGCATTTTGGGTGGCCCCAGCACAGTTATGTTTTGGGGTGCGCCTAAAACTAAACTCCACCCCTTGTAGTGACCTCCTCTACTCTCCTCCTGCTTCTCTCCAGTTTCTTCCCCTTCTGATGGCACTTGATATTTCAGTGGTACCCGGAGGGGGGAAAGTCCTAGACCTAGAGGAAGAGGAGGAAAGGCGGATGAGGGGCTTCATCCTGCTTCTCCCCGGTTCCTCATTCCACTATGGTGAAGATGAATCCCAACATTGGGGCCGATTTACTTACCCGGTCCCGTCGCGATCCCGCGGTGCGTTGCCCGACGTGGATTTGAGTCCGGTGCGATTCACTAAGATCGTGCGCCCGATATCCTGCATGAGTCGCTTCCCCGCTCAGGTCCCCGGAGTTCACCTTCTTCCTGGTGCATGTAAGTGCATTGTCCGTGTATAATGCGCTGTGCGGGGAGTCACTAAGATCGTGCGCCCGATATCCTGCATGAGTCGCTTCCCCGCTCAGGTCCGCCGGAGTTCACCTTCTTCTTCCTGGTGCATGTGCTTGATTTTGCAACCCGAAACCTTTTTAAAAGTCTGCGTTTTGTCCGAATTCGACGGCCACGCCCCCCCCCCCCCCCCCCCCCCCGATTTCTGTCGTGTGCAAGCCGGCGCCGATGCGCCGCAATCCGATGCGCCAAAAGCCCGGTGCAAAATGGAAATATTTGGCAAACCAGATGAAAGTACAGCATTCAGACCCTAAATAAATGAGCCCCATTGTCTGGGGCCACATTGGTCTCCGGGGGCGCCACAAAGCTGCATGGGATAAGCTATGGGTCAGTTCTCCCCTGGTGCTTTGCACATCTAGGAGAGTTTCTAGCAGAACCAGGAATATTTGGAGAGGGTCTCACTTTCTTATTTTGTAACAGTATAGTCTAACTAGAGGTTAAAGGGTTACAACAGACAGAGCCAATTAGATAACAACCTTAGAATTAGCTCAAAAAGCTAAACCGGTCCGGTGTCACGTTGGGTCTATCATCATCTACTTATTACACAGATGTAGTCGTAGTCAGATTCAATCCCATGTCCCTAATTTTGTAACAGTAAAGTCTACCTAGAGGTTAAAGGGTTACAACAGACAGAGCCACTTAGATAACAACCTTAGAATTAGCCCAAAGCCAAATCGGTCCGGTGTCACGTTGGGTCCATCATCATCTACATATTACACAGACGTAGTCGTAGTCAGACTCAATCCCATGTCCCTAATTTTGTAACAGTAAAGTCTACCTAGAGGTTAAAGGGATACAACAGACAGAGCCACTTAGATAACAACCTTAGAATTAGCCCAAAGCCAAATCGGTCCGGTGTCACGTTGGGTCCATCATCATCTACACATTACACAGACGTAGTCGTAGTCAGACTCAATCCCTTGTCCCTAATTTTGTAAGGAAACATTGCCAACCAGGGAACCCCTAGAAATGTGCCCAAACAGGACCTCCCTGGTGGCCGGTGCCTCCTCCATCACCTCCTGCCATCTCTCTTCTAGATGAACCAACAACATCCGCCTTAAATGAGCGATTTGGAGAGTGATGGGGGTGAGTGTGACCCAGATAGGAAGCCGATGAGATACTCCGCTTGCTTTGCATATATGAATTGTTCCTCGGAGTAAGAGATCGCTGTCACCGGGAAAACTTATGATTGCATTAATACAAATCACAAACATTCCAGGAGGCGAAAACCTAAGCAGAATTCCCTCCATCTCATCCGAAATTCACCATCAACAAAAAACTCATTTACTCTTAAGCCGATTAAATGCTGCCTTGTCTATACGGCGCGTTCCCCCAGAGACGGGATATTACATTCCGTGTCCGCTTAATCAGAGCCGCCGCAACGTCTTCATTGCTCATTTTAGATTCCAAGCAGCAAAGTTGATGCAAACATCCAGGTTATCGCTGCGCTGCAAGGAGCCGAGGGACGGGGTCATGGCGGGGGCCGCGGATCACCAGCATCTAACAAATGCCTATAGCGAAAGGTGAGACAGATTGTTACATCATTTAAAGGGATTTTAGAATATTTCCCCTTTAAAAGGGTATTCTAGGGGTCAGGGGTGAACCTAAATTCTGTGCTATAGAACAGCGCCCTCCTCTGCCCCAGTTTATTTTTTGGTAGGTGGGTTCTCACCCATTGGGTGTCAGGTCCTGGTTTATAGCAGGTGACTGTGCCCTTTATGCTTCCCCCCCATCCTGCCGCAGGTTGTGCTGCCTGAGGCAAGAGACTCAACTCTCCTCATGGCTGCTGCACCCCTGCTAGGATGAACACTTTGTATTGGTGACGCTGCGGTCTATTATTGGCCTCTGCCGATCATTGCGCCACCCATGTGACATCACCACGGCTGACTGTATTAATAGGGGGTCTGGTCTGGGGTCTCGGACAGTTTAGGGGAATGTTCCAGGGTTTTCATTCTTTTGTAAATGTATTTAAAGGTCTGATCCGGGGTCTCAATGCGTTAAAGGGTCTTATACGTATCTATTGAGAAATTGAGGTCTGGGGTCTCAATCTCTACCAAATGTATTTAAGGATCTGAATTTAATAGGGCAGGAGGTCTGGGGGTTCAATGTGTTTATAGGACTGTGAAAAATGCATTTAGAGTTTTGGTCTTGGGTCTCAACCAATAAGATATAAACATATTTAGAGGTTTAGCCTGGGGTCTCACTTTTACTGAGTCTATTTAAGCAGTTTGGTCTGGGGGTTCTATGTGTTTCGAGGTCTGTGATAAATTTGTTTATAGGTCTGGTTTAGGGTCTCAACCGATATGGCATTGATTAAATTAGGGGTCTTTGTAGAATGTATTTAGGGGGCTGGTCTAGGGTTTCTATGTTTTTAAAGGACTGTACATTTAGAGGTCTGGTCTGGGGTCTCAATAAGGGTTGGGGTCTTTACAGAATGTATTTATAGGGGCTGGTTTAGGGTTCCTATTAGTTCAGAAGTCTGATTTAGGGGTCCGGTCTGGGGGTCTCAATGGGTGTTGAGGCTTTTACTGAATGTATTTATGGGGTTGGTCTGGGGGTTCTCTTCTTATTGTATTTATTTGTGTGGTTTGGGGTCTCTATTAGTTTAGGGCTGTGTTTTAATGTTTTAAGGGGTACAATGTGAATGTATTTGGGGGTCTTGTCTGGTGTTTAGAGGTCTGTAATAAGAGGTTTAGCTTGGGGTCTCACTTTTACTGAGTCTATTTAAGGAGTTTGGTCTGGGGGTTCTATGTGTTTCGAGGTCTGTGGTATATTTGTTTATAGGTCTGGTGTTTAGAGGTCTGTAATAATTATATTTAGGGGCGTGGTCTGGGGTATTAATGAGTTTATAGGTCTGTTCAAAATGTATTTGGCGGTCTGGGGTCTCATTATAATTAGGGATTCTTCTGAATGTATTAATTGGTCGGGCCTGGTCTTTGATTGTTTTTAGGGGTCCCTTTGCATGTATTTAGGGGTGCGGTGTGGGGGTCTTAATGTGTATAGAGCTAAAATTGTAATAAATAGTGAAATTCTACAAAGTTTCTATATTTACTGTGTGTGTTGAGGTTGGACCCTCCCCGGATACCAGCGGACCCCCACTTATTCTAGAACAATCCTTTAGTTTGTTGCTGATAACTTTCTCTCTTCTTGTAGTCACCTGGAGTTCGCTCATTGATCTCAATTTGTCTTGTGGACATCACTAGAGGAAAAGCAATTAGTGGCGGCGCCGGTTACCTCCAATCAGTCAGAACGCGGCCCGATCCGTCTCCGTGACGAGTGGCGAGTCTAGTGGGTGCGGATGGTGAATAATGACGGTGCGGAGGCGCGCGGTGGGGACGGGGGAGTCTGATCCAACCAAATATTGCAGCAGGTGAAGTATCACCTGAGGTTCATACACAGACATATCATAAGATCTCTGCTTGCTTGGAGTCACTAGGAAACGTAAGTGTAGATTTCCATGAAGGTCACGTTCACCCATGTGTCCATCCCATGACCCAGACTGGTTCTCATGACTGTTGTAGCTTCCTTTTGTAATATAACAATCTAAGTGTCCCCCCCCCCCCCCCGGTATTCACCCTTTAACCCCCATACATGGGTCTTGTTGTCTTCATGGCAGGGAACCACCAGGTCGCTACCTCTTGGAGTATTCAAAGTGCAGTTGGAGAGTTGCGTCAAAAGATGTGGACAATCTGCACCAAGTGGACAAGCAATGACATCCTCGGGCTTAAAGTCCTGGCAGGTAGAAGAGGATTAGAGGTCTTCAGGCTGGTAAGAAGGCAAAATATAGAGAAATACCCATAATGAATCTAACAAGCCAGGAACCTATTGCTCAGGCACCTACTGAAGTGGAATCTTAGCCACAGGTGCAGTTACTGGCCAGGAACCTATTGCTCAGGCACTTACAGTAGGGAAGGTGTCTTAGCCACAGGCGCAGTTACTGACCAGGTACCTATTGCTCAGGCACTTACAGTAGGGGAAGGTGTCTTAGCCACAGGTGCAGTTACTGACCAGGAACCTATTGCTCAGGCACTTACAGTAGGGAAGGTGTCTTAGCCACAGGCGCAGTTACTGGCCAGGAACCTATTGCTCAGGCACTTACAGTAGGGGAAGGTGTCTTAGCCACAGGTGCAGTTACTGGCCAGGAACCTATTGCTCAGGCACTTACAGTAGGGAAGGTGTCTTAGCCACAGGTGCAGTTACTGACCAGGAACCTATTGCTCAGGCACTTACAGTAGGGAAGGTGTCTTAGCCTACAGGAGCAGTTACTGGCCAGGAACCTATTGCTCAGGCACTTACAGTAGGGGAAGGTGTCTTAGCCACAGGTGCAGTTACTGACCAGGAACCTATTGCTCAGGCACTTACAGTAGGGAAGGTGTCTTAGCCACAGGTGCAGTTACTGACCAGGAACCTATTGCTCAGGCACTTACAGTAGGGAAGGTGTCTTAGCCTACAGGAGCAGTTACTGGCCAGGAACCAATTGCTCAGGCACTTACAGTAGGGGAAGGTGTCTTAGCCACAGGTGCAGTTACTGACCAGGAACCTATTGCTCAGGCACTTACAGTAGGGAAGGTGTCTTAGCCACAGGTGCAGTTACTGACCAGGAACCTATTGCTCAGGCACTTACCGTAGGAAAGGTGTCTTAGTCCACAGGCGCAGTTACTGACCAGGTACCTATTGCTCAGGCACTTACAGTAGGGGAAGGTGTCTTAGCCACAGGTGCAGTTACTGACCAGGAACCTATTGCTCAGGCACTTACCGTAGGAAAGGTGTCTTAGTCCACAGGTGCAGTTACTGGCCAGGAACCTATTGCTCAGGCACTTACAGTAGGGGAAGGTGTCTTAGCCACAGGTGCAGTTACTGGCCAGGAACCTATTGCTCAGGCACTTACAGTAGGGAAGGTGTCTTAGCCACAGGTGCAGTTACTGACCAGGAACCTATTGCTCAGGCACTTACAGTAGGGAAGGTGTCTTAGCCTACAGGAGCAGTTACTGGCCAGGAACCTATTGCTCAGGCACTTACAGTAGGGGAAGGTGTCTTAGCCACAGGTGCAGTTACTGACCAGGAACCTATTGCTCAGGCACTTACAGTAGGGAAGGTGTCTTAGCCACAGGTGCAGTTACTGACCAGGAACCTATTGCTCAGGCACTTACAGTAGGGAAGGTGTCTTAGCCTACAGAAGCAGTTACTGGCCAGGAACCTATTGCTCAGGCACTTACAGTAGGGGAAGGTGTCTTAGCCACAGGTGCAGTTACTGACCAGGAACCTATTGCTCAGGCACTTACAGTAGGGAAGGTGTCTTAGCCACAGGTGCAGTTACTGACCAGGAACCTATTGCTCAGGCACTTACAGTAGGGAAGGTGTCTTAGCGTACAGGAGCAGTTACTGCCCAGGAACCTATTGCTCAGGCACTTACAGTAGGGGAAGGTGTCTTAGCCACAGGTGCAGTTACTGACCAGGAACCTATTGCTCAGGCACTTACAGTAGGGAAGGTGTCTTAGCCACAGGTGCAGTTACTGACCAGGAACCTATTGCTCAGGCACTTATAGTAGGGAAGGTGTCTTAGCCACAGGTGCAGTTACTGACCAGGAACCTATTGCTCAGGCACTTACAGTAGGGAAGGTGTCTTAGCCACAGGTGCAGTTACTGACCAGGAACCTATTGCTCAGGCACTTACAGTAGGGGAAGTTGTCTTAGCCACAGGTCCAGTTACTGATTAGGAGCCTATTGCTCAGCCACTTACAGTAGGGAAGGTGTCTTAGCCTACAGGTGCAGTTACTGGCCAGGAACCTATTGCTCAGGCACTTATAGTAGGGAAGGTGTCTTAGCCTACAGGTGCAGTTACTGACCAGGAACCTATTGCTCAGGCACTTACAGTAGGGTAAGGTGTCTTAGCCACAGGTCCAGTCACTGATTAGGAGCCTATTGCTCAGGCACTTACAGTAGGGAAGGTGTCTTAGCCCACAGGTGCAGTTACTGGCCAGGAACCTATTGCTCAGGCACTTACAGTAGGGAAGGCGTCTTAGCCTACAGGTGCAGTTACTGACCAGGAACCTATTGCTTAGGCACTTACAGTAGGGGAAGGTGCCTTAGCCACAGGTCCAGTTACTGATTAGGAGCCTATTGCTCAGGCACTTATAGTAGGGAAGGTGTCTTAGACACAGGTGCAGTTACTGGCCAGGAACCTATTGCTCAGGCACTTACAGTAGGGAAGGTGTCTTAGCCACAGGCGCAGTTACTGACCAGGTACCTATTGCTCAGGCACTTACAGTAGGGGAAGGTGTCTTAGCCACAGGTGCAGTTACTGACCAGGAACCTATTGCTCAGGCACTTACAGTAGGGAAGGTGTCTTAGCCACAGGCGCAGTTACTGACCAGGTACCTATTGCTCAGGCACTTACAGTAGGGGAAGGTGTCTTAGCCACAGGTGCAGTTACTGACCAGGAACCTATTGCTCAGGCACTTACCGTAGGAAAGGTGTCTTAGTCCACAGGTGCAGTTACTGGCCAGGAACCTATTGCTCAGGCACTTACAGTAGGGGAAGGTGTCTTAGCCACAGGTGCAGTTACTGGCAAGGAACCTATTGCTCAGGCACTTACAGTAGGGAAGGTGTCTTAGCCACAGGTGCAGTTAATGACCAGGAACCTATTGCTCAGGCACTTACAGTAGGGAAGGTGTCTTAGCCACAGGTGCAGTTACTGACCAGGAACCTATTGTTCAGGCACTTACAGTAGGGGAAGTTGTCTTAGCCACAGGTCCAGTTACTGATTAGGAGCCTATTGCTCAGCCACTTACAGTAGGGAAGGTGTCTTAGCCTACAGGTGCAGTTACTGGCCAGGAACCTATTGCTCAGGCACTTATAGTAGGGAAGGTGTCTTAGCCTACAGGTGCAGTTACTGACCAGGAACCTATTGCTCAGGCACTTACAGTAGGGTAAGGTGTCTTAGCCACAGGTCCAGTCACTGATTAGGAGCCTATTGCTCAGGCACTTACAGTAGGGAAGGTGTCTTAGCCCACAGGTGCAGTTACTGGCCAGGAACCTATTGCTCAGGCACTTACAGTAGGGAAGGCGTCTTAGCCTACAGGTGCAGTTACTGACCAGGAACCTATTGCTTAGGCACTTACAGTAGGGGAAGGTGTCTTAGCCACAGGTCCAGTTACTGATTAGGAGCCTATTGCTCAGGCACTTATAGTAGGGAAGGTGTCTTAGCCACAGGTCCAGTTACTGATTAGGAGTCTATTGCTCGGGCACTTACAGTAGGGAAGGTGTCTTAGCCCACAGGTGCAGTTACTGGCCAGGAACCTATTGCTCAGGCACTTACAGTAGGGAAGGTGTCTTAGCCACAGGTGCAGTTACTGACCAGGAACCTATTGCTCAGGCACTTACAGTAGGGAAGGTGTCTTAGCCCACAGGTGCAGTTACTGGCCAGGAACCTATTGCTCAGGCACTTACAGTAGGGAAGGTGTCTTAGCCACAGGTGCAGTTACTGACCAGGAACCTATTGCTCAGGCACTTACAGTAGGGAAGGTGTCATAGCCCACAGGTGCAATTACTGACCAGGAACAGACTGCAAGGTTTACAACTTCTTAAAGGGAATCTTTCTGCTACTCTGACCAGGCAGACATTGTAAGGTATAAGCCCTGGAGAACTGTGAAGAATTAATTTATATTCCAGGATTGTAGCCTGACCAAGGAGTATGTCCTGACACTGTTGTGCTCTTTACTCTCTTCATAGAGACACTCTATTAGCTCTCCACCTCCCTAATGTTCAACAAGTAACTTTTGCTCAGAGCAGACAGGAGAGTTTATTCATTACCTCAGAGCTAAGAGCACAGCAGTGTGAGGACAGGCACACAGTGCACTTGGCGAAGATACAATTTTGTTGTATAAATCCATATATCACAGTCCTGCTGCTACTTACAACTTACACAATGGTCTTATTATACATCTATCCAGGGACAATGCACAATACTGGCTGCAGAGAGCCCAGAGCACAGCAGTGTGAGAACACAACCCCAGAGTACTTGTAAAATCTGCAATCCTGGAATACAAATCCATATATCACAGTTCTGCTGCTACTCATACACAAAGATATAATTACACATCTCTCCAGGAACAATACCTAACACTGGCTGCAGAGAGCACAGAGCACAGCAGTGTGAGGTCTGATTACACATCTCTCCAGAACAATACATAACACTGGCTGCACAGAGCACAGAGCACCGCAGTGTGAGGTCTGATTACACATCTCTCCAGGGACAGTACATAACACTGGCTGCAGAGAGCGCAGAGCTCAGCAGTGTGAGGTCTGATTACACATCTCTCCAGGGACAATACATAACACTGGCTGCAGAGAGCACAGAGCACAGCAGTGTGAGGTCTGATTACACATCTCTCCAGGGACAATACATAACACTGGCTGCAGAGAGCACAGAGCACAGCAGTGTGAGGTCTGATTACACATCTCTCCAGGGACAATACATAACACTGGCTGCAGAGAGCACAGAGCACAGCAGTGTGAGGTCTGATTACACATCTCTCCAGGGACAATACATAACACTGGCTGCAGAGAGCACAGAGCACAGCAGTGTGAGGTCTGATTACACATCTCTTTAGGAACAATACATAACACTGTCTGCAGAGAGCACAGAGCACAGCAGTGTGAGGTCTGATTACACATCTCTCCAGGGACAATACATAACACTGGCTGCAGAGAGCACAGAGCACAGCAGTGTGAGGTCTGATTACACATCTCTCCAGGGACAATACATAACACTGGCTGCAGAGAGCACAGAGCACAGCAGTGTGAGGTCTGATTACACATCTCTCCAGGGACAATACATAACACTGGCTGCAGAGAGCACAGAGCACAGCAGTGTGAGGTCTGATTACACATCTCTCCAGGAACAATACCTAACACTGGATGCACAGAGCACAGCAGTGTGAGGACATGTCCTCAGTGTATTTGGAAAAGCTACAATCCTGGACTATAAATCTGCAGTGGAGGGCAAAGAAATACACACTGGCAGCTGCAGGCGGTCATTACTTCACAGCAAGCAGTGATCTTGAAACACTAAGTTATTGAGACTCTTATTTTGAAAGAAAAATAAACTTTTTTTAAAACCAGAATAAACTTTTCCATCTTCTTTCTTTCAGGCATTTTCTTGCCTTTTCATCATTTTCCTGCTTTGCAAATATGAGATGAGACTTTCCAGGGGGCACATACTTTTGTCATGTGACTTGTACTTTGCTTTCCATGCATTTAAATGGCAGATTTACGCTTCTGCTTTGCATGGAGACGGCAGAGGCGCGCGGAGTGTTACATAACACGTTACCTTTTATCTCATGTTAATTGCTAGGGAGATCATAATGGGGAAACGATTGTAAATATAAAAACTTTGGATAAATATTAACATTTGAAATGCTTGAGTTCTGCAACATCATATTGTGCTCTTAAAGGAATCTACCATCACAATCCATCCTGATAAACCAGGGACATTACTCATGGATCCAGGCACCGGGACAGTGGTATCTTCTTATATTTCTTATCTATGACCTCCTTCTAAAATCAAGTTTTATAATTATGCTAATGAGGCCACACGTCCCTCCATGCTGCAGCTTTACGGGCTGTTACACTGTACAGGAGCACTTCCTCCTCCCACTATGTGAGATTACAGCAGGCAGAGAAGGGGGAGAGTGTTAGTAGATTGTGGGGGAGACAGTGTAACAGCCTTTGAAGCTACAGCTCTGGTAACACCCTCAGAGTCCTTTTGCCTTCATTAGCATAATGGTAAAAGTTGATTTTAGAAGGAAGGAGGCCATGGATAACAAATATCAGAAGATTCCCACAGTCCCGGTGCCTGGATCTATGAGTAATGTCCCTGGTTTAATGATGGATTTTGATTAGATTTCCTTTGAAGAGGCGGCAAGTAGCAAAACTTACCCTGATCTGACCCCCTGTACCACAGGCTTCTTGTCTACACTCTTAGCTACAGCGGTAGTGCTGGGGGTTACAAAATAACCAGTAAGTAACCCTTGCTGTTCCCACTTCTGTGACCTCTGAGGCTCCTGGGAAATCGATTGCCGCAATCAGATCTGCAATATATCATGTGGATCAAATGTTTTGAAAGCAGCAACAACTGTGAACGTCCCCTGCGATGCACAGCTATGTGACGTGCTGTCCCTGGTGCTGAACACGGAGCTGAAGGCGCTGGATCCAATCATTATAAAGAATCTATGGAGAATCTCTGCGCTGATAACCTCTGACCCACATGTAACAGATCTGATGTGTTACATGACATCTTCCCATTGATCAAGATCTGGACAAAGGCTAAAATAGATCCCCCTCAGCCACTACTGGGGGGAGGGGGGGGGATCAAATATGCAAATTTCACTTCAATTTCTAATATAAAAGTGGGTCCTGAAATATTACTTTGCCGAGGAATAAACTCAGATCCGCTACATCATCAGAAGTTACTTGTTTATACAGTGCATAAAAAGGGGCGTAACTACAGCTGTTGCAGCAAAAGCAGCTGCTATAGGGCCCACATTGTCAGGGGGCCCAGCACCCAAATCTAGAATGGAGGATGCGCACCATTATATACATGTCCGGGAGGGGAGAGATGTCCGGGAGGGGACAGCAGGGCGGCAGGGCTAGGGTCCATCCATGTTGGCTGCAGGGAAAGGGGAGCCCAGTGCACAAGTCTCCTAGTTACAGTGGGGCAGATTTACTTACCCAGTCCGTTCGCGATCCAGCGGCGCGTTCTCTGCGGTGGATTCGGGTCCGGCCGGGATTCACTAAGGTAGTTCCTCCGCCGCGGTGGTTTTTCCTATCCGCCGGGTTTTCGTTCGGCCACGCCCCCCGATTTCCGTTGCGTGCATGCCGGTGCCGATGCGTCACATTCCGATCGCGTGCGCCAAAATCCCAGGGCAATACAGGGAAAATCGGCGCAAATCGGAAATATTCGGGTAACACGTCGGGAAAACGCAAATTGGGCCCTTAGTAAATGACCCCCAATGTATCCATATATACAAGTCCATATACATTTCCTTATCCCGGATCCCGGCCCCCCCTCCTTATATCCGTGCATTATATAACGCTGTCACTTCACGTTACGCATTACCTGCCGTCTGGCTGAGGCTGCATGTCTCTGTCAGCCTCTGATGGATCCAGCGTGGCTCTCGCGTGTCTCTGGGACAGGATGTACATACATTTTATATCTCCCCTCCGAGACATAAATAGACATTTACATAGAGTTGCATTAAGGCGTCAGAGTGAATTGTCGCTGTCAGTTACCTGTGACATCCTGCAGACTCTCCGCACGTCAGCCATCAAGGCCCGGATTACACGGATACATCCTTACATCCATGTGCAACCACGTACTTTATGGCTCCAGCAAAAATACCTGAATAAAAACTCTACTCTCGTTTTCTGTATGCAGCTCCCACACAGAGTCCATGCTCTGATTTTGCAGAACTTATGTTTTTCCATATTGGATCACAAGGGAATCTGTCGGGGCAGAAGGAAAAATAAACTCTCTGGGGGTCATTTACTAAGAGCGCGATTCGCGTTTTCCCGACGTGTTACCCGAATAAGTCCGATTTGCGCCAATTTCCCCTGAATTGTCCCAGGATTTTGGCGCACGCGATCGGATTGTGGTGCATCGGCGCTGGCATTTCCGTTGCAGAAATCGGGGGGCGTGGCCGAACGAAAACCCGACGGATTCGGAAAAACCGCTGCATTTTTTTTAAAAAATGGGTCGCGGAGCTTGCACTTACCTTCATCCAGGATAGGATCGTGAACTCCAGTGTGTTCCGATGCTCTTCAGCGCAGCAGCGCCACCTGGTGGACATCGGAGGAACTACCTTAATGAATCCTGACCGGACCCGAATCCACCGCAGAGAGCGCGCCGCTGGATCGCGAATGGACCGGGTAAGTAAATCTGCCCCTCTGTCTAGAAGTATCTTCCATGTAAGTCAAAATGGGGCACATTTACTTACCCGGTCCATTCGCGTTCCAGCGGCGCCTTCTCTGACGAGCGTTCGGGTCTTCCAGCGATTCATGAAGGTCCTGCGCCCGATGTCCACCAGGTGTCGCTGCTGCGCCGAGGTCCGCCGAGGTGCCCCGGAGTTCACTGATCTCTTCCTGGTGCATGTGAGTATGGCGCGTGCGACCAATTTTTTTTTTTTAATGCAGCGGTTTTTCCGAATCCGTCGGGTTTTCATTCGGCCACGCCCCCCGATTTCCGTTGCGTGCATGCCAGCACGGATGCGCCACAATCCGATAGCGTGCGCCAAAATCCCGGGGCAATACAGGGAAAATCGGTGCAAATCGAAAATATTCGGGTAACACGTCGGGAAAACGCGAATCGGGCCCTTAGTAAATGACCCCCAATGTCTGACCCATTTAAAGAGCCTAGATACAGGACTAGGGATATTTACCAAAAGGCAGAGGCATTTATCTCTTTTTGGGGTTGTTGTCTTGTTCTTAGTCCCTTGGTCATATTTCTAGGCATATTAAAGGGTCGGACATTGACATACAAGATAGATATCAGAGAGAGAGAAGAGAGACGGATTTCTTCCTTTCTGGAGGAGAGCTCATTTGTATCTGTGTTTTTTGTGGCCACATTTGCTGATCTACAGGGTTAGTGCCACAGAACACACTCATTGTAGAAGATGCTATGGAAACAACATTAAGCAATATGGAATCTACTGTATGGTCTATGACGAGGGCCTGTGCCACAGGCGATGACCCGAGAAGGAGCAATTCCCAAAATGGTGCAAGGTCTTTCTGTTGTGGATGAGCCAAACCAAACCGGTCATAGTACTGAGAGGTGGTGCAGGGAGGAACCAGGACCCAATGGACTCATAGATCATGAGAAGGGGTCCAGGTAGGGTTTTACCTGGATCCCAGCAATGGATTAGGGTACAACACATGCCCCACAATTGTGTGAGGACCAGTGGTGGCCAGTTCAGTGCTTGGATGGAGGTTCACCCAAAATAATTGGGGGCAAGCAAGAAAGAGAAGATGGGAATCCCCCGTGGCCCCCTCTCACTTTCCTCCTCTTGTTCAGGCCTCACCCCCACAATCTCTAATAAAATAATCCCCCACCCCTGGCACGTGCTGGGGGATCAGATATGTCATTTTCTTCCATTTCTAAAATTAAAGGGGGTCCTGGGACTGTGACTTATCTGGTGACATTATAATGAGCTGTGCCGAAGGACAATCATAGATCTGCTCCATCTTCAGGGGTCCCTTGTTTATACAGTAATTGTCATTGTTACAATGTATCCATAGATCTGTGCCCAAATACATCTTCTTATCTGACCTCCCAGACGCCCCCCCATATACATCTTCTTATCTGACCCCCAGACCCCCCCCCCATATACATCTTCTTATCTGACCCCCAGACCCCCCCATATACATCATCTTATCTGACCCCCAGACCCCCCCATATACATCTTCTTATCTGACCCCCAGACCCCCCCATGTACATCTTCTTATCTGACCCCCAGACCCCCCCATATACATCTTCTTATCTGACCTCCAGACCCCCCCCATATACATCTTCTTATCTGACCCCCAGACCCCCCCCCATATACATCTTCTTATCTGACCCCCAGACCCCCCCATATACATCTTCTTATCTGACCCCCAGACCCCCCCCCATATACATCTTCTTATCTGACCTCCCAGACCCCCCCATATACATCTTCTTATCTGACCCCCAGACCCCCCCCATATACATCTTCTTATCTGACCCCCAGACCACCCCCATATACATCTTCTTATCTGACCCCCAGACCCCCCCATATACATCATCTTATCTGACCCCCAGACCCCCCCATATACATCATCTTATCTGACCCCCAGACCCCCCATATACATCTTCTTATCAGACCCCCAGACCCCCCCATATACATCTTCTTATCTGACCCCCAGACCCCCCCATATACATCTTATTATCTGACCCCCAGACCCCCCATATACATCTTCTTATCTGACCCCCAGACCCCCCATATACATCTTATTATCTGACCCCCAGACCCCCCATATACATCTTCTTATCTGACCCCCAGACCCCCCATATACATCTTATTATCTGACCCCCAGACCCCCCATATACATCTTCTTATCTGACCCCCAGACCCCCCCATATACATCTTATTATCTGACCCCCAGACCCCCCATATACATCTTCTTATCTGACCCCCAGACCCCCCCATATACATCTTCTTATCTGACCCCCAGACCCCCCATATACATCTTCTTATCTGACCCCCAGACCCCCCATATACATCTTCTTATCTGACCTCCAGACCCCCCATATACATCTTCTTATCTGACCTCCAGACCCCCCCCATATACATCTTCTTATCTGACCCCATGACCCCCCCATATACATCTTCATATCTGACCTCCAGACCCCCCCATATACATCTTCTTATCTGACCCCATGACCCCCCCATATACATCTTCTTATCTGACCTCCAGACCCCCCCATATACATCTTCTTATCTGACCCCCAGACCCCCCCATATACATCTTATTATCTGACCCCCAGACCCCCCATATACATCTTCTTATCTGACCCCATGACCCCCCCATATACATCATCTTATCTGACCCCCAGACCCCCCATATACATCTTCTTATCTGACCCCCAGACCCCCCCATATACATCTTATTATCTGACCCCCAGACCCCCCATATACATCTTCTTATCTGACCCCATGACCCCCCCATATACATCTTCTTATCTGACCCCATGACCCCCCCATATACATCTTATTATCTGACCTCCAGACCCCCCATATACATCTTCTTATCTGACCTCCAGACCCCCCCATATACATCTTCTTATCTGACCCCCAGACCCCCCAATATACATCTTCTTATCTGACCCCCAGACCCCCCAATATACATCTTATTATCTGACCCCCAGACCCCCCCATATACATCTTCTTATCTGACCCCCAGACCCCCCAATATACATCTTCTTATCTGACCCCCAGACCCCCCAATATACATCTTATTATCTGACCCCCAGACCCCCCATATACATCTTCTTATCTGACCCCATGACCCCCCCATATACATCTTCATATCTGACCCCCAGACCCCCCATATACATCTTCTTATCTGACCTCCAGACCCCCCATATACATCTTCTTATCTGACCTCCCAGACCCCCCCATATACATCTTATTATCTGACCCCCAGACCCCCCCATATACATCTTCTTATCTGACCCCCAGACCCCCCAATATACATCTTCTTATCTGACCCCCAGACCCCCCAATATACATCTTATTATCTGACCCCCAGACCCCCCCATATACATCTTCTTATCTGACCTCCAGACCCCCCATATACATCTTCTTATCTGACCTCCAGACCCCCCATATACATCTTCTTATCTGACCTCCCAGACCCCCCCATATACATCTTATTATCTGACCCCCAGACCCCCCCATATACATCTTCTTATCTGACCCCCAGACCCCCCAATATACATCTTCTTATCTGACCCCCAGACCCCCCAATATACATCTTCTTATCTGACCTCCAGACCCCCCCATATACATCTTCTTATCTGACCCCCAGACCCCCCAATATACATCTTCTTATCTGACCCCCAGACCCCCCAATATACATCTTATTATCTGACCCCCAGACCCCCCCATATACATCTTCTTATCTGACCCCCAGACCCCCCAATATACATCTTCTTATCTGACCCCCAGACCCCCCAATATACATCTTATTATCTGACCCCCAGACCCCCCATATACATCTTCTTATCTGACCCCCAGACCCCCCATATACATCTTATTATCTGACCCCCAGACCCCCCATATACATCTTCTTATCTGACCCCCAGACCCCCCATATACATCTTATTATCTGACCCCCAGACCCCCCATATACATCTTCTTATCTGACCCCCAGACCCCCCCATATACATCTTATTATCTGACCCCCAGACCCCCCATATACATCTTCTTATCTGACCCCCAGACCCCCCCATATACATCTTCTTATCTGACCCCCAGACCCCCCATATACATCTTCTTATCTGACCCCATGACCCCCCCATATACATCTTCATATCTGACCTCCAGACCCCCCCATATACATCTTCTTATCTGACCCCATGACCCCCCCATATACATCTTCTTATCTGACCTCCCAGACCCCCCAATATACATCTTCTTATCTGACCCCCAGACCCCCCCATATACATCTTCTTATCTGACCCCATGACCCCCCCATATACATCTTCTTATCTGACCTCCAGACCCCCCCATATACATCTTCTTATCTGACCCCCAGACCCCCCCATATACATCTTATTATCTGACCCCCAGACCCCCCATATACATCTTCTTATCTGACCCCATGACCCCCCCATATACATCATCTTATCTGACCCCCAGACCCCCCCATATACATCATCTTATCTGACCCCCAGACCCCCCATATACATCTTCTTATCAGACCCCCAGACCCCCCCATATACATCTTCTTATCTGACCCCCAGACCCCCCCATATACATCTTATTATCTGACCCCCAGACCCCCCATATACATCTTCATATCTGACCCCCAGACCCCCCATATACATCTTCTTATCTGACCCCCAGACCCCCCCATATACATCTTATTATCTGACCCCCAGACCCCCCATATACATCTTCTTATCTGACCCCATGACCCCCCCATATACATCTTCTTATCTGACCCCATGACCCCCCCATATACATCTTATTATCTGACCTCCAGACCCCCCATATACATCTTCTTATCTGACCTCCAGACCCCCCCATATACATCTTCTTATCTGACCCCCAGACCCCCCAATATACATCTTCTTATCTGACCCCCAGACCCCCCAATATACATCTTATTATCTGACCCCCAGACCCCCCCATATACATCTTCTTATCTGACCCCCAGACCCCCCAATATACATCTTCTTATCTGACCCCCAGACCCCCCAATATACATCTTATTATCTGACCCCCAGACCCCCCATATACATCTTATTATCTGACCCCATGACCCCCCCATATACATCTTCATATCTGACCCCATGACCCCCCCCATATACATCTTCATATCTGACCCCCAGACCCCCCATATACATCTTCTTATCTGACCTCCAGACCCCCCATATACATCTTCTTATCTGACCTCCAGACCCCCCATATACATCTTCTTATCTGACCTCCCAGACCCCCCCATATACATCTTATTATCTGACCCCCAGACCCCCCCATATACATCTTCTTATCTGACCCCCAGACCCCCCATATACATCTTATTATCTGACCCCCAGACCCCCCATATACATCTTCTTATCTGACCCCCAGACCCCCCCATATACATCTTATTATCTGACCCCCAGACCCCCCATATACATCTTCTTATCTGACCCCCAGACCCCCCCATATACATCTTATTATCTGACCTCCAGACCCCCCCATATACATCTTATTATCTGACCCCCAGACCCCCCCATATACATCTTATTATCTGACCCCCAGACCCCCCATATACATCTTCTTATCTGACCCCATGACCCCCCCATATACATCTTATTATCTGACCTCCAGACCCCCCATATACATCTTCTTATCTGACCTCCAGACCCCCCCATATACATCTTCTTATCTGACCCCCAGACCCCCCAATATACATCTTCTTATCTGACCCCCAGACCCCCCAATATACATCTTATTATCTGACCCCCAGACCCCCCCATATACATCTTCTTATCTGACCCCCAGACCCCCCAATATACATCTTCTTATCTGACCCCCAGACCCCCCAATATACATCTTATTATCTGACCCCCAGACCCCCCATATACATCTTCTTATCTGACCCCATGACCCCCCCATATACATCTTCATATCTGACCCCCAGACCCCCCATATACATCTTCTTATCTGACCTCCAGACCCCCCATATACATCTTCTTATCTGACCTCCCAGACCCCCCCATATACATCTTATTATCTGACCCCCAGACCCCCCCATATACATCTTCTTATCTGACCCCCAGACCCCCCAATATACATCTTCTTATCTGACCCCCAGACCCCCCAATATACATCTTATTATCTGACCCCCAGACCCCCCCATATACATCTTCTTATCTGACCTCCAGACCCCCCATATACATCTTCTTATCTGACCTCCCAGACCCCCCCATATACATCTTATTATCTGACCCCCAGACCCCCCCATATACATCTTCTTATCTGACCCCCAGACCCCCCAATATACATCTTCTTATCTGACCCCCAGACCCCCCAATATACATCTTCTTATCTGACCTCCAGACCCCCCCATATACATCTTCTTATCTGACCCCCAGACCCCCCAATATACATCTTCTTATCTGACCCCCAGACCCCCCAATATACATCTTATTATCTGACCCCCAGACCCCCCCATATACATCTTCTTATCTGACCCCCAGACCCCCCAATATACATCTTCTTATCTGACCCCCAGACCCCCCAATATACATCTTATTATCTGACCCCCAGACCCCCCATATACATCTTCTTATCTGACCCCCAGACCCCCCATATACATCTTATTATCTGACCCCCAGACCCCCCATATACATCTTCTTATCTGACCCCCAGACCCCCCATATACATCTTATTATCTGACCCCCAGACCCCCCATATACATCTTCTTATCTGACCCCCAGACCCCCCCATATACATCTTATTATCTGACCCCCAGACCCCCCATATACATCTTCTTATCTGACCCCCAGACCCCCCCATATACATCTTCTTATCTGACCCCCAGACCCCCCATATACATCTTCTTATCTGACCCCATGACCCCCCCATATACATCTTCATATCTGACCTCCAGACCCCCCCATATACATCTTCTTATCTGACCCCATGACCCCCCCATATACATCTTCTTATCTGACCTCCCAGACCCCCCAATATACATCTTCTTATCTGACCCCCAGACCCCCCCATATACATCTTCTTATCTGACCCCATGACCCCCCCCATATACATCTTCTTATCTGACCTCCAGACCCCCCCATATACATCTTCTTATCTGACCCCCAGACCCCCCCATATACATCATCTTATCTGACCCCCAGACCCCCCCATATACATCATCTTATCTGACCCCCAGACCCCCCATATACATCTTCTTATCAGACCCCCAGACCCCCCCATATACATCTTCTTATCTGACCCCCAGACCCCCCCATATACATCTTATTATCTGACCCCCAGACCCCCCATATACATCTTCTTATCTGACCCCATGACCCCCCCATATACATCTTCATATCTGACCCCCAGACCCCCCATATACATCTTCTTATCTGACCCCCAGACCCCCCCATATACATCTTATTATCTGACCCCCAGACCCCCCATATACATCTTCTTATCTGACCCCATGACCCCCCCATATACATCTTCTTATCTGACCCCATGACCCCCCCATATACATCTTATTATCTGACCTCCAGACCCCCCATATACATCTTCTTATCTGACCTCCAGACCCCCCCATATACATCTTCTTATCTGACCTCCAGACCCCCCCATATACATCTTCTTATCTGACCCCCAGACCCCCCAATATACATCTTATTATCTGACCCCCAGACCCCCCCATATACATCTTCTTATCTGACCCCCAGACCCCCCAATATACATCTTCTTATCTGACCCCCAGACCCCCCAATATACATCTTATTATCTGACCCCCAGACCCCCCATATACATCTTATTATCTGACCCCATGACCCCCCCATATACATCTTCATATCTGACCCCATGACCCCCCCCATATACATCTTCATATCTGACCCCCAGACCCCCCATATACATCTTCTTATCTGACCTCCAGACCCCCCATATACATCTTCTTATCTGACCTCCAGACCCCCCATATACATCTTCTTATCTGACCTCCCAGACCCCCCCATATACATCTTATTATCTGACCCCCAGACCCCCCCATATACATCTTCTTATCTGACCCCCAGACCCCCCAATATACATCTTCTTATCTGACCCCCAGACCCCCCCATATACATCTTATTATCTGACCCCCAGACCCCCCATATACATCTTCTTATCTGACCCCCAGACCCCCCCCATATACATCTTCTTATCTGACCTCCAGACCCCCCCCATATACATCTTCTTATCTGACCCCCAGACCCCCCAATATACATCTTATTATCTGACCCCCAGACCCCCCCATATACATCTTCTTATCTGACCCCCAAACCCCCCCATATACATCTTCTTATCTGACCCCCAGACCCCCCATATACATCTTCTTATCTGACCCCCAGACCCCCCATATACATCTTCTTATCTGACCCCATGACCCCCCATATACATCTTCTTATCTGACCCCCAGACCCCCCATATACATCTTCTTATCTGACCCGCAGACCCCCCCCCCCATATACATCTTCTTATCTGACCCCCAGACCCCCCCATATACATCTTCTTATCTGACCCCCAGACCCCCCCATATACATCTTCTTATCTGACCTCCAGACCCCCCCCATATACATCTTCTTATCTGACCCCATGACCCCCCATATACATCTTCTTATCTGACCCCCAGACCCCCCCATATACATCTTCTTATCTGACCCCCAGACCCCCCATATACATCTTCTTATCTGACCCGCAGACCCCCCCCCCCATATACATCTTCTTATCTGACCCCACGACCCCCTCCATATACATCTTCTTATCTGACCCCCAGACCCCCCCATATACATCTTATTATCTGACCCCCAGACCCCCCATATACATCTTCTTATCTGACCCGCAGACCCCCCCATATACATCTTATTATCTGACCCCCAGACCCCCCCATATACATCTTCTTATCTGACCCCCAGACCCCCCCATATACATCTTCTTATCTGACCCCACGACCCCCCCTTATATCCGTGTATTATTTAACCCTGTCAGTTTACGTATTATCTGTCCTCCCAGACCCCCTTATATCCGTGTATTGATGAACCCCGTCAGTTTATGTTGCATGTCTCTTCTATCTCTCCACTAGCACCAGGGAGACCAATCAAGACCAAGAAGAAATTCCAAGACTCCAAAATTCCAAGTCCATCCCTTCTCCAGCTTATCCTTACTGTGCTACTTCATTGGTCAAAGCCAAGCTATCCCATCTGGCTACCCATATGGCCCCTACAAGTCTGGAATCACTCCCTACATCTGGTACTAGAATCAGCTTCTTGGGGAATGGAGGATGTGTCCCTTTTCCTAGTTTCAAGACCTTTGGAGGACCTTCAAAGGTCCTGAATTGGCTCTTGTGTACATGTGTATTGAGAGCAGGAACAGATGTATGAGGATTTCATGGATGAGGATCTTTCTCAGTATAAAATTTGGTGTATGATTTGAGTGGCTATGGGCCCCTTAGAAGACTTGGGCCCTTGTCTACCGCCCAAACCGCCCCTATAATGCACTACTGCCTCCTGGTCGCCAGTGCACTACATATACAATACCATTAGAGATGAGCCAGCACTAAAATGCTCGGGTGCTCGTTATTCGAGACGAACTTTTCCAGATGCTCGAGTGCTCGTCTCGAATAACGAGCCCCATTGAAGTCAATGGGAGACTCGAGCATTTTTCAAAGGGACCATGGTTCAGGAATAAAATGTGTTATTTAATTGAAAAAGAATGTCTTCTGATAAGTGATCAGATGTATGCAAACATCTGCAATCTATTCTTCACTGTTCCGCGCGTATATTATCTCCCGACAAGTTATCAGATGTGAAGAACAGTGAAGAATAGAATAAAAACAGTGAACATAGGATCATTTAAGTGAAAAACACAGTGAAGAATAGATTACAGATGTTCGGCACATCTGCTTACTTGTCGGGGTGATACACTGTCCCAGGATCCGCTCCTCTTCTTCCACTGAAGTCTCCCCGTGCTGCCCGATGTCTCCCCGTGCTGCCCGATGTCTCCCCCGTGCTGCCCGATGTCTCCCCGCGCTGCCCGATGTCTCCCCCGTGCTGCCCGATGTCTCCCCCGTGCTGCCCGATGTCTCCCCCGTGCTGCCCGATGTCTCCCCGTGCTGCCCGATGTCTCCCCCGTGCTGCCCGATGTCTCCCCGTGCTGCCCGATGTCTCCCCGTGCTGCCCGATGTCTCCCCCGTGCTGCCCGATGTCTCCCCCGTGCTGCCCGATGTCTCCCCCGTGCTGCCCGATGTCTCCCCCGTGCTGGCCGATGTCTCCCCGTGCTGCCTGATGTCTCCCCCGTGCTGCCCGATGTATGTGTCCCCCGTGCTGCCCGATGTCTGTCTCCCCTGTGCTGCCCGATGTCTGTCTCCCCCGTGCTGCCCGATGTCTGTCTCCCCCGTGCTGCCCGATGTCTGTCTCCCCCGTGCTGCCCGATGTCTGTCTCCCCCGTGCTGCCCGATGTCTGTCTCCCCCGTGCTGCCCGATGTCTGTCTCCCCCGTGCTGCCCGATGTCTGTCTCCCCCGTGCTGCCCGATGTCTGTCTCCCCCGTGCTGCCCGATGTCTGTGTCCCCCGTGCTGCCCGATGTCTGTGTCCCCCGTGCTGCCCGATGTCTCCCTGCTGCCTGATGTCCCCCGTGCTGCCCGATGTCTCCCCCGTGCTTCCTGATGTCTCCCCGCTGCCCGATGTCTCCCCCGTGCTTCCTGATGTCTCCCTGCTGCCTGATGTCTCCCCGTGCTGCCCGATGTCTCCCCCGTGCTTCCTGATGTCTCCCCGCTGCCCGATGTCTCCCCCGTGCTGCCCGATGTCTCCCTGCTGCCTGATGTCTCCCCGCTGCCCGATGTCTCCCCCGTGCTGCCTGATGTCTCCCCCGTGCTGCCCGATGTCTCCCCCGTGCTGCCCGATGTCTCCCCGTGCTGCCCGATGTCTCCCCGCTGCCCGATGTCTCCCCCGTGCTGCCCGATGTCTCCCCCGTGCTGCCCGATGTCTCCCTGCTGCTTGATGTCTCCCCGCTGCCTGATGTCTCCCCCGTGCTGCCTGATGTCTCCCCCGTGCTGCTTGATGTCTCCCCGCTGCCTGATGTCTCCCCCGTGCTGCCTGATGTCTCCCCCGTGCTGCCTGATGTCTCCCCCGTGCTGCCTGATGTCTCCCCCGTGCTGCCTGATGTCTCCCCGTGCTGCTTGATGTCTCCCTGCTGCTTGATGTCTCCCTGGTGCTTGATGTCTCCCTGCTGCTTGATGTCTCCCCGCTGCCCGATGTCTCCCTGGTGCTTGATGTCTCCCCGCTGCCCGATGTCTCCCCCGTGCTGCCCGATGTCTCCCTGCTGCCGTTCCGCGTGTATCTCCCGACAAGTAAGCAGATGTGCCGAACATCTGTAATCTATTCTGCACTGTGTTTTTCACTGTGTTTTTCACTTAAATGATCCTGTGGTCACTGTGTTCACTGTTTTTATTCTATTCTTCATTGTTCTTCACTGTGTTTTTTAATTAAATGCTCGATCTCGAGCAGGGGAAATACTCGTCCGAGCAACGAGCCGTTTCGAGTACCTTAATACTGGAACGAGCATCAAGCTCGGACGAGTATACTCGCTCATCTCTAAATACCATGTATCCATCCCCTGGCGATTTAGTGCACAGCCTCTGTCTGCTGTCGTACGGGCTCCGCCATTATTATCATGGCTCCATCAGAACGAGGCTGTGAGATATTGGGGCAGATTTACTTACCCGGTCCGTTCGCGATCCAGCGGCGCGTTCTCTGCTCTGGATTCGGGTCCGACCGGGATTTATGATGGTAGTTCCTCCGCCGTCCACCAGGTGGCGCTGCTGCGCTGAAGTCCGCTGGAATGCCTCGAAATACACCGGCCTATCCTGGATGAAGGTGAGTGAAATTTTCGCGACACAAATTTTTTTTAAAATGCAGCGGTTTTTCCGAATCCGTCGGGTTTTCGCTCGGCCACGCCCCCCGATTTCCGTCGCGTGCATGCCGCCGCCGATGCGCCACAATCCGATCGCGTGCGCCAAAATCCCGGGGCAATTCAGGTACAATCGGCGCAAATCGGAAATATTCGGGTAACACGTCGGGAAAACGCGAATCGGGCCCTTAGTAAATGACCCCCATTATCTGTCGCCTCCATATAATGTGCAGGAGTCAGAAGATTTACGATTAGTGACTCAATTCCGGAGGTAATTTTTTTGGACTTGTGGATGAAACATTTTCGGAGTGTAATTTTGTATCTTATTACAATGTATCCGAGCGGCGGCCTCCACATCTGTTCTTCCCGGCAGAACCTCCATAGTTCATTCTTCAGTCACGGGTTGGACATCCTTGAAGTAAGACTTGGCAGGCGGCAGCAGACGGATCTGATGAGCTGGTGGAGAGCCTGGCGGAGCATGATGTATTCATTTCAGCAAATAATTCACTCGTTTATGCTACAAATCTCTCTCCCGGCCAGTGCGGAGGCTGAGGGGTGCTTAATGACCCGGGGAACAGCAGCCGCACTGGCTCAAGGCACAAAACCTTTTCAAACTCTATGCAGATGCTGTCAGACCATTATTTATCACCGGAGAATCTGCTGAGCCGGGAATTAAAAAATAGGGACGGAGGTAGAAAAATGATTCCAGAATTTCTGATTTATACCGATTATATAGATGCAAAATGTCTCATTTATTCTTATTATGGCAGAATTTATTTTATTGATTATATTTGAAATTCTAATTATTTTTATAAACAGCGCCCCCCTCCTGCCCACAGGTTGTGAGCGGTATTGCATGTCAGCCTTATTCTCTTGTGTTGGATTGGTGGCTTCTCTTTCCCTTCCTGATGATTCATTTCCCTTTGCAGCTCTTCCGATCCTGATTGAGTGCGGGGTATATGCACAACCCAACAAAATCAGCAGGAAGATGGTATCAGGTGAGCGGTCCACGGGTTCTGTGCAGTTTTACGTTTCATCCCAATTCACTCCAACAGATTTTACTGCAAGATCGGAGCCAACAGAGGTAATTTTTTACATGACCTTTAAGTGCATTATGGGACAGATTGTGGTCTCCAATGTCGTATATAGATCTATATGTATAGGGATATCTTTGTTCTTCTCTATGACTTTGGCTCAATTCACACTTTCCCTGCTTCATTTTACCCTTCAGCTCTGCTTATTCGGTTCGGCTGTTGTGTATTAGCACAACCCACCCAAATCCTAGCAGTAGCTCCATACATAGAGGGCGGAGCAGACTATGAATCGCATGTCACAGCTGGGAACCTTGCAGGTTGCATTGGTGCCATAGAGGTTGCAATTATTGGAAAACACAGGAGCCTGGACACAACCATTTCCATATCTCCTGGATTTAGTGGGACATTCCCGTATTTCCTAGCGGGGGGAAATGTCCTGCATAACCTGGTGCAGGAGATACAGTTGAATGCAGTGAGGATATAGGGTGGCACCATGGAGCCTCTGCTGGGTGCAGGCGGTCGGTGAGATGTGATGACATCATCATTCCTGATAAAACACGTCAATGTAAGGGGCAAGGAGATACTATGAGTAAGGGGCTACATAGGGGGATTTTAAAAATAATGGTGCATTATATGTTGCGGTGCCACATTAGGAGGTATTTTATATAGGGTCCACTCTTGGGCATTATATCATTTCGGGGGTGGCTACAGGACAGGCCATATTATGCAATATGGTGGGCACTAAAGGGAATATTATACAGTGTGGGGGACATTAAAGTTGGAGGATTGGGGTAAGTAAAAGGGCAAAGAGCACGAAAATTTTATGCATTTTGTGTTCCTCTTTTTTGGCACAAACGTTGAGACATGGGCATCGTACAGGTATCACTATCGACAGAATTTCCGGGGCTGCAGTGATCCGGTTTGTCATATCCGTCACTTAGTAGCAAATTGATGTTGCCCTTTACCAGTTTCCATCCCGCGGCAGAGTCTCTACATTTTCCGGCATCTCTCATGTGAACTAAAATGTTGAAAGAAGAAACTTGGGCGTTAAGCGAAACCATCTTTCATCTCCGCTTTTTCCTATTGATTATCAATAACAAGATACTTTCCGAGACAAACAGCTCTGTTATTACAGAAGATCTGCTGCCCTATCCGCTCTCCATGAATCACACCAAGCAGCGGCTCGCTGAGAGATCCGCCATTGTGTTTACCTAATGTCTCCGGGCAAGGATCATCCATTTGCCCACTGCTGGAAGATGACAATGAGTTGCACGGAGCTGATGACTTTGGATTGATGAAGAGGAATTGGGAGGATTAATCTTCATTGGCAGCGTCGTAATGACTGGCTGGATGATCTGCGGATATTTGCGGAAGCCTCCTGTATAGTAATGAGAGGTTAGCCGAGGTACTGATCCAGAACATGCCCCCCTCCTATGCAGCAGAACATGATGAATGAGATGTACAGGGCCACCCCCCGGGGTCCTCCATGCTAAACCTTATTTACATCCCCAAAAATACCATCTCTATCTTCTAGTGAAATCCTGGACACATTGATCCATGAGCTGAGAAATCTCCTTTGACAATTTTCACTTCTTTGGTCAATGATCCATGCGGTGTCCAGATCTCAGAGCAGATTCATCAGCTGAAAGGTGTAATTAAGCGTGTAACCTTCACATGAGATGTCAACAAGACTATCCAAGCCGACAAATGACTGGAGAACTGTCATGACTGGAGACCTGGGATGTACTATCATGGCTGGAGACCTGGGATGAACTGTCATGGCTGGAGACCTGGGATGCACAGTCATGGCTGGAGACCTGGGATGAACTATCATGACTGGAGACCTAGGATGAACAGTCATGGCTGGAGACCTGGGATGCACAGTCATGGCTGGAGACCTGGGATGAACTATCATGACTGGAGACCTAGGATGAACAGTCATGGCTGGAGACCTGGGATGCACAGTCATGGCTGGAGACCTGGGATGCACAGTCATGGCTGGAGACCTGGGATGCACAGTCATGGCTGGAGACCTGGGATGCACAGTCATGGCTGGAGACCTGGGATGCACAGTCATGGCTGGAGACCTGGGATGCACAGTCATGGCTGGAGACCTGGGATGAACTATCATGGCTGGAGACCTGGGATGCACAGTCATGGCTGGAGACCTGGGATGCACAGTCATGGCTGGAGACCTGGGATGAACTATCATGGCTGGAGACCTGGGATGAACAGTCATGGCAGGAGATCTGGGATGAACCGTCATGGCTGCAGACCTGGGATGAACTGTCATGGCAGGAGACTTGGGATGAACCATTATGGCTGGAGACCTGGGATGAACCATCATGACTGGAGATCTGGGATGAGTCATCATGGCTTGAGACCTAAAATGAACATTCATGGCTGGAGAACAGGGATGAACAGTCATGGAAGGAAACCTGGGATGAACGCTCATGGCAGGAGACCTGGGATGAACCATTATGGCCAGAGACCGGAGACACTTAGACTATCCGTCACCGTCAGAGTTCACCAGTGCATCATTTGGAGACAGATTCATGTTGTTTTACTGAAGAGATCAGGGCCCTCTGTTACGATAATTGCACAATTATGCATTTGGCCACTTGGGACACCGTGCTGTGACTGAGGGGTCTAGATCGCTGTAGTGGATCCAGCCACCAGTCAAATTTGAGGCTCCCATAGTATTGAACGGAGCAACAGAATGAGAATAAGATGCCCATTCTCCAGATCATTGGGGGTCTGTTCTCATGACTGGTAGGGGCCTCAACATTCGGACCCCCACCGATCAGCTTGATATCAATATGTTGGATGAGGCATACCTATCCAACTTACTGCAACCCCTTTAATACATGGATTTTGGAGTTATATCTTCACGACAGCTGGATATCCACATGGATTTAGAGGATTTGCACACTCTATGTTTATTCATGAAGGCCAATGTTCACCTTCACACCACAAATGTGTTCCTGAAAGCAGAATGTATGTGACAAGCCTCACCCCCTGTCACCAGACTTCTCTCCCATTGAGTGGAGACACTTAGCCGCGCAATGCGAGAGCGTCCGGGGTCACTGTACACAGGGGGTGATCACCCGCATGCTTTTACCCTGCGCCGCTGTTTACAGGAAGCCTTCAATCTGACCTCCAGACGTGTCATTTTTGCAATATTTGGCACAAGATTGTAGAGCGTTTCGCGCAGCATTAACCAGTGACGAGGGCGCGACTCCCATCCATTTAGCTGCCCGCAAAATGCACTGCCAGGAGTCGCTCTGTCAACAGGCGGACGCCCTTGTGTTTGCAATCACAACATCTAATTGTTTTCTGGTCAAGTGAATCGCGTCTAATGGAGATGTGATAGATCGGACAACACCGGAGATGAGTGTCAAAATACACGCTGCTGCGATATGAGCAACTTATAAACACCAAGGATGAGAGCTGCTCCGGAAATCAGGAGATATTCTGTGAATTTCCTTGATTTCACAATCCTGAAACTATCCCAAGAATAGGGATCCCCAACTTTCAGCCTATGGCTGATGTACCTCCCTCCATTAACTTCTATGGAAATTCCAAAAATAGTTCTCCATAGATAGGTCATGTATGTGAGAGCTACACCAAGATGGCCGCCATCACAGCTGCTGTCATTATATAAGGTAACACATGTGGCTTAAAGGGGTTTTCCCACCAAACAAGTTGGATAGGGCCTAACTTGCTAATCGGTGGGGGTCTTAGTGATGAGACCCCCACAGATTACCTCCTTCCGACCCCTCGTCGCTAGTCGTAATGAATGTAGCAGCCGGCCGCACATGTGCGTTCTGCTCCATTCATCTCTGGGACCAATGAGAGGTACCTCAGACCCCATCTAACCTACCGTTCTTGTGATCTATGGGGGTCTCATCACGTTCAGCAAATTAGACCCTATCCAGTGGATAGGGCATACCTTGTTTGGCAAGACAACCCCTTTAAGTTTCTTTTCTTAAGGTCAGAGAGCTGGGCTCCTTACTAACTCAATAGGACCACCCTAGTACAGGGTTGCTACATTCAACTCTGCTGAACTATAGGACGGCTCTGTAGGACGGCTGAAGATGCCAAGTATATCACCATTCCATCCATCTCTATGGGGCCACGAATGATGGCCAAGTACACGGCTCCTCCATTCAACCCATTGAGACTGTGGAAGCGACACTCACTTCAACACTATGGGACGACCAAAGGGGTATAGCACTGCTCTACTATAGGACGGCCAAGTGTATTGCTGCTCAATTCAGTTTTCCGAGGCTCCTGAAAATCACCCACTACAGGACACTCTATTCGTGGATTACTAACGATGGCTTAAGAGTAAACGACTTCTTCATTGAACTCTTTGGAATTTTTTAGGATAGCCATCCAATCCGACCCAATATAGCCAAGTCTATGGCCGCTCCATTCAGCAAGTAGACCCTTCCTCCATTCAACTCTATGTGACTACAGAATAAAACCAAGGATAGCTTTTATCCATTACATTTTTGGGATGGCTACTGTGTCACAACCCCTATAGACCACCCAAGTATAAACCTATTCTACTCCACTAACTTTGGTGGAACGTGGAGAATATTGCTTCTCTTTCAAATCAATAGAACTGCAGAGGATAGCCTTCTAGTGCTACCCAATATGGCCAAGTATATGGCTGCTCCATTCCACTATGGGTCGGGAACTCTATAGGACTGCCCAAGTATTGCCCTGGTAGAAGATAGCCTTCTAGTGCTACCCAATATGGCCAAGCATATGGCTGCTCCATCCCACTATGGGTCGGGAACTCCATAGGACTGCCCAAGTATTGCCCTGGTAGAGGATAGCCTTCTAGTGCTACCCAATATGGCCAAGCATATGGCTGCTCCATCCCACTCTGGGTCGGGAACTCTATAGGACTGCCCAAGTATTGCCCTGGTAGAGGATAGCCTTCTAGTGCTACCCAATATGGCAGCTCCATTCCACTATGGGTTGGGAACTCTATGGGACTGCCCAAGTATTGCCTTGCTCTAATGTATGGTCTCTGGTAGATCATTGGGTGTATTGCTCCTCCAATCGATTCTATAGAGCTTCCATAGATAGTTATGGATTATACTGTTTGTCCAATGAACTGTTCTGAATTACTGAGGATAGCCATCCAATTCTACCATATGTAGCCACATATACAACCAACGATAGCCGAGTAGAGTGTACGAGACCATGGAGCAAAGCCAAGGAAAGTTTTCCCCATTAAAATTTATTGGATCTCCAAAGATACCTATAGAGTATACTGCTCTTCTAGGATCGGTGAAGATAGCCCCCAGTGCCTCCCCATATAGCCCAGACTATGGCTGCTCCATATAACCAGCCATAGCTGGATAGAAGGTTTCTCCATTCAACTCTACGTTTCCATGGAACAAGGAAAGTTTTTGGGGACTTTCTGCCCAATTATGGAGCAATGGAAGATCGTTGGCTACTTGTTGCTCCATTCAACTCTATTAGAGGAGCCAAGTATGGGGGACGTCTATTCTCATGAATGTTGGGGGTCCCGGCAGTAGGACCCCATTAATCACACTAATCTCCCATCATCTCCTTTCCCTTGTTGAAGACGGGAGAAAAGTTTCCCCCTAATCCAGAGGCTTCAGCTTTGGCAGCCGGAATAATCACAGAATAACCCCCCCCCCCCCTCATGGATCCCCCATTGGAGGACGAGTCATAAAACACGGAGCGGCTGATGGGTTTCCGTACAAGGAATTAATTAAACAAAAGATGTTTTATTTAACATTTACAAAGAACATAGAAATTATCCATAAAATGATCGATTCGCCATCCGAGTGGCGTCCGCGGCGTCTTCACATCCATCTCCTTGTGTTTTACAAGAATTAAAAAGGCAGAAGTTTAGTGGTCGCATAATGACCGGGGAGAGGGGCGAGACGATCCAATGTCATGGCAGGTTAGTGAGTATAATCCTGGAGTGACACACGCGGGGAGCACAATGACAATATTACCACCGAGGCTGAATATACAGAACTCCCTGCCCTGTCCCCAACTCATGTACCACAAGTCCCAGAATGTCTCCAGCAGCTCTGTGTAACAAGGTCCTAACCTGTACTGTGACATCACTGTGTGTATTATTTCCATACTGTGACATCACTGTGTGTATTATACCTGTACTGTGACATCACTGTGTGTATTATCCCTGTACTGTGACATCACTGTGTGTATTATCCCTGTACTGTGACATCACTGTGTGTATTATCCTGTACTGTGACATCACTGTGTGTATTATCCCTGTACTGTGACATCACTGTGTGTATTATCCCTGTACTGTGACATCACTGCATGTATTATCTCTGTACTGTGACATCACTGTGTGTATTATCCCTGTACTGTGACATCACTGTGTGTATTATCCCTGTACTGTGACATCACTGTGTGTATTATCTCTGTACTGTGACATCACTGTGTGTATTATCTCTATACTGTGACATCGCTGTGTGTATTATCTCTGTACTGTGACATCGCTGTGTGTATTATCCTGTACTGTGACATCACTGTGTGTATTATCCCTGTACTGTGACATCACTGTGTGTATTATCTCTGTACTGTGACATCGCTGTGTGTATTATCCTGTACTGTGACATCACTGTGTGTATTATCTCTGTACTATGACATCACTGTGTGTATTATCTCTGTACTGTGACATCACTGTGTGTATTATCCCTGTACTGTGACATGACTGTGTGTATTATCTCTGTAATGTGACATCACTCTGTATATTATCTCTGTACTGTGACATCACTCTGTATATTATCTCTGTACTGTGACATCACTGTGTGTATTATCCCTGTACTGTGACATCACTGTGTGTATTATCTCTGTAATGTGACATCACTGTGTGTATTATCTCTGTACTGTGACATCACTGTGTATATTATCTCTGTACTGTGACATCACTGTGTGTATTATCTCTGTACTGTGACATCGCTGTGTGTATTATCCCTGTACTGTGACATCACTGTGTGTATTATCTCTGTACTGTGACATCACTGTGTGTATTATCCCTGTACTGTGACATCACTGTGTGCATTATCTCTGTACTGTGACATCACTGTGTGTATTATCCCTGTACTGTGACATCACTGTGTGTATTATCCCTGTACTGTGACATCACTCTGTATATTATCTCTGTACTGTGACATCACTGTGTGTATTATCCCTGTACTGTGACATCACTGTGTGTATTATTCCTGTACTGTGACATCACTGTGTGTATTATCCCTGTACTGTGACATCACTGTGTGTATTATCCTGTACTGTGACATCACTGTGTGTATTATCCCTGTACTGTGACATCACTGTGTGTATTATCCCTGTAATGTGACATCACTGTGTGTATTATCCCTGTACTGTGACATCACTGTGTGTATTATCTCTGTACTGTGACATCACTGTGTGTATTATCCCTGTACTGTGACATCACTGTATGTATTATCTCTGTACTGTGACATCACTGTGTGTATTATCCCTGTACTGTGACATCACTGTGTGTATTATCCCTGTACTGTGACATCACTGTGTGTATTATCTCTGTACTGTGACATCACTGTGTGTATTATCTCTGTACTGTGACATCACTGTGTGTATTATCTCTGTACTGTGACATCACTGTGTGTATTATCCCTGTACTGTGACATCACTGTATGTATTATCTCTGTACTGTGACATCACTGTGTGTATTATCCCTGTACTGTGACATCACTGTGTGTATTATCTCTGTACTGTGACATCACTGTGTGTATTATCCCTGTACTGTGACATCACTGTGTGTATTATCTCTGCACTGTGACATCACTGTGTGTATTATCTCTGCACTGTGACATCACTGTGTGTATTATCCCTGTACTGTGACATCACTGTGTGTATTATCCCTGTACTGTGACATCACTGTGTGTATTATCCCTGTACTGTGACATCACTGTGTGTATTATCCCTGTACTGTGACATCACTGTGTGTATTATCCCTGTACTGTGACATCACTGTGTGTATTATCCCTGTACTGGGACATCACTGTGTGTATTATACCTGTACTGTGACATCACTGTGTGTATTATCCCTGTACTGTGACATCACTGTGTGTACTATCTCTGTACTGTGACATCACTGTATGTATTATCCCTGTACTGTGACATCACTGTGTGTATTATCTCTGTACTGTGACATCACTGTGTGTATTATCCCTGTACTGTGACATCACTGTGTGTATTATCCCTGTACTGTGACATCACTGTGTGTATTATCCCTGTACTGTGACATCACTGTGTGTATTATCCCTGTACTGTGACATCACTGTGTGTAGTGGTGACCTGCTTCTGTATCCCGTGTTCGTCCCTCGTGTCTCTCGCTCTTCCTTTGTAAACAACATGGAAAAGATTTAGAAGTTGAACCTTGAATTGTTTGGGAAGTGACTTGTCCCCTGGGATGGATCCGCTATCAGGGAAGCCATTAGAGGTGATAATCCCCCCTGTCCTCCCCGTGTCCCTGTAGGAAGTTCTGCTCCTCATTTGGCGCCGGTCCAGGGTTGTATCGCGGCGAATGATGGACTTAGTTATTCCGACTTCTCCTCTGCTCAGCGCGGCCCTGGAGCTGCTGCAGAACATCGCAGCCTCATCCTCCAGCAGTATTTACCCCACAGCAGACGATCCTGCACCTCCTATCACAGAGGCCACTAGTGCCCAAATTATTATTATTATTATTATTATTATTATATTGTCTTTTTTTATTATTGTTATTATATTTATTATTTATTATTATTTTTTTTATTATTATTATTATTTTATTTTTTTAATTATTATTATATTTATTATTTTTATTGTGTTATTGTATTAATATTACATTACTTATATTGATATTACATTTGTTTTTATCTATAACATTGGTTGACTACATTACGTAATGCTATTATTTTTTTTACCCCTGTTGATAATATTTTTTTTTATTATACATTTTTTTATTCATTATTTTAAATTCATTTTAATTTACTTACATTATTTAATTATTCAGGAGGTAATTACATCAGCATTTTTATATTATATAGGTGAAGATTAACAGATAAAACTGGGAATTTGATTTTGAAGGGGAATCTTCAGTTCAAGTTCACCTGTTAAAATAAGAAACTGCACCAAAACCACCTCCAAACTGATTACTTTACAGTCTTAAAGGAAATCTACCACCAGGATGAAGGACTGTAAACCAAGCGCACTGACATACTGGTGTGTGCCCCCTCTGTCAGGATCTGCTCTTCTTTAAGCTTCTTATGCCCTTGTTTTTAAGAAAAAGGGGCTTTAAATTATGCAAATGAGCCTCATGGGCTCCCGGCTCCATTAACACCTATGGAGCTCAGAGCCCCACAGGCTCATTTGCATAATTTGAAAAGCTTTTTTTGTGTATAAACCAGAGCATAAGAAGCTATAAGAAGAGCAGATCCTGCCAGAGGGAGCGCACATCAGTATGTCAGTGCACCTGGTTTACAATCCTTCATCCTGGTGGTAGATTTCCTTTAACTGCAACGTGTGAACGCAGCCTCAGGAGGAGGAAGGAGAAGTGAAGGAGGGTCCATCAGCTCCAGCACTGGCTCTATGGTCTCCACTCCTAAAGAACCCCAAGTGATGACGTTGGATACATTTTGCCTTCACATATCAGAGGAGAACCTGATGATCCGCGAGGTTCCGACCACTTTATGTTATAAACAAACAGGGGCCCATTCCCCGGAGGATGGACCTAGAGGTGGAACCATCAAGAAAATTAACTTTGAAATTGGATGGGAATTGGTTGTATAAAGTCATGGAAGCGGAGATTTCAGCACTGAAGTCAAGCTCTCCCTGCCTCAGGAAGTCCAGTCCAATGTGACCATCCTCTATCAAGGGACATCATCACTGGCTCATCCCTGGCTCATCACTGACTCTCCCCAGATATTGGGGTGAGGAGAGCTTGACTTCAGTATTAAACTCTCCGCCCCCATGACTTTATACAACCATTTTACATCTCATTTCAGATTTGATTTTCTGGATGATGTCACCACACTGAACCATGAAAGAAACATCATCTGGAAGGTGTTATTCTGCTTTACATCATACTAGTAGTGGTTTATTAGGTCAATTTTTGATGACAGTTTCCCTTTAACTCCTTTAGAGCGCTTCAATGCATAACAATTATTATTATTATTTTTATTTACATAGTCATTAATTTACTATTAATATAGGCCCCTTGGGGTATTTTTACCCTAGGGTTCTGATTACTTCTACCAAATACTTCAATATTGCAGTATATGATGGATTTGCAGAAAATGCAGTATGATACAGAGTCACAGTTTGTGAGGGTTGAACTGTCAGAAAGTCTCTTAGGGAAGAGTCTGTGGACCCTCTGGACCACCGTGGGAGATGGTACTATCCGACTATCCGCAACCCGGGACCGGAGTATAAGTGGCACCTGGTCTTCGCCAGAGCCTGCCGCAAAGCGGAATGGTCTTGCTGCGGTGTGGTGCCACCAGGTCGTTCCACAGGTGCCACTAGGCCCGCGGTGGCAGCCAAGGTAGTATGGCAGGAAATAGTCCAAACCTGAGATGACAGCAGGAAACACGGAGGAATACTGGTAACGCTGGCACACAGAGGAACACTGGTGATGCTGGCACAGACTGTATATTCTGCTGGACATGAACCCTGGATGGCACAGCAGAACAGGAACCCTGGATGGCACAGCAGGACAGGAACCCTGGATGGCACAGCAGGACAGGAACCCTGGATGGCACAGCAGGACAGGAACCCTGGATGGCACAGCAGGACAGGAACCCTGGAAGGCACAGCAGGTCACAGGAATGCCAGAGACACAGAGAAACACTAGTAACACTGGTAACACTAGTAACACTGGTAACACTGGAAACACAGGGAACGCTGGAGGGCTTTCTCTTAGCAGGAAATGATGCTGAAGATCCGGCGGGGAGTGAAGGGAGGTGCCGGATTATAAGGGCTGAGCTGGATTAGCCAGAGCCAATCCAGAGTACGCTGGCCCTTTAAGTCTTAAAGAGCCGGCACTCGTGCCCTAGGAGCAGAAGCGTGTGGCCTAGTTGGGAAGCAGGAGCACAGCCAGGAATGTGGAGAGGTGAGTCCGGGTGTGGCCGCGATCCGTGACAAGAATCGCGGGTGCATCTGTGACATACATCAAGCACCCGATCTGTATGAAGAGAGATCTGCCTCTGTGTCCTCTTCAAACAACATCCGTATCCACACCGTGACGTTTTAGTACATCAGGATGCATTCTTTTTATCAGTCAAGGCGTTGCAATGGTTAACACAGGACACTAGGGTCTGGGAAGCAGGGTGCAATGACGCGGCCGTTACACTGTCCAGGGAAGGAGCGGCGCTGCTTGTGCATTGCAGATTTACATTACTGTCATGTTAATAAATAAGCTATGAAACAGCTGAGTGCCTCCCGATTGCTGCTGCGGAGTTATTTACACGCTAATCCTTTAGCTTTCAGCTCAAACTGGACAGGAATGAGAATGACCGGCGCGGACGCTATCAGGAGACGGAGGGATGTGAGAGCCAATTTGCAGCGTTCCACTTGACTTGCCTTCTTCATTTGACTCCTATTAGCTCCCATAATGTATCTCTGCCATTAATCAGCTCCCAGAAACGCTAGGACAGGTGTAACTGGCCGCCTTCCAGATAGAAGGTGACTGCCTACACGTGTCTCCTTCCCAGGAAGACAAAGGGGGAGAAGACAACAAAGAAGAAAGCACAATCCAATGACAAATAGAATCCTCACATGTTACATTGTATAGAACCGGATCCAAAATCACAACATATTGTTACATTGTACAAAGAGCCGCGCAATCTCCGGCAAGGTCATCGCACAAGGTCAGCGAATGTCCCCCCCCCCCCCCCCCGGATGTCACCGAGACATTTCTGGCCCCTAAAAGAAGGACAAGATAACACGGGGCCCGGTAATGGAGGGCGATCAGATATCATCGAGAGATAATCCAAAGTGAATGCCTTACAGCTACATTCATCAGCTTTAAAAGGTCATCGCTGAAAAGGTTTGCAAATTAAAGACTGAAAGGGACTGTGCGAGGGGAGCGGGCTGCGGCATTCTGTGCTCTGCGCGGCCGGGGCGCGCGTCAGGGACATGGCTCCTGGTTCATTTGTGACTTAATGGAAAAATCTGAGCTGGTTAATGAAAAGATGACAAATTGTTGGATCCCATTCATAGCGAGGTTAGGAACGTGGTCACCGGTATCCGGCGGCTCGGAGCAGAGTGGGGTCATCGCATGAAGAAAAAGAGCACTTTTTAGCCGGAAGTTTCTATGGTGTTAACTCAGGACTAAGCAGTGGTCCCTACTGACTAAGTGGTTATTAAATGTGAAGCAGCTCAATGATTTCCATATTTTGTAGCAAGGGATATAGATAAGTATAGAGAACCCCATAACTGTGACCTCTCCTGGGGCTGCTTTGGCTAGAACCAGACTTCTTCCTATCACTGCCATCTGCTGGGGAGGCCTTTGAACAGTATCAGCCCACCTCCTTACACCTGGGCCCTGGACAGAATCAGTTATCTTCCCCCTCTGGCAGCTGGTGAGCATGAGCTCTGACCACAAATTGTCTCCTTTCCTGCTGGAAAAAGCTTTCTAAGACAATGGGGCTCATTTACTAAGGGTCCGAATCGTGCACTTCCAGAATATTTCCGTTTCGGGCATCGGCGCCGACTTTCACGCTACAGAAATCGAGGGGCGTGGCCGTCAGACAAGCCGACGGATTCGGAAAAAACTCGGAATTTAAAAAAAACGATTTGTGTCGCAAGATCAGCAATCACATGCACCAGGAAGAAGAAGGTGAACTCCAGCGGACCTCGGCGCAGCAGCGACACCTGGTGGATATCGGGCCCACGATGTTAGTGAATGCTGGCAGACCCGAATCCTCGCCGGACAAAGCACCGCGGGATCGCGACTGGACCGGGAAAGTAAATGTGCCCCAATGTATACACTAGACAAAAGGAAGTTACCCATAGAAGGAAAAAAAGCACATATAAAACTGTTACCCCATAGAGACAATCCAGACCGATACTACTAGCCTCCAGGTGACCGGGCGCTAAGCCCAGAACTGTTTTCGCTACTTTACTTGGGTTATACCTTGTATTATTTTCACTTAAAATTATGTTTCCGTGAATCCAAATTTGTGCCACGGGAGTGCAGACATGAGACAGAATCATTCATCCACCTCTGACAGGTGCTGGGGGTGAATTAGTCTTATTCCCACCAGTCTCCTTTCCTCTGTGACGTCTTCTGGGGATGATCTGGATAGAAACAGACTCCTTCCCACCACTGACATCTGCTGGAGGGGCCTTTGGACACAACCACCCCCATCTTCCATAAGTCTGTTTACTCTTCTTGCAGTTGCTGGGAGTGGGCTCTGGACTGAATCAGTCCACTTCCGCCTTTGGCAGCTGCTGAAAGTGAATCAGTTTTATTGCCAACACTTACTGCTGGAGTGGGTAGGCTCTGAAGAGAATTAGTCTCCATTCCTCTGTGACCTCTCCTGGGGTTGGCTCTGGTTAGAATCAGACTTCTTCCTATCACTGACATCTGCTTGGGAGGCCTTTGAACAGTATCAGCCCACCCCCTTACACATGGGCCCTGGACAGAATCAGTTATCTTCCCCCTCTGGCAGCTGGTGAGCATGAGCTCTGAGCACAAATTGTCTCCTTCCCTGCTGGAAGAAGCTTTCTAATACAATAAGTCTCCTTCCTCCACAAGAAACTGGTAGAGGAGGTATTTGAACAGAATCAGTCTCCTCCCCCCTCTGGCAGCTAACCCTATAGTACCTTCTTTTTCCCTCCTTCCCTTGCAGACGGATTCTTCTCAACTACATCATCACTTACAATAGAGACTCTGCTCCTTTCCTGACAAGCCGGTTAAGATCCCATTTCTATTGGCTGCCCGGCATTGAGCACAGGTCCAGTATATGGAGACGGGTGGAGTACCTGTGTGTGGGTCCACTAGTCTTCAGCTCAGTTATTGGACTATGGCTGTGGGGACAGCTGTCTATGAGGAGAGGGACTAAGCATATGTTTACATGACGCTTTGTGGGCTCAATACTAGTGTAAGTTTCAAGATACTTTGTAAATTTCTCAGTGTTTCCCCTTATTAAAGTAAATATCAAATATTACATTTTTTGATGATCCATACAGTTAATGTTCCCTCCAGTACCTGTAAAGATTCTCCACTAGGGGGAGCTACCTGTATACAGCTTTCTACCACACCCTTCATTCATTTCATTCAGTCCTGTAGATACACAATATACAAATTGTAATAAATTATCTGTGATAACTCCACCCCCAGCCATACAGTCAGGGAGGGGTTAACCCCTCATCCCCCAGAGAGAACCCTCCTGGTTGCCATATGTCTATTATATATATTGCTTCATGATTTTTTTTTTCTTTATTTTGTTTTTATGAATATTTTACCATTTTTACAATATTTATAAAGTTAAGAGATGATTCTCAGGTAATTCGGATGTAAAGGAGAGAATATTTAGCTTCACAGATCGCTATTCAGTCGGATTGGTGACTAGTAAGTGCTTCTGTGTGTGTCAGCGGGTCCCTGCCCTGACTGTAAATCTCCCCATTCATTACCTTGGAGAGTCGCTCTTGCAGGTGGCTGCACGCAGGGGGGTAGCAAGAGTTCAACCGCAGGCGCATCGTGACATTGTAACAAATCGGTGGAAAGCTATAGCGGACGAACCGGGGGGATGGGGTCACCAGATAGGAAATAAAAGGGGCCCATACACCCTTAATCCAAACCCTTAATTTTATGTAATTTTATCTCTATTCACATCCAAAGCTGCACACAAAATGTTTCCAATTTTTTGAATGAGGCTTGCAATTAGAGCTAAGGCGTTGGGTCCATGGCAGGGGTTAACCCAAACTTTCTGCTGCCTGATATCCCCATCAAGTAGTAATATATCAGGTCATTTTTTTAGTATGTGGGTTCTCCGTGCTCCCGTGTTCACATCTGGTGTGAAGAGATGCTATTTTCAAGTGTCACGTTTTGCTTTGTAGCGGGTGACTGATGCCGCCCCCCATCTTGCTGCAGGTGGTGCTGCCTGAGGCAAGAGGCTCAGCTGCTTTCTATTGCACAGGTCAACCTACAGAATTTCGAAACCATCTCTGGAGGTAACTAGAGGGCTGTATAAATATTCACCAAAACTTCTAAGTATTATCCGAAATGCAGAAATTACTTGGATGTGTGTGGGGTGGGGGGTTAACCGGAGCCAGATTTTCTCTATGTCAGCACCTTGTGACAAAACATTGACATGGAATGGCCAAACATTAGTTTTATTGCACTTCCCGTGCATCAAAAAGTCAACTTCCTATGGATCCAAATTATCCTGTGCAGCCACATCCCTATTTCTGTTCCCAGTTTTCCCTTCCAGTTGCTACATTGTCAGTCTTTACTGTGGTCCTTGCATTCTATTCCTGCACTAGGAGGGTAAGGATGAACAGCTGTAGTTTACCCCCATAGAGGGGAGTATCGCCATGTATTGGATTGTGGGGGGAGTAATAACTAATAAAATACACATAATACATTGATCAATTTAGGTTCTTTAATAAAAAAAAAAAATCATTATTATTCCTTAATTTAATGCATTTTTTTCAATTAGTTGTAGTTACAAATTTTCTTATTGAGTTGTGTTTCCAGCTTCATTTTTCGAAAGATGTGTTGTTATGGTAACAGACTACAAACAAACCTTGTGTACAGTATGTTTTGTCAGGGTTCTGGGTCAGTAGACCCCCTGGACCCCCGCGGGAGATGGTACTAGCTGACACCTGGGACCGGAGACTAAGTGGCACCTGGTCTTGACCAGAGCTCACCGCAAAGTTGGTTGGTCTTGCTTGGGCAGGGTACCACCAGGTCGTTCCACAGGTGCAACTAGCCCACGGTGGCAGCTGAGGTCAAGGTACAGAATCGGAGTCGAGACTCAACCTCAGAAACAGGCAGACAGTCAGCGAAGGAGGCCGAGATGCGGAGGTGAGAGGTCAGGTCCGAGGTAACAACAGGGATTCAGCAGAGCAGGCAAGAGGAACAGCACAGGGAACACAGGAACACAATGGAAGCTTTCTCAATGGCAATGAGCGCAAAGATCCGGCAGGGAATCCTGGAAACAGCCGGCCTTTAAGGTAACAGGGAGTGTCAGCGCCAATCAGCGGGGCGCTGGGCCTTTAAATCTTAAAGCGCGGACTCGCGCGTGGCCCAGGTCAGACGGGGGCAGGAGCGCGGAGAGGGGAGTTAGGAGCTGGGGCCGGGAGGCAGCACCGCAACGGAGAGGGGCGCGGGTGTGCCTGCGATCTGAGACATGGATCACGGGGACACCGGCGACATGTGTCTGATCCTGCCATTATGTCATAGTCCATGCCATGTGTCAACTTTTTTGCTAGGGGAGGAAGTAGAAGTATAGAAACACAAATACAGGATTAGACCCTGAGCTTGTAGTCTATGGTTATTTTTTTTAAATGATGTATTAGAAAAGTGTTAAGAAACCCATAAATCTCTAAAGCTGTGGGGGGGGGGGGGCAAACTCATTTTCACCCGGGGTCATTTTATTGCTGTATAAATGTATCTATTTGCTTTGTAGCCAATAGTCACAGTGCCCCCACATAGTAGCAAATATTCACAGTGTGGACAAGTTGCCAATAGTCACAGAGCCTCCAGAGTAGCCAATAAGCATAGTGTCGCCACAGTAGCCAATAGTCACAGCTACAGAAAAGGGGGCATTTCTAAAGCCCTTTTTCTCTAGCCCACTCACGTATAATGGTTCCCAGTGTGCAAAGATCCCACCCACTTCCCTTCCCTTCATCAATATATGTGCCCATGTATGTTTCGCTGCAGAAATTTAAAAAACACACATACTCACCTTTACCCGCACCCATGAAGCAGAAGAAGTCTTCTTCTATTCTCCTCTATGAGTCAGCTGTATGCCAGTAGATGTGATCATGGTGTCTGTCATGTCATAGTGATGAAACACCCTGGATAATTCCACCAGGAAGCGCAACTTGTCTTGCAGAAAACAAGTCGTTTTTTAAATCGAAAAATTAAAAAGTTATTTCTTATATCGTCCCTTCACACACTAGCGATCTGCCCAAAAAGAGCAGAGCTGAACAGTGAGTCATCAGAGGTCACTGTGTGACATCGGAAAACTTCAGAGTTAAAATATAATTTTATAGTAAATCTGAAGTTTCCCTCTGACACACAGTGACCTCTGATGATCCGCAGTCCAGCTCTCCTCTCTATCCCGGCAGATCGCTAGTGTGTGAAGGGACGATGTCGGCTATCAGACCTGACAGTCTAAATCAACACAGAGTAAATAGTTTACAAAGTGCAGGGAAAGATTTAGGTGTAAATATATTTGTATAATTCTGTATAGCACCGGATAAAGGCGGCTTTTCCATAGCAACAGAGGCTTTTACAGAGCAGGGGAAGCTTTCAATGTAGATTTTTAATAAAAGCTCAAAAAATTCCTTAATAAACTATATTAGAAAAATGTTTTAAAGCGCATTCCCTACACATATAGGAAAAATAAGGGAAATGATGGTTACACTTTAAGGCAGTGAGTACTGGGTAAAAAACAAAAAAAAAACTCCCATCATTCTATTTACTTAGTAATGATTTTGGCTGCCGTTAAATTTTTCACCCGTGTCATGCGACGGCAGATTTTTTTTCAGTTTTTTTTTTTTTTTTCAGATGCTGCTTGTTGCCGGGCGCCGCTTCCTTCCAGTTAATTTTAGCTCCAATTAAACTTTGCAGCGCTGAACTGAATCTTCCCGGTAAGTAATGATCTATGGAGAGTGATGGAGCGCTGCGCGGCAATGCTGTCCTCTAAGTGGTGTTCTTTTTGGCAGGCGGCGGCGGTAATCGGGGGACACGTGTCTGACGAGCCTCGGCCGGCAATAATACATTCCTTAAAACTGGGATAATGTTCTGGAACACAGGTAATTGCCGGAGAATTTTGACCCCCGACGACTCTATAAAACGAGTACGAAAAATATAGTGTGCGGAGGCGCAATTATGTGTTATGGGCGGAGAGTGGGATGGATTCCATATACTACAAGTGTGATCTGCCAGCTCTTCTGGGAGTTGTAGTGCTTCTACCGTCACAGGTTATGGACGACTGTGCTGCAATAACACAGGGAAGACATAGGAGTCAATTATATCCAATCCTGCTCCCTATTGTTTTGTTGAATTGTCAGTCTTTACTGTCGTTCTGTTCATACAATAGGAACTTATAGGAATATTAATAGGGAATTGATAAAGTGCAGGGTGTACAATGATGTAACTGTACAACTACTGCAGCAACATCGCTTTCATATAGATGGGACTTTCCTTAAGATCAGTGGTAAGGACCAACACTAGGGACTCCCGGTTATCAGCCACCAGGAATGGGAGAAACGATCGGGAAAAGCAGTGGGTGAAGGAAGGAAGCAGGACTCACAGGCTTTCTCTATGAGTGGGAGGAGGAAGCAGGACTCACAGGCTTTCTCTATGAGTGGGAGTGAGAAGCAGGACTCACAGGCTTTCTCTATGAGTGGGAGGAGGAAGCAGGACTCACAGGCTTTCTCTATGAGTGGGTGGAGGAGGCAGAACTCACAGGCTTTCTCTATGATTGGGAGGAGGAAGCAGGACTCACAGGCTTTCTCTATGAGTGGGAGGAGGAAGAAGGACTCACAGGCTTTCTCTATGAGTGGGAGGAGGAAGCAGGACTCACAGGCTTTCTCTATGAGTGGGAGGGGGAAGCAGAACTCACAGGCTTTCTCTATGAGTAGGAGGGGGAAGCAGGACTCACAGGCTTTCTCTATGAGTGGGAGGAGGAAGCAGGACTCACAGGCTTTCTCTATGAGTGAGAGGAGGAAGCAGGACTCACAGGCTTTCTCTATGAGTGAGAGGAGGAAGCAGGACTCACAGGCTTTCTCTATGAGTGGGAGGAGGAGGCAGGACTCACAGGCTTTCTCTATGAGTGGGAGGAGGAAGAAGGACTCACAGGCTTTCTCTATGAGTGAGAGGAGGAAGCAGGACTCACAGGCTTTCTCTATGAGTGGGAGGAGGAAGCAGGACTCACAGGCTTTCTCTATGAGTGGGAGGAGGAAGAAGGACTCACAGGCTTTCTCTATGAGTGGGAGGAGGAAGCAGGACTCACAGGCTTTCTCTATGAGTGGGAGGGGGAAGCAGGACTCACAGGCTTTCTCTATGAGTGGGAGGGGGAAGCAGAACTCACAGGCTTTCTCTATGAGTAGGAGGGGGAAGCAGGACTCACAGGCTTTCTCTATGAGTGAGAGGAGGAAGCAGGACTCACAGGCTTTCTCTATGAGTGAGAGGAGGAAGCAGGACTCACAGGCTTTCTCTATGAGTGGGAGGAGGAGGCAGGACTCACAGGCTTTCTCTATGAGTGGGAGGAGGAAGAAGGACTCACAGGCTTTCTCTATGAGTGGGAGGAGGAAGCAGGACTCACAGGCTTTCTCTATGAGTGGGAGGGGGAAGCAGGACTCACAGGCTTTCTCTATGAGTGGATGGAGGAAGCAGGACTCACAAGCTTTCTCTATGAGTAGGTGGCAGAAGCAGGACTCACAGGCTTTCTCTATGAGTGGGAGGGGGAAGCAGGACTCACAGGCTTTCTCTATGAGTAGGAGGGGGAAGCAGGACTCACAGGCTTTCTCTATGAGTGGTTGGAGGAAGCAGGACTCACAGGCTTTCTCTATGAGTGGGAGAAGGAAGCAGGACTCACAGGCTTTCTCTATGAGTGGGAGAAGGAAGCAGGACTCACAAGCTTTCTCTATGAGTAGGTGGCGGAAGCAGGACTCACAGGCTTTCTCTATGAGTGGGAAGGGGAAGCAGGACTCACAGGCTTTCTCTATGAGTGGGAGGGGGAAGCAGGACTCACAGGCTTTCTCTATGAGTGGTTGGAGGAAGCAGGACTCACAGGCTTTCTCTATGAGTGGGAGAAGGAAGCAGGACTCACAGGCTTTCTCTGTGAGTGTGTGGGAAAAGCAGGACTCACAGGCTTTCTCTATGAGTGGTTGGAGGAAGCAGGACTCACAGGCTTTCTCTATGAGTGGGAGGAGGAAGCGGGACTCACAGACTTTCTCTATGAGTGGGAGGAGGAAGCAGGACTCATGGTTGTAATCTATGAGTGGTTGGAGGAAGCAGGACTCACAGGCTTTCTCTATGAGTGGGAGGAGGAAGCAGGACTCACAGGCTTTCTCTATGAGTGGGAGGAGGAAGCAGGACTCACAGGCTTTCTCTATGAGTGAGAGGAGGAAGCAGGACTCACAGGCTTTCTCTATGAGTGGGAGGAGGAAGCAGGACTCACAGGCTTTCTCTATGAGTGGGAGGGGGAAGCAGGACTCACAGGCTTTCTCTATGAGTGGGAGGGGGAAGCAGGACTCACAGGCTTTCTCTATGAGTAGGAGGGGGAAGCAGGACTCACAGGCTTTCTCTATGAGTGGGAGGAGGAAGCAGGACTCACAGGCTTTCTCTATGAGTGAGAGGAGGAAGCAAGACTCACAGGCTTTCTCTATGAGTGAGAGGAGGAAGCAGGACTCACAGGCTTTCTCTATGAGTGGGAGGAGGAGGCAGGACTCACAGGCTTTCTCTATGAGTGGGAGGAGGAAGAAGGGCTCACAGGCTTTCTCTATGAGTGGGAGGAGGAAGCAGGACTCACAGGCTTTCTCTATGAGTGGGAGGGGGAAGCAGGACTCACAGGCTTTCTCTATGAGTGGGAGGGGGAAGCAGGACTCACAGGCTTTCTCTATGAGTGGGTGGAGGAAGCAGGACTCACAAGCCTTCTCTATGAGTAGGTGGCAGAAGCAGGACTCACAGGCTTTCTCTATGAGTGGGAGGGGGAAGCAGGACTCACAGGCTTTCTCTATGAGTAGGAGGGGGAAGCAGGACTCACAGGCTTTCTCTATGAGTGGTTGGAGGAAGCAGGACTCACAGGCTTTCTCTATGAGTGGGAGAAGGAAGCAGGACTCACAGACTTTCTCTATGAGTGGGAGAAGGAAGCAGGACTCACAAGCTTTCTCTATGAGTAGGTGGCGGAAGCAGGACTCACAGGCTTTCTCTATGAGTGGTTGGAGGAAGCAGGACTCACAGGCTTTCTCTATGAGTGGGAGGAGGAAGAAGGACTCACAGGCTTTCTCTATGAGTGAGAGGAGGAAGCAGGACTCACAGGCTTTCTCTATGAGTGGGAGGAGGAAGCAGGACTCACAGGCTTTCTCTATGAGTGGGAGGAGGAAGAAGGACTCACAGGCTTTCTCTATGAGTGGGAGGAGGAAGCAGGACTCACAGGCTTTCTCTATGAGTGGGAGGGGGAAGCAGGACTCACAGGCTTTCTCTATGAGTGGGAGGGGGAAGCAGGACTCACAAGCTTTCTCTATGAGTAGGAGGGGGAAGCAGGACTCACAGGCTTTCTATATGAGTGGTTGGAGGAAGCAGGACTCACAGGCTTTCTCTATGAGTGGGAGGAGGAAGAAGGACTCACAGGCTTTCTCTATGAGTGAGAGGAGGAAGCAGGACTCACAGGCTTTCTCTATGAGTGGGAGGAGGAAGCAGGACTCACAGGCTTTCTCTATGAGTGGGAGGAGGAAGAAGGACTCACAGGCTTTCTCTATGAGTGGGAGGAGGAAGCAGGACTCACAGGCTTTCTCTATGAGTGGGAGGGGGAAGCAGGACTCACAGGCTTTCTCTATGAGTGGGAGGGGGAAGCAGAACTCACAGACTTTCTCTATGAGTAGGAGGGGGAAGCAGGACTCACAGGCTTTCTCTATGAGTGAGAGGAGGAAGCAGGACTCACAGGCTTTCTCTATGAGTGAGAGGAGGAAGCAGGACTCACAGGCTTTCTCTATGAGTGGGAGGAGGAGGCAGGACTCACAGGCTTTCTCTATGAGTGGGAGGAGGAAGAAGGACTCACAGGCTTTCTCTATGAGTAGGAGGGGGAAGCAGGACTCACAGGCTTTCTCTATGAGTGGGAGGGGGAAGCAGGACTCACAGGCTTTCTCTATGAGTGGGTGGAGGAAGCAGGACTCACAAGCTTTCTCTATGAGTAGGTGGCAGAAGCAGGACTCACAGGCTTTCTCTATGAGTGGGAGGGGGAAGCAGGACTCACAGGCTTTCTCTATGAGTAGGAGGGGGAAGCAGGACTCACAGGCTTTCTCTATGAGTGGTTGGAGGAAGCAGGACTCACAGGCTTTCTCTATGAGTGGGAGAAGGAAGCAGGACTCACAGGCTTTCTCTATGAGTGGGAGAAGGAAGCAGGACTCACAAGCTTTCTCTATGAGTAGGTGGCGGAAGCAGGACTCACAGGCTTTCTCTATGAGTGGGAAGGGGAAGCAGGACTCACAGGCTTTCTCTATGAGTGGGAGGGGGAAGCAGGACTCACAGGCTTTCTCTATGAGTGGTTGGAGGAAGCAGGACTCACAGGCTTTCTCTATGAGTGGGAGAAGGAAGCAGGACTCACAGGCTTTCTCTGTGAGTGTGTGGGAAAAGCAGGACTCACAGGCTTTCTCTATGAGTGGTTGGAGGAAGCAGGACTCACAGGCTTTCTCTATGAGTGGGAGGAGGAAGCAGGACTCATGGTTGTAATCTATGAGTGGTTGGAGGAAGCAGGACTCACAGGCTTTCTCTATGAGTGGGAGGAGGAAGCAGGACTCACAGGCTTTCTCTATGAGTGGGAGGAGGAAGCAGGACTCACAGGCTTTCTCTATGAGTGAGAGGAGGAAGCAGGACTCACAGGCTTTCTCTATGAGTGGGAGGAGGAAGCAGGACTCACAGGCTTTCTCTATGAGTGGGAGGGGGAAGCAGGACTCAAAGGCTTTCTCTATGAGTAGGAGGGGGAAGCAGGACTCACAGGCTTTCTCTATGAGTGGGAGGAGGAAGCAGGACTCACAGGCTTTCTCTATGAGTGAGAGGAGGAAGCAAGACTCACAGGCTTTCTCTATGAGTGAGAGGAGGAAGCAGGACTCACAGGCTTTCTCTATGAGTGGGAGGAGGAGGCAGGACTCACAGGCTTTCTCTATGAGTGGGAGGAGGAAGAAGGGCTCACAGGCTTTCTCTATGAGTGGGAGGAGGAAGCAGGACTCACAGGCTTTCTCTATGAGTGGGAGGGGGAAGCAGGACTCACAGGCTTTCTCTATGAGTGGGAGGGGGAAGCAGGACTCACAGGCTTTCTCTATGAGTGGGTGGAGGAAGCAGGACTCACAAGCTTTCTCTATGAGTAGGTGGCAGAAGCAGGACTCACAGGCTTTCTCTATGAGTGGGAGGGGGAAGCAGGACTCACAGGCTTTCTCTATGAGTGGGAGGGGGAAGCAGGACTCACAGGCTTTCTCTATGAGTGGGTGGAGGAAGCAGGACTCACAAGCTTTCTCTATGAGTAGGTGGCAGAAGCAGGACTCACAGGCTTTCTCTATGAGTGGGAGGGGGAAGCAGGACTCACAGGCTTTCTCTATGAGTAGGAGGGGGAAGCAGGACTCACAGGCTTTCTCTATGAGTGGTTGGAGGAAGCAGGACTCACAGGCTTTCTCTATGAGTGGGAGAAGGAAGCAGGACTCACAGGCTTTCTCTATGAGTGGGAGAAGGAAGCAGGACTCACAAGCTTTCTCTATGAGTAGGTGGCGGAAGCAGGACTCACAGGCTTTCTCTATGAGTGGGAAGGGGAAGCAGGACTCACAGGCTTTCTCTATGAGTGGGAGGGGGAAGCAGGACTCACAGGCTTTCTCTATGAGTGGTTGGAGGAAGCAGGACTCACAGGCTTTCTCTATGAGTGGGAGAAGGAAGCAGGACTCACAGGCTTTCTCTGTGAGTGTGTGGGAAAAGCAGGACTCACAGGCTTTCTCTATGAGTGGTTGGAGGAAGCAGGACTCACAGGCTTTCTCTATGAGTGGGAGGAGGAAGCAGGACTCATGGTTGTAATCTATGAGTGGTTGGAGGAAGCAGGACTCACAGGCTTTCTCTATGAGTGGGAGGAGGAAGCAGGACTCACAGGCTTTCTCTATGAGTGGGAGGAGGAAGCAGGACTCACAGGCTTTCTCTATGAGTGAGAGGAGGAAGCAGGACTCACAGGCTTTCTCTATGAGTGGGAGGAGGAAGCAGGACTCACAGGCTTTCTCTATGAGTGGGAGGGGGAAGCAGGACTCACAGGCTTTCTCTATGAGTAGGAGGGGGAAGCAGGACTCACAGGCTTTCTCTATGAGTGGGAGGAGGAAGCAGGACTCACAGGCTTTCTCTATGAGTGAGAGGAGGAAGCAAGACTCACAGGCTTTCTCTATGAGTGAGAGGAGGAAGCAGGACTCACAGGCTTTCTCTATGAGTGGGAGGAGGAGGCAGGACTCACAGGCTTTCTCTATGAGTGGGAGGAGGAAGAAGGGCTCACAGGCTTTCTCTATGAGTGGGAGGAGGAAGCAGGACTCACAGGCTTTCTCTATGAGTGGGAGGGGGAAGCAGGACTCACAGGCTTTCTCTATGAGTGGGAGGGGGAAGCAGGACTCACAGGCTTTCTCTATGAGTGGGTGGAGGAAGCAGGACTCACAAGCTTTCTCTATGAGTAGGTGGCAGAAGCAGGACTCACAGGCTTTCTCTATGAGTGGGAGGGGGAAGCAGGACTCACAGGCTTTCTCTATGAGTAGGAGGGGGAAGCAGGACTCACAGGCTTTCTCTATGAGTGGTTGGAGGAAGGAGGACTCACAGGCTTTCTCTATGAGTGGGAGAAGGAAGCAGGACTCACAGACTTTCTCTATGAGTGGGAGAAGGAAGCAGGACTCACAAGCTTTCTCTATGAGTAGGTGGCGGAAGCAGGACTCACAGGCTTTCTCTATGAGTGGGAGGGGGAAGCAGGACTCACAGGCTTTCTCTATGAGTAGGAGGGGGAAGCAGGACTCACAGGCTTTCTATATGAGTGGTTGGAGGAAGCAGGACTCACAGGCTTTCTCTATGAGTGGGAGAAGGAAGCAGGACTCACAGGCTTTCTCTGTGAGCTTGTGGGAAAAGCAGGACTCACAGGCTTTCTCTATGAGTGGTTGGAGGAAGCAGGACTCACAGGCTTTCTCTATGAGTGGGAGGAGGAAGCGGGACTCACAGGCTTTCTCTATGAGTGGTTGGAGGAAGCAGGACTCACAGGCTTTCTCTATGAGTGGGAGGAGGAAGCAGGACACACAGGCTTTCTCTATGAGTGGGAGGAGGAAGCAGGACTCATGGTTGTAATCTATGAGTGGTTGGAGGAAGCAGGACTCACAGGCTTTCTCTATGAGTGGGAGAAGGAAGCAGGACTCACAGGCTTTCTCTGTGAGTGTGTGGGAAAAGCAGGACTCACAGGCTTTCTCTATGAGTGGTTGGAGGAAGCAGGACTCACAGGCTTTCTCTATGAGTGGGAGGAGGAAGCGGGACTCACAGGCTTTCTCTATGAGTGGTTGGAGGAAGCAGGACTCACAGGCTTTCTCTATGAGTGGGAGGAGGAAGCAGGACACACAGGCTTTCTCTATGAGTGGGAGGAGGAAGCAGGACTCATGGTTGTAATCTATGAGTGGGAGGGGTAATTAGGACTTTTTCTTTGAGTATATGGGGGATGTAGGACTTTCTGTCTGGGTACTTTAAAAATTTAAACAACTTTTGATGTGAAAATATTTTATTACACTTAATGCTGCAACACATCAGCAATCAGCTTAAAACACACACACAAAACCCCAATGGAAGTGATAGTGACAGAGAATCTTAGTTGCTATGGAAATTGATTGTCAAAAAAAGTACATAATAAGCAAGTGCAAGAAAGGTAGAACTCGGCACCGGGGGCTTCTGCGCTATATTTATTTTCTGATATTTCAGTTTAATTTATTATTTTTCTCCAGTTAATTGCATTTTATTTCCTCTTGATCCTCACTAATTACCTGATATCAATCCTCAGTTATAATCAATGTGCGCGGCCGCGATGGATAGCACAGCGTGAGAACGCACGACGCTTTATGTAACATATTCTATAGATTCGGGAGGAAATAAGGTCTTTGTTATTGTTGCAATTACTTTTCTAATATTAAAACCTGAAAGTAAGAAAGTATCTGTGTGTACAGTATGTGCTCTATACCGTATTCACTCTGCATGTATTATAGGCAGTGGGACATGTCACCTAAGCGGTTTGACTCTGGGCTTATCCCAAGAATGTTTTCCATGCGTCTTCTGTTCTTACCCTTTATCTGCAATAAATAAGTCCTGCTTTAGGTGCCAAAGTAGGTCATACTAGACATATGAGGCACCAGGAGTCAGGCAAAGAGTAGTCAGGGACATTCTGTGGTCTGGAGCAGGTGGAGGAGAGACAGTGAAGAGTCAGATACAGGCCGGGGTCGGGGCAGGCAGCAATCAGACAGAATTCTAGGAAGAGGCTGGAGGATGGGGCAGACACCTACCGATCAAGATCAAGTTAAAGTCGTAATGAGATTAGAGACATAGAACGGAGCCGTGGAAGAAGCTACCATTGCAAGGATGTCTTGTGATGGTACCAGAATGGGCAGCTATGGAGACAGTAGCAGGGCAGATCCAGACATGGACACAGAGGATTATGCAAGGGTTACTCTACAGGGAGAGAGAGGCATGATCACAATCTAAATTGATTGAAAGGGAATGTATCAAAATGGACTCATCTTCAATTCAAAAGATAAGTGGTAAGAGTCTGATTGTTGGGGGTCTGGACACTGGGACCCCCGGGAAGAGCAAACGTGCGACTAATAGTTGCCTGCAGAGTCCCATACTTGATCTGCACTCCATTTACTTCTAAGGAACACCCAGTAAACCCATCCCAGCATGGGATGAGAGCATGAGAGTCCTAGTATCAGGGAATATATGGGACTATTAGTTCCTTCTTCTCCAAAATATCAGGGGGTTCCAGCAGTTGAACCACTAGTGTGATACTAGGGAAAGGGGATTGGTTTCATAGTTCAACCCCCTTAAAAAGGACCTTTCACCACCTCACACACATCCTACACACATCATAGCTGAGCAGGATTTTATATGTTCTTGTCTGCTACCCCTTTAAAGAGGACCTTGCACCATCACACACATGTGGCAATGAACAACCAATTCTGTAGGGGCTACTACGCAGATTCGGGGGCACTTTGATTTTTCTTTCTAACCCACACAGTGGTGGAGCTATCAGTCCCAGTATCTGACCATTATAATCCTCTCTGCTGTTAGAGAGGAGGTGCTGGAGCAGAGGAGGGGGCGTGTGTTATGCAAATCTCTGACGAATATAAAATTAGCTCCTCCTCTCTGAGGATATAATGGTCACATATCTTTACTCACATCTCAGCAAGCGTGGGGGTTAGAAAGAAAATTCAAAGTGTCCCTGAATCTGTCCAGTATTAGACAGTGAAAGATCCTCTTTAATTGGATGATGAAACATCAATGTTCAGCAACAAAGGGAGGAGTCTTATCTTCATACCATGACTAATAATAATATTTTTTTTTCAAACCTGATCCTTTAAAAAAAAGTGAATAAAGAAAAGATTACACTTTTTGCTTAGTTATATTTTGGAGGAGACTAATTGGCTGGACCCGCGGCTCGTCTCCTTCTCTGTCATTTTTCGGATGCTTCTTGCTCGGGGTGGATCAGTCTTTCAGTTTCAAGCTTTTCCTTGGCATAAAATAATCAGCGCAGCAATTAAACATTGCCGGCTCCGCAGAAATAGATCTGGATCTGAATAGTCTGACATGTCAGATGTAACCTTTTATAATTAGCCATGTATTTTCCTCCAGCAAGGTGCGCACCTCAATGGAGTCAAACTGAGAATCCTAGAATGAAGGGATAGCGTCAGATCAAGCAACAGCAAATGTAACCAGGGAAGTGGGCAAGAAGGACCTAAAATGTAAAGTCCAATGTTTGAGTGACAGTCCGGGTGCTCGGCTGCTCTCTTACAACCTTAGCAACTTCCTGTATTCAGTCCAAACCCAAGGATTATTCCCAAATCATACAATGACTTGCTTGTTAGTCGGAGTCTGATCATAGAGACGTCCGCCGTATGGTCCCCTTCCCATGTTTATTGGATTGGTAGTTGGAACATGTGCACCACTGCTCTACACACAATGCAACATACATTCCAACATCAGTAAATATGTAAACTCTTGTGATTTGTATATCAAATGTTTCCATGCCTAATACTTGTGCACCCTTGGATATAAAGGGCTCCTTCCATCACTGGGAGGGAGAGGAACACTAAGGTCCCTTTCCTTACTTAGAATCTGCTGTAAGATTCTGTTCTAAAATTCTGTATCGTGTTTCTGGTGACAATCCTGACTTGACCTTGATCTGCACCTGCCTGGTCTGATCCTGGACTCTTCCTGCCCTGACCCCAACTTGTCTTTGACTATTCATTGCCTGACCCCTGGTTCTTAGCACTGTCTGTCACTGAATTTACCTGCCCCAGATTTGTTGTATCATTCTGCTCTATCATTCTGTTTCTTGTAAGGATCTGGACTTAACCCTGATCTGTATCTGCCTAGCCTGACCTTGGACTCTTCCTGTCCTGATCCAGACTACTCACTGCCTAACCCCCGAGGAGTTCACTTGTCCCAGATCTGTTGTATGACTCTGAAATGTAATTCTGTATCCTGTCTTTAGTGAAGGATCTGGACTTAACCCTGATATATATCTGATATATATCTGCCTGTCCTGACCTTGGACTCTACCTTACCACTGCCTGAGCTGACCTCGACCTATCTTAACTATTCTCTGCCTGACTCCCTGGAGCTTCATGCACCAGCACGCGACGACTTGCCTGAACTAGTTGACACCTAACCCAAATCTGTTGAACAGTCTGATGATAATTTTGACTTAAATCTGATCTATAACTACCTGGCCTAAGCTGACCTTAGACTATGCCTAACCCCTGGAAGCCCTGAACCACAGTCTGTGTGTGGCTATTCTCTGCCTAACTCCTCTGTGCTTTCTTCCAGCATCTTCTACATGACTGGACCAGCTCTCATCTTCACTCTTCTGCTCTGCAATTCTGTCTCCTATTTTGATGAGGATTTTGACTTAACCTTGGCTTGACATTAGACTCATCCAGACCACAACCTGCTCTAACCTCGGCCTGTCGTTGACTATTCACTGATGACTCTTTGGTGCTTGTTGCATCGGCATTCTCTAACCCACCTGGGACAAAGGGTCCTGAAACCTGGACTACTTCGAGGAGTAGTGACTTGGTGTCCCTGTCCCTGTACAAAAGTGAAACATGAGAGGGTACCATAGATGATGCTCTTGGAGGTGGCTCTGAGCCAAACCAGTCTGTGGTGCCTCCTACTGCCTCATAGCTCAATAAATATGAATGGGAACCCCAATATTATGGTCAGTGAGGCCCCAGTGTTCATATGAGGTATAGTGTTAAAATAGGGGACAATCCCTTTAAATTAACTCTGAATGTTTTATACTTAATATTGTATCTGATAGCTGCATTGTCTTCCCCGATGCCTCGCACATTATCCTGTAGATTCGGAGAGTGAGATATCAGGTTTTTTATGCTTCTTTGATGACACAAGGATCAAAGAACAATTTATTCTAAATTTTCCGTGAGACAAGGAGCGTAAAGAGAACTTTTCCATTCGCTTAATTATTTAATTCTCCAAAAAATTGTTCTATCTTTTTTTTTTTCTTAGGCAAATATATTTGAAAGCGAAGGAAAACATAAAGGAGGAAGGTAAAGCACAATGAGCGCCTGATATCACCCAGACATTTACAAAATTATTCATCTAATTTCATTGCTGTGAATTATTTATAATGGTGGAGGAAAAAATGTCTGGCTTTTACCATGAAAAATAATCTGCTGCCGAGGAACCGGATTACGGTGTCGATCCTCCCAATAGAAAATATAACTTCAATTGCTCATCACTATCATCGAATGCAATGCTTTAAAGGGGTTGTCTAGGATGTCTGCCCCCTATGTACAAGAATATAACTAGTATAATTCTCCCCCTATATATAAGAATATAACTACTATAATACTGCCCCCTATGTACAAGAATATAACTACTATAATACTGCCCCCTATGTACAAGAATATAACTACTATAATACTGCCCCCTATGTACAAGAATATAACTACTATAATACTGCCCCCTATGTACAAGAATATAACTACTATAATACTGCCCCCTATGTACAAGAATATAACTACTATAATACTGCCCCCTATGTACAAGAATATAACTACTATAATACTGCCTCCTATGTACAGGAATATAACTACTATAATACTGCCCCCTATGTACAAGAATATAACTACTATAATACTGCTCCCTATGTACAGGAATATAACTGCTATAATACTGCCCCCTATGTACAAGAATATAACTACTATAATACTGCCCCCTATGTACAAGAATATAACTACTATAATACTGCCTCCTATGTACAGGAATATAACTACTATAATACTGCCCCCTATGTACAGGAATATAACTACTATAATACTGCCCCCTATGTACAAGAATATAACTACTATAATACTGCCCCCTATGTACAAGAATATAACTGCTATAATACTGCCTCCTATGTACAGGAATATAACTACTATAATACTGCCCCCTATGTACAAGAATATAACTACTATAATACTGCCCCCTATGTACAGGAATATAACTACTATAATACTGGCCCCTATGTACAAGAATATAACTACTATAATACTGCCCCCTATGTACAAGAATATAACTACTATAATACTGCCCCCTATGTACAAGAATATAACTACTATAATACTGCCCCCTATGTACAAGAATATAACTACTATAATACTGCCCCTATGTACAAGAATATAACTACTATAATACTGCCCCCTATGTACAAGAATATAACTACTATAATACTGCCCCCTATGTACAAGAATATAACTACTATAATACTGCCCCTATGTACAAGAATATAACTACTATAATACTGCCCCCTATGTACAGGAATATAACTACTATAATACTGCCCCCTATGTACAAGAATATAACTACTATAATACTGCCCCCTATGTACAGGAATATAACTACTATAATACTGCCCCTATGTATAAGAATATAACTACTATAATACTGCCCCCTATGTACAAGAATATAACTACTATAATACTGCCCCCTATGTACAAGGATATAACTACTATAATACTGCCCCCTATGTACAAGAATATAACTACTATAATACTGCCCCTATGTACAAGAATATAACTACTATAATACTGCCCCCTATGTACAAGAATATAACTACTATAATACTGCCCCCTATGTACAAGAATATAACTACTATATTACTGCCCCCTATGTACAAGAATATAACTACTATAATACTGTCCCCTATGTACAGGAATATAACTACTATAATACTATCCCCTATGTACAGGAATATAACTACTATAATACTGCCCCCTATGTACAGGAATATAACTACTATAATACTGCCCCTATGTACAGGAATATAACTACTATAATACTGCCCCCTATGTACAAGAATATAACTACTATAATACTGCCCACTATGTACAGGAATATAACTACTATAATACTGCCCCCTATGTACAAGAATATAACTACTATAATACTGCCAGCTATGTACAAGAATATAACTACTATAATACTGCCCTCTATGTACAGGAATATAACTACTATAATACTGCCCCCTATGTACAAGGATATAACTACTATAATACTGCCCCCTATGTACAAGAATATAACTACTATAATACTTCCCCTATGTACAAGAATATAACTACTATAATACTTCCCCTACGTACAGGAATATAACTACTATAATACTGCCTCCTATGTACAAGAATATAACTACTATAATACTGCCCCCTATGTACAGGAATATAACTACTATAATACTGCCCCCTATGTACAAGAATATAACTACTATAATACTGCCCCCTATGTACAAGAATATAACTACTATAATACTGCCCCCTATGTACAAGAATATAACACCTATAATACTGCCCCCTATGTACAAGAATATAACTACTATAATACTGCCCCCTATGTACAAGAATATAACTACTATAATACTGCCCCCTATGTACAAGAATATAACTACTATAATACTGCCCCCTATGTACAGGAATATAACTACTATAATACTGCCCCCTATGTACAAGAATATAACTACTATAATACTGCCCCCTATGTACAAGAATATAACTACTATAATACTGCCCCCTATGTACAGGAATATAACTACTATAATACTGCCCCCTATGTACAAGAATATAACTACTATAATACTGCCCCCTATGTACAGGAATATAACTACTATAATACTGCCCCCTATGTACAAGAATATAACTACTATAATACTGCCCCCTATGTACAAGAATATAACTACTATAATACTGCCCCCTATGTACAAGAATATAACTACTATAATACTGCCCCCTATGTACAAGAATATAACTACTATACTACTGCCCCTATGTACAAGAATATAACTAATATAATAATACTGCCCCCTATGTACAAGAATATAACTACTATAATACTGCCCCCTATGTACAAGAATATAACTACTATATTACTGCCCCCTATGTACAAGAATATAACTACTATAATACTGTCCCCTATGTACAGGAATATAACTACTATAATACTATCCCCTATGTACAGGAATATAACTACTATAATACTGCCCCCTATGTACAGGAATATAACTACTATAATACTGCCCCTATGTACAGGAATATAACTACTATAATACTGCCCCCTATGTACAAGAATATAACTACTATAATACTGCCCACTATGTACAGGAATATAACTACTATAATACTGCCCCCTATGTACAAGAATATAACTACTATAATACTGCCCCCTATGTACAAGAATATAACTACTATAATACTGCCCTCTATGTACAGGAATATAACTACTATAATACTGCCCCCTATGTACAAGGATATAACTACTATAATACTGCCCCCTATGTACAAGAATATAACTACTATAATACTTCCCCTATGTACAAGAATATAACTACTATAATACTTCCCCTATGTACAGGAATATAACTACTATAATACTGCCTCCTATGTACAAGAATATAACTACTATAATACTGCCCCCTATGTACAGGAATATAACTACTATAATACTGCCCCCTATGTACAAGAATATAACTACTATAATACTGCCCCCTATGTACAGGAATATAACTACTATAATACTGCCCCCTATGTACAAGAATATAACTACTATAATACTGCCCCCTATGTACAAGAATATAACACCTATAATACTGCCCCCTATGTACAAGAATATAACTACTATAATACTGCCCCCTATGTACAAGAATATAACTACTATAATACTGTCCCCTATGTACAAGAATATAACTACTATAATACTGCCCCCTATGTACAAGAATATAACTACTATAATACTGCCCCCTATGTACAGGAATATAACTACTATAATACTGCCCCCTATGTACAAGAATATAACTACTATAATACTGCCCCCTATGTACAGGAATATAACTACTATAATACTGCCCCCTATGTACAGGAATATAACTACTATAATACTGCCCCCTATGTACAAGAATATAACTACTATAATACTGCCCCCTATGTACAGGAATATAACTACTATAATACTGCCCCCTATGTACAAGAATATAACACCTATAATACTGCCCCCTATGTACAAGAATATAACTACTATAATACTGCCCCCTATGTACAAGAATATAACTACTATAATACTGCCCCCTATGTACAAGAATATAACTACTATAATACTGCCCTCTATGTACAGGAATATAACTACTATAATACTGCCCCCTATGTACAGGAATATAACTACTATAATACTGCCCCTATGTACAGGAATATAACTACTATAATACTGCCCCCTATGTACAAGAATATAACTACTATAATACTACCCCCTATGTACAAGAATATAACTACTATAATACTGCTCCCTATGTACAGGAATATAACTACTATAATACTGCCCCCTATGTACAAGAATATAACTGCTATAATACTGCCCCCTATGTACAGGAATATAACTACTATAATACTGCCTCCTATATACAAGAATATAACTACTATAATACTGCTCCCTATGTACAAGAATATAACTACTATAATACTGCCTCCTATATACAAGAATATAACTACTATAATACTGCCCCCTATGTACAGGAATATAACTACTATAATACTGCCCCCTATGTACAAGAATATAACTACTATAATACTGCCCCCTATGTACAAGAATATAACTACTATAATACTGCCCCCTATGTACAGGAATATAACTACTATAATACTGCCCCCTATGTACAGGAATATAACTACTATAATACTGCCCCCTATGTACAAGAATATAACTAGTAAAAAACGGGTTTTTTTGTACTTTTTTTTGCTTTCTCAAGACACACAGATATCAGAGTCTCCTCTTGTATTATAATTTATACATGGAGCGGTGTTTGCGTTCAGTTCCACCTGATAATATACGGCCGGTGCGGGGGATGGTACTGCTATAATACAATTGCGGTGGAAAGCTTCTTAATCTTGTGATGCAGATGATTCACTTCCAGAAATTAAAGAGACAAATAAAAGTTTGTGATTAATTTCAGATTTCCTTTAGGTACGAGTAATGAATGCATTTAAAACGCAGTAGGTAGTATTGGTGCTCTATGTGTATGATGGTGCGGCTGTACTGGTGCATTAGTGGCTCTATGGTCACAACATGTGATGCTGTAGAGTGATTCTAGTTGTATTTAGTATTGGTGCAGGAGTGGTGCTGTTTCTGTATTATAATGATTCTATAGAGATGTCACAGTGGTATTGATATAGTGCTGGCCATGCAGTAGTGATGTAAAGCTGTTGTAGTGGCGCTGTAGTGCAGCTGTTGTAGTGTTGCTGTAGTGCAGCTGTTGTAGTGTTGCTGTAGTAAAGCTGTTGTAGTGATGCTGTAGTGCAGCTGTTGTACTGATACTGTAGTGCAGCTGTTGTAGTGTTGCTGTAGTGCAGCTGTTGTAGTGTTGCTGTAGTGCAGCTGTTGTAGTGTTGCTGTAGTGCAGCTGTTGTAGTGATGCTGTAGTGCAGCTGTTGTAGTGGCGCTGTAGTGCAGCTGTTGTAGTGTTGCTGTAGTGCAGCTGTTGTAGTGATGCTGTAGTAAAGCTGTTGTAGTGTTGCTGTAGTGCAGCTGTTGTAGTGTTGCTGTAGTGCAGCTGTTGTAGTGGCGCTGTAGTGCAGCTGTTGTAGTGTTGCTGTAGTGCAGCTGTTGTAGTGATGCTGTAGTAAAGCTGTTGTAGTGTTGCTGTAGTGCAGCTGTTGTAGTGTTGCTGTAGTGCAGCTGTTGTAGTGATGCTGTAGTGCAGCTGTTGTAGTGATGCTGTAGTGCAGCTGTTGTAGTGTTGCTGTAGTAAAGCTGTTGTAGTGTTGCTGTAGTGCAGCTGTTGTAGTGTTGCTGTAGTGCAGCTGTTGTAGTGTTGCTGTAGTGCAGCTGTTGTAGTGATGCTGTAGTGCAGCTGTTGTAGTGTTGCTGTAGTGCAGCTGTTGTAGTGATGCTGTAGTAAAGCTGTCGTAGTGTTGCTGTAGTAAAGCTGTTGTAGTGTTGCTGTAGTGCAGCTGTTGTAGTGATGCTGTAGTAAAGCTGTTGTAGTGTTGCTGTAGTGCAGCTGTTGTAGTGATGCTGTAGTAAAGCTGTCGTAGTGTTGCTGTAGTAAAGCTGTTGTAGTGTTGCTCTAGTGAAGCTGTTGTAGTGTTGCTGTAGTGCAGCTGTTGTAGTGATGCTGTAGTGCAGCTGTTGTAGTGATGCTGTAGTGAAGCTGTTGTAGTGTTGCTGTAGTGCAGCTGTTGTAGTGGCGCTGTAGTGCAGCTGTTGTAGTGATGCTGTAGTGCAGCTGTTGTAGTGTTGCTGTAGTAAAGCTGTTGTAGTGATGCTGTAGTGCAGCTGTTGTAGTGTTGCTGTAGTGCAGCTGTTGTAGTGTTGCTGTAGTGCAGCTGTTGTAGTGTTGCTGTAGTAAAGCTGTTGTAGTGATGCTGTAGTGCAGCTGTTGTACTGATACTGTAGTGCAGCTGTTGTAGTGTTGCTGTAGTGCAGCTGTTGTAGTGTTGCTGTAGTGCAGCTGTTGTAGTGTTGCTGTAGTGCAGCTGTTGTAGTGATGCTGTAGTGCAGCTGTTGTAGTGGCGCTGTAGTGCAGCTGTTGTAGTGTTGCTGTAGTGCAGCTGTTGTAGTGATGCTGTAGTAAAGCTGTTGTAGTGTTGCTGTAGTGCAGCTGTTGTAGTGTTGCTGTAGTGCAGCTGTTGTAGTGGCGCTGTAGTGCAGCTGTTGTAGTGTTGCTGTAGTGCAGCTGTTGTAGTGATGCTGTAGTAAAGCTGTTGTAGTGTTGCTGTAGTGCAGCTGTTGTAGTGTTGCTGTAGTGCAGCTGTTGTAGTGATGCTGTAGTGCAGCTGTTGTAGTGATGCTGTAGTGCAGCTGTTGTAGTGTTGCTGTAGTAAAGCTGTTGTAGTGTTGCTGTAGTGCAGCTGTTGTAGTGTTGCTGTAGTGCAGCTGTTGTAGTGTTGCTGTAGTGCAGCTGTTGTAGTGTTGCTGTAGTGCAGCTGTTGTAGTGATGCTGTAGTGCAGCTGTTGTAGTGTTGCTGTAGTGCAGCTGTTGTAGTGATGCTGTAGTAAAGCTGTCGTAGTGTTGCTGTAGTAAAGCTGTTGTAGTGTTGCTGTAGTGCAGCTGTTGTAGTGATGCTGTAGTAAAGCTGTTGTAGTGTTGCTGTAGTGCAGCTGTTGTAGTGATGCTGTAGTAAAGCTGTCGTAGTGTTGCTGTAGTAAAGCTGTTGTAGTGTTGCTCTAGTGAAGCTGTTGTAGTGTTGCTGTAGTGCAGCTGTTGTAGTGATGCTGTAGTGCAGCTGTTGTAGTGATGCTGTAGTGAAGCTGTTGTAGTGTTGCTGTAGTGCAGCTGTTGTAGTGGCGCTGTAGTGCAGCTGTTGTAGTGATGCTGTAGTGCAGCTGTTGTAGTGTTGCTGTAGTAAAGCTGTTGTAGTGATGCTGTAGTGCAGCTGTTGTAGTGTTGCTGTAGTGCAGCTGTTGTAGTGTTGCTGTAGTGCAGCTGTTGTAGTGTTGCTGTAGTGCAGCTGTTGTAGTGTTGCTGTAGTGCAGCTGTTGTAGTGTTGCTGTAGTAAAGCTGTTGTAGTGTTGCTGTAGTAAAGCTGTTGTAGTGTTGCTGTAGTAAAGCTGTTGTAGTGATGCTGTAGTAAAGCTGTTGTAGTGGCGCTGTAGTGCAGCTGTTGTAGTGTTGCTGTAGTGCAGCTGTTGTAGTGTTGCTGTAGTAAAGCTGTTGTAGTGTTGCTGTAGTAAAGCTGTTGTAGTGTTGCTCTAGTGAAGCTGTTGTAGTGTTGCTGTAGTGCAGCTGTTGTAGTGATGCTGTAGTGCAGCTGTTGTAGTGTTGCTGTAGTGTTGCTGTAGTAATGTTGTTGATTTGTCCCAGTATTCCCTCCCAACTACTGAAGAGTTTAGTTCTCAGTTGTTTGAGCAGTTGTACAATGTGTTATGTGAATAAGTTAAAGGGGTTGGCCACTTTTTTGCATATGTTGCCCTTAATCCTCGAATGTTCATCAAGTGATTCAGCATTCCTGCTACTTACTTTTGTGCTATATGTAAACTCTCCATGGATCTTTGTTTACATGTATGAGCTCTGACACATACCTCCCAATCGTCTCGGATCCAGAGGGACAGTCCCGCTTTTCGGGCTCATTTCCGCTGCCCCCCCCCCCCCATCTGTGTGGAATGTACTGAGACATCAACTCTGTCAGCATCCTCCGGACATCAACAGAGCTGATTATGCAACAGCCCTACCGATGCAGAGGTTTAATAGATGAGGAGCTGCCCGCTGAGCCTGAGCAACTCACTAGGAGGTCCAATTGTATGCTCTGTGTTACTGAGATGGTAGGAGCAAGCTGATTGGACAAACTGCTTGCTACCTCACAAGGGGAGGTTATAAAACGCTTTGTGAGTGGGAGCACATGGTCTCGGTCCGGAAATGATGGAAAGTTCAGCTCTTCTAAGTCACTGGGTCACTAGGATCCTCTCTCTGAAAAGAGCCGGCTCTTCCGGCTCCTGCACGGCTCCCTATTAAACATAATATAGGGAGACTCTGTTTAGGGGAGGAGTCAGCCATGAAGGGGTGCGTTTACCGAGTTACCGGCTCCCTTCCCGGAGCTGGCAATTACATAGCGTATTTATTAGAAATATAGAGAGGGACAAGTCAGGGGAAGGAGCAGGAGAGACCACAATAAACGTCATATATCCTGTCCTCCTGCCTGGTCCAACCCTCTTTAATGCAATTTCAAAGAAGCGTCTCACTGGATCAGCTCTCGGTTGAGAGCCGGCTCCCACTGCTCACTGAGAAGAGCCGGCATCCAGCTGTTTGTTCCAGTAAAGAAATGTAAGTTATACTTCACCAACATTACTGGATCCCTGGATTAGGCTGTTCACCATCACGGGCGCCCCATCCCCCATCACCAGGGATCCCCATCTACAAATCGGGGTTTCCCTAGGGAGAAACTACTCTGCCGACCTCTCCCTCCATTTTCTTGCACACACCACCTACTGGATACCCCATTCAGGACCCCGGCTTCTTTCAACTTCGGTCAGTTTAATGCTGCAGCACTATCGCTCTATTGCTACAATGCAGTGATGAAGTGGTGCAGCAGAGATGCTGTGATGAATATACAGTACAATATGCACTCAGCGGCCACTTTATTAGGTCCACCATGCTAGTAACGGCTTGGACCCCCTTTTGCCTTCAGAACTGCCTCAATTCTTCGTGGCATAGATACAACAAGGTGCTGGAAGCTCCTCAGAGATTCTGGTCCATATTGACATGATGGCATCACACAGTTGCCGCAGATTTGTCGGCTGCACATCCATGATGCGAGTCTCCCGTTCCACCACATCCCAAAGATGCTCTATTGGATTGAGATCTGGTGACTGTGGAGGCCATTTGTGTCCAGTGACCTCATTGTCATGTTCAAGAAACCAGTCTGAGATGCTTCCAGCTTTATGTCATGGCGCATTATCCTGCTGAAAGTAGCCATCAGATGTTACAGGGTACATTGTGGTCATAAAGGGATGGACATGGTCAGCAACAATACTCAGGTAGGCTGTGGCGTTGTACCAAGGGGCCCAAAGACACCATGACACCAGCACCACCAGCCTGAGCCACTGATACAAGGCAGGATGGATCCATGACACCACCAGCACCAGCCTGAGCCGCTGATACAAGGCAGGATGGATCCATGACACCACCACCACCAGCCTGAGCCGCTGATACAAGGCAGGATGGATCCATGACACCACCACCACCAGCCTGACCCGCTGATACAAGGCAGGATGGATCCATGACACCACCACCACCAGCCTGAGCCGCTGATACAAGGCAGGATGGATCCATGACACCACCACCACCAGCCTGAGCCGCTGATACAAGGCAGGATGGATCCATGACACCACCACCACCAGCCTGAGCCGCTGATACAAGGCAGGATGGATCCATGACACCACCACCACCAGCCTGACCCGCTGATACAAGGCAGGATGGATCCATGACACCACCACCAGCCTGAGCCGCTGATACAAGGCAGGATAGATCCATGACACCACCACCACCAGCCTGAGCCGCTGATACAAGGCAGGATGGATCCATGACACCACCACCACCAGCCTGACCCGCTGATACAAGGCAGGATGGATCCATGACACCACCACCAGCCTGAGCCGCTGATACAAGGCAGGATAGATCCATGACACCACCACCACCAGCCTGAGCCACTGATACAAGGCAGGATGGATCCATGACACCACCACCACCAGCCTGAGCCGCTGATACAAGGCAGGATGGATCCATGACACCACCACCACCAGCCTGACCCGCTGATACAAGGCAGGATGGATCCATGACACCACCACCAGCCTGAGCCGCTGATACAAGGCAGGATGGATCCATGACACCACCACCACCAGCCTGAGCCACTGATACAAGGCAGGATGGATCCATGACACCAGCACCACCAGCCTGAGCCGCTGATACAAGGCAGGATGGATCCATGACACCACCACCAGCCTGACCCGCTGATACAAGGCAGGATGGATCCATGACACCACCACCACCAGCCTGACCCGCTGATACAAGGCAGGATGGATCCATGACACCACCACCACCAGCCTGACCCGCTGATACAAGGCAGGATGGATCCATGACAAAAGCACCACCAGCCTGAGCCGCTGATACAAGGCAGGATGGATCCATGACACCACCACCACCAGCCTGAGCCGCTGATACAAGGCAGGATGGATCCATGACACCAGCACCACCAGCCTGACCCGCTGATACAAGGTAGGATGGATCCATGACACCAGCACCACCAGCCTGAGCCGCTGATACAAGGCAGGATGGATCCATGACACCCCCACCACCAGCCTGACCCGCTGATACAAGGCAGGATGGATCCATGACACCAGCACCACCAGCCTGACCCGCTGATACAAGGCAGGATGGATCCATGACACCACCAGCACCACCAGCCTGACCCGCTGATACAAGGCAGGATGGATCCATGACACCACCACCACCAGCCTGACCCGCTGATACAAGGCAGGATGGATCCATGACACCACCACCACCAGCCTGAGCCGCTGATACAAGGCAGGATGGATCCATGACACCACCACCACCAGCCTGAGCCGCTGATACAAGGCAGGATGGATCCATGACACCAGCACCACCAGCCTGACCCACTGATACAAGGCAGGATGGATCCATGACACCACCAGCACCAGCCTGAGCCGCTGATACAAGGCAGGATGGATCCATGACACCACCCCCACCAGCCTGACCCGCTGATACAAGGCAGGATGGATCCATGACACCACCACCACCAGCCTGAGCCACTGATACAAGGCAGGATGGATCCATGACACCCCCACCACCAGCCTGACCCGCTGATACAAGGCAGGATGGATCCATGACACCACCACCACCAGCCTGACCCGCTGATACAAGGCAGGATGGATCCATGACACCACCACCACCAGCCTGAGCCGCTGATACAAGGCAGGATGGATCCATGCTTTCATGTTGTTGTACCAAATTGTGACCCTACCATCTGAATGTCGCAGCAGAAATCGAGACTCATCAGACCAGGCAACGTTTTTCCAATCTTCTACTGTCCAATTTCGATGAGCTTGTGCAAATTGTAGCCTCAGTTTCCTGTTCTTAGCTGAAAGGAGTGGCACCCGGTGTGGTCTTCTGCTGCTGTAGCCCATCTGCCTCAAAGTTGGACGTACTGTGCATTCAGAGATGCTCTTCTGCCTACCTTGGTTGTAACGGGTGGCGATTTGAGTCACTGTTGCCTTTCTATCAGCTCGAACCAGTCTGCCCATTCTCCTCTGACCTCTGGCATCAACAAGGCATTTCCGCCCACAGAACTGCCGCTCACTGGATGTTTTTTCTTTTTCGGACCATTCTCTGTAAACCCTAGAGATGGTTGTGCGTGAAAATCCCAGTAGATCAGCAGTTTCTGAAATACTCAGACCAGCCCCTCTGGCACCAACAACCATGCCACGTTCAAAGGCCACAAATCACCTTTCTTCCCCATACTGATGCTCGGGAGAACTGCAGGAGATTGTCTTGACCATGTCTACATGCCTAAATGCACTTAGTTGCCGCCATGTGATTGGCTGATTAGAAATTAAGTGTTAACGAGCAGTTGGACAGGTGTACCTAATAAAGTGGCCGGTGAGTGTATATATATACTGTAATCATCTTGGGGGCTCATTGCCTGAATGTGCGCAGTCCTTGAGATGCAGTGATGGATAATAGGGACATATCTTAGGGACATAATAGGGACATATCTTCTGCCACCCCCACACCCAGGAGAGAGGGGTCTGGATGACTCATGAGGGATACGGCACAGAGCAATGACCGCGCAGGAGTCATCCTCTGCCCTCTGTGGGGCGCACATTTGGTAATGATTTATTCTCATTTCATTCTGTAATAACCCTTACTCCCCCCGCCGGGTGTGCGGTCACTGCACCCCCTCTTCTGTCTCACTACATGTGTGGAGGGGGCATCGTGTGTTACCAGCTCCTTCCATACAAAGTGATAGAAAAAACTGCTGCAAAAATCTGAAAATTTATATTCACTTACTTAATAAAATTTAAAGGGATCATCACATCACAAACATTCCCTTTAATCAGAGGGACCCACCAAACAGTGTTACATTCCCAAATAGAAGAATCTTGAAGCTTCTGGAACCTTTAACATACGCCTCACCTGCTAATGGGTGATGAACTCCAATGGGCATCGCAGTGCGGGCCCAGGACCCTATAGGTGCCCTGACAAGGGAATACAACATCTACTGCCATGTCATGTGTACATATTGATTAAGCAGGACTGTGAAATATGGATTTATATTCCAGGACTGTAATTTACACTAGTGAACTAGTCCTCACACTGCTGTGCTCTGCATTTTCTTGTTCTCTTGTGTTCTCGATTGTCACTATGGATTTTGCAACATTATAACAATAGAAAGAGAAAAGAACAATAGAAGAAAGAGTTGTCTTCAGTCCAGCAGCACCTTGGAATATTCCCGTGTCTGTGTTCTCTGCAGTAAACTGTCCCAAATAAGGACTCTGAGTTGAAGCCATAAAAGGTCAAACTACCACAATCTCTCGGAGAAGTAGTAAGGGGCTGTTACACCGTTGAATCTAGAGAGCACAGAGCACAGCAGTGTGAGCACATGTCCTCAGTTCACTTCATGGGCAACAGCATCCTGGAATATAAATTCATTTTTTCACAGTCTTTTTGCTACTAAAAACATACATACAGATCTGATTACACAAATCTCCAGCGATAATAACTACTACCAGTGTCTGTAGAGAGCACAGAGCACAGCAGTGCCAGGACACACCCCCCAGTGCATGTGGCACAGCTACATTGTTGGAATAAAATCCATATATCACAGTTGTGATTCTACAGCATTCAGCATACACAAAGGTCTCCAGGGACAATACATAACACTGAATGGAGAACGCACAGCAGTGTGAGGACACATCCCCCAATAAACTTGGAGAAGCTACAATCCTGGAATATAAAGCCATATCGTACAGACCTGCTGCTTCTAAAAATGTACACAAAAGTGTGATTACACATCTCTCCAGGGACAATACATAACACTGAATGGAGAACGCACAGCAGTGTGAGGACACATCCCCCAATAAACTTGGAGAAGCTACAATCCTGGAATATAAAGCCATATCGTACAGTCCTGCTGCTTCTAAAAATGTACACAAAAGTGTAATTACACATCTCTCCAGAGACAATACTTAACACTAACTACAGAGAGCTAATTGCGCCGCAGTGTGAGGACAAACCTCTAGCTTTTTTGGATAAGCTACAATGGCGGAATCTAGGATATAAACCCATAAATCATAGTCCTGCTGCTACTAACAACATACTCAAAGCTACAATTACCCATCCCACCAGGGACAATATATAATAATGGTTGCAGAGAGCAAAGTGTACAGCAGTGTGAGGACACCCCTACTTGGAGAAACTAGAATGCTAGGATAGTATTCCATATATCACAGTCCTGCTGCTACTAACCGCAAACACAAAGGTCTGATTACACATCTCTCCAGGGACAATACCTAACACTGGCTGCAGAGAGCACAGAGCACAACAGTGTGAGGTCTGATTACACATCTCTCCAGGGACAGTACATAACACTGGCTGCAGAGAGCACAGAGCACAGAGCACAGCAGTGTGAGGTCTGATTACACATCTCTCCAGGAACAGTACATAACACTGGCTGCACAGAGCACAGAGCACAGCAGTGTGAGGTCTGATTACACGTCTCTCCAGGGACAATACATAACAACAGCTGCAGTCTGTATGGTCTCAGCTGCTGACAGGTTCCCTTAAAATAAGAATAAATCATTCTATAACTTCACTAGAGCTGCAAATAAAGCAACAGAACAGCAATGGCTACATTCTCTGTACAGCACCATATATCGGGGTCCCAGGCAGGACATATGTGACCCCCTATAGATCCCATAGTGCCTCTGACCCCTGCATGATCCCGCCGCCGTATTCTTCCCGCTCTCAGTGATTTGCGAATCTTCACCATTTGTAACAATTGTCAGGAGCTCCGAGCTCCAATACCCCCCCCCCCCCCCAAAAAAAAAATCATCTACAATTTATAGAGTGGAAGGACAAGGAGCTAATTGAAACCGCTGACACCTCATATCCCGGCGCAGCGATTCCGAGGGAGATTTGTATCCGTATAAAGCGGCGCATCCGCACCTTCCCTTCCCTGCTCTATCAGTGTCAATAAGCCCATTGTTCCCGGTAATGTTCTCCGCTCACTTGTATTTATGCTTCGGATAATTTGGTAGAAAGAAACTTCCATAAATTGTTCTATAAAGTAACATTGTGCTTTACCCGTGGATACGGCGAAATATTCATTACGTGAATTTACTGCCGCCGCAGCACCACCGCCGCTGTCATCTAATTGTAATAAATTACCGTAACCCAGAGAGGAGGATAATCCAATCTAACTTCATCTACTCCAGGTTGGATTTTTTTTGTTATTTGGAGGAATTTTTGACTCCAAACTTTCCATAGGTGCAGAGACTTAAAGGGATTGTCCAGAAATTGTAATCAGTGGCTTATCTGCATGATCAGCATTTCACATCCGTCCACTGATGGGCAGTCAACTGGTTCCCAAATAAGTGATAAATCATCTGTACAGTACCACAGTTGACTCTGTTGACTCTTAGTGGCCACAATCTGCAACTACAGCTGTGACTCCCATTGACTTTAATGAAATCCTAAGTTGTAGTTACAGCTTCTGGCCACTACACAGCTCCCGTGGCCAACTACTTCCAGCTCTTGTCTTTATGATGGGATGAGAAGCTGATTGCTGCATCAGTGAATGGCTATCCTACAGATAACCCCTTTAATTAGTTATGGCACCAACTGTGGGGATTAACCTTTTAAATGCCATGGCCACTGCCATCTTGGCCCTGATCATCACCTCTACAATGCCCCTATCGCTTGTTATGACAATCTGGGGCCCCTGAGAGGCTCCTATGGACTTCTTTCAGCAATTACTATTACAGTCTGCCCAAGGCAGACCATAATAGTGAAGCAGTACATTAGCAAATGCTGCAATAGAGTTGTGTTGCAGAATATTGGGGCACATTTACTAAGGGTCCGAATCGCGTTTTTTCCGTCAGGTTCTTCCAAATATTTCCATTTTGCACCGTTTTGCATGGAACTTGCCCGGGTTTTTGGCGCACGCGATCGGTTCAAGTTCCTCAGGGGACCTAAAAAAGTGATTTTTTTTAAAGTTATAACAATTTTTAAAAATTAAAAACAGAAACAAATGTATTTATTTGTAAATCTTTAAGTGCATGAAATGTTAAATAGTAGCCAGGGAAGGATAATACATCTCTTTTAATGAAACAATAAAAAAGTTATGCCTTGTGCATAGAGATGGCATAGAGTACAGTCCCCCCAGACGATACATTGGACTGGTCAGAGTGTAATACCACATTACACCAGTAGTGGCCACTGCAGGGGAGGGGCCAATTAGCCTTGTGCATAGAGATGGCATAGAGTACAGTCCTTTCAGACGATACATTGGACTGGTTGGGGTGTAATACCACATTACGCCAGTAGTGGCCACTGCAGGGGAGGGGGCAATTAGCCTTGTGCATAGAGATGGCATAGAGTACAGTCCCCCCAGACGATACATTGGACTGGTCAGAGTGTAATACCACATTGCACCAGTAGTGGCCACTGCAGGGGAGGAGCCATTTAGCCCTGTGCATAGAGATGGCATAGAGTACAGTCACCCCAGAAGATACATTGGACTGGTCAGAGTGTAATACCACATTGCACCAGTAGTGGCCACTGCAGGGGAGGAGCCATTTAGCCCTGTGCATAGAGATGGCATAGAGTACAGTCACCCCAGAAGATACATTGGACTGGTCAGAGTGTAATACCACATTACACCAGTAGTGGCCACTGCAGGGGAGGGGCCAATAAGGGCTGATCGTAGGGATCTGTGTAGCCCCGCCCCTCTGGGAGGTCCATGATTTATTTTCCTTTTTTCTGTGATACTTGGGATATTATTAGAGATCATGGAACATATTCCATTTCTATGAATACTACAGAATAACTTTTCTAAGCTCCGAGGAAATATTTTATATATTTTCCAAGATAAAAACAGTTTAAAAATATTTTGTTATGCAATATGTTGTTTTTCTGTGTTTATGAGTCAGATGACACGGAGCGGTATATGGTAACTATAGAAACTGGCACCCGGCGCATTCGTTTAAAAATGGAACACAAGGTATCGATATATAGAGGCGAAGAATTAACATGTGAGATACTGTATATACATGGGGGAGGGGCTTAGAGGGAGTGTCTGCTGCCCTGACCTGTACGGAGGATCCGAGAGATGTGTAATCCGACCTATGTGTATGTTATTAGTAGCAGCAGGACTGTGAAATATGATCACCATAAAACTTTGTGTGTATGACTGCTACTAGTGCAGGTCAGCCACAACCCCCGTATTTCATGGTCCTGCTGCTACTAACAGCAAACACTGATTACACATCCCTCCAGTGACAAGACCTACCACTGTGTGCAGAAAGCACAGAGGATAACATTGTTAGGACACACTCCCGGTGCATCTGGAGAAGCTACAATCCTGAATTATAAATCTGTATTTCACAGTCCTGCTGCTACTAACAACATACACAAAGGTCTGATTACACATCTCTCCAGTGACAACACCTACTACTGTGTGCAGAGAGCACAGTGTATAACAGTGTTAGGATACACTGCTAGTTCATCTGGAGAATCTACAATCCTGGATTATACATCTGTATATCACAGTCCTGCTGCTACTAACAACATTCACAGATTCTGCACTGTGCACGGTCATTCTGGTTATTTGTCCTCATAATATGTTAGGCACATGAATCCCAGAGCAGTCATTGCAGGGAAAAGATCATTAGTATCAAAACTGCTCAAGGATCCGGAATCCCAATTAAAGGGATGACCCAACATTGAATGTTTCCCCTGCCCCCACCCCTTTAAATAATATTGCTACAGGGCTTCGGGTGTCTTCCTTCATGAAGATGATGATGATTCGTGGAGTATCCGCTGCAGGTCTCCTCCGGTGAAGCGCGTCGGAGTCTCGGTGTGAAATGTGTTTGATTTCCATTTAGCGCGATACATATTTCTTGCTTTTACCTCGTTCTTGTCTCGCTTTTTGCCACATCCTTGCTTAACCTGCAGAGGCATTAGCATTTATATTGTGTCTGCAGAGAGGCGGAGGCATCGCAGACAGGTGGGAGGCGTCACAGCACCCCGAATATCACAGGGAGATTCACCCAAATGTCACAGGACAGAGGAGGAAAAAATACGATGGAAATACGGAACATTTCAGGGAATCTTCTCCTAAGAACATCATGTACAGAGCTGCACTCACTATTCTGCTGCTGGTGCAGTCACTGTGTACATACATGACATTACTTATCCTGTACTGATCCTGAGTTACATCCTGTATTATACCCCAGAGCTGCACTCACTATTCTGCTGCTGGTGCAGTCACTGTGTACATACATGACATTACTTATCCTGTACTGATCCTGAGTTACATCCTGTATTATACTCCAGAGCTGCACTCACTATTCTGCTGCTGGTGCAGTCACTGTGTACATACATGACATTACTTATCCTGTACTGATCCGGAGTTACATCCTGTATTATACTACAGAGCTGCACTCACTATTCTGCTACTGGTGCAGTCACTGTGTACATACATGACATTACTTATCCTGTACTGATCCTGAGTTACATCCTGTATTATACTCCAGAGCTGCACTCACTATTCTGCTGCTGGTGCAGTCACTGTGTACATACATGACATTACTTATCCTGTACTGATCCGGAGTTACATCCTGTATTATACTACAGAGCTGCACTCACTATTCTGCTGCTGGTGCAGTCACTGTGTACATACATGACATTACTTACCCTGTACTGATCCTGAGTTACATCCTGTATTATACCCCAGAGCTGCACTCACTATTCTGCTGCTGGTGCAGTCACTGTGTACATACATGACATTACTTACCCTGCACTGATCCTGAGTTACGTCCTGTATTATACTCCAGAGCTGCACTCACTATTCTGCTGCTGGTGCAGTCACTGTGTACATACATGACATTACTTATCCTGTACTGATCCTGAGTTACATCCTGTATTATACTCCAGAGCTGCACTCACTATTCTGCTGCTGGGGCAGTCACTGTGTACATACATGACATTACTTATCCTGTACTGATCCTGAGTTACATCCTGTATTATAGACCAGAGCTGCACTCACTATTCTGCTGCTGGTGCAGTCACTGTGTACATACATGACATTACTTATCCTGTACTGATCCTGAGTTACATCCTGTATTATACCCCAGAGCTGCACTCACTATTCTGCTGCCGGTGCAGTCACTGTGTACATACATGACATTACTTATCCTGTACTGATCCTGAGTTACATCCTGTATTATACCCCAGAGCTGCACTCACTATTCTGCTGCTGGTGCAGTCACTGTGTACATACATGACATTACTTATCCTGTACTGATCCTGAGTTACATCCTGTATTATACTCCAGAGCTGCACTCACTATTCTGCTGCTGGTGCAGTCACTGTGTACATACATGACATTACTTATCCTGTACTGATCCTGAGTTACATCCTGTATTATACCCCAGAGCTGCACTCACTATTCTGCTGCTGGTGTAGTCACTGTGTACATACATGACATTACTTATCCTGTACTGATCCTGAGTTACATCCTGTATTATTCTCCAGAGCTGCACTCACTATTCTGCTGCTGGTGCAGTCACTGTGTACATACATGACATTACTTATCCTGTACTGATCCTGAGTTACATCCTGTATTATACCCCAGAGCCGCACTCACTATTCTGCTGCTGGTGCAGTCACTGTGTACATACATGACATTACTTATCCTGTACTGATCCTGAGTTACAGTCTCCGCCCTCTTCTTGTCCATTAATGAGAAGCCCACACCCACTTGTCACCCACATCTCAACATGTCAAAAAAGTGTCTTTTTCAGCAAGTACAGTAGATGGAAATGTAATATTTCTGTTTGCAATTCCAATTTCACAGCTGAGTGGGATTTGCAGAGACAGAGGATTCTAATAAAACTGCGGCACATTTAAGGGGATGAGTGACAGATGGGGGAATGGCGGCCGGCAGCTCCATTTCTCTGATTCTGGTAACAGAACATGGCAGCTGCTCCTCTCACGCCGACACACATTCATTTACAAGATTATTTTTCTTTTCAAATTGCCGATTATTAGATTTTACATCTGCAGTTACATTATTACTACAGGGAGGAAATGTAGCAGAGCTAAGACAGTCATTGGAAACAACCTGCATGATACTTGGAGTGTTACATAGGACTGCTGGCTGGAAAGAAGGTAAAACTGAATATAGGACATCAAAATATGAACTGGTGTTACCCCAGAACAAATAATAATATTAATTCCCAGCATAATAACCCAGAGCAGAGCAATGCTATATTGGCTACTGTGGGACCATTGTTGCTATATTGGCTACTGCGGGGGCACTGTTGCTATATTGGCTATTGTGGGGGCAATATTACTATATTGGCTATTCTGGGGGCACTGTTACTTTATTGGCTATTCTGGGGGCACTGTTACTATATTGGCTATTGTGGGGACACTGTTACTATATTGGCTACTGTGGGAGCACTGTTACTATATTGGCTATTCTGGGGGCACTGTAACTATATTGGCTATTCTGGGGGCACTGTTACTATATTGGCTACTGTGGGGACACTGTTACTATATTGGCTATTCTGGGGGCACTGTTACTATATTGGCTACTGTGGGGACACTGTTTCTATATTGGCTATGCTGGGGGCACTGTTACTATATTGGCTATACTGGAGGCACTGTTGCTATATTGGCTACTGTGGGGGCACTGTTTCCATATTGGCTACTGTGGGGCACTGTTGCTATATTGGCTATTCTGGGGGCACTGTTACTATATTGGCTACTGTGGGGACACTGTTACTATATTGGCTATTTTGGAGGCACTGTTGCTATATTGGCTACTGTGGGGGCACTGTTTCTATATTGGCTACTGTGGGGGCACTGTTGCTATATTGGCTATTCTGGGGGCACTGTTACTATATTGGCTACTGTGGGGGCACTGTTACTTTATTGGCTATTCTGGGGGCACTGTTACTATATTGGCTATTCTTGGGCCACTGTTGCTATATTGACTACTGTGGCTGCACTGTTAGCATTTTAGCTACTTTTGGAGAACTGTTATTGTATTTGGCTATATTAGGTGGGTATTTTGATTTTGTGGGCTACTGTGGGGGGCACTATTACTATATTGTCGACAGTAGGTATTCACTAGTGTTGGGGCATTGTTACTATATTGGGTGGCTACAGTTGGTGGCAATTACAACTATACTGACTACTGTAGCAGCTTTGTAACTATATTGACTACTGTGAGGGAACGGTTATTATATTGGCTACTGTGGGGGCACTGTTGCTATATTGGCTATTGTGGGGGCACTGTTGCTACATTGGCTACTGTGGGGGCACTGTTGCTACATTGGCTACTGTGGGGGCACTGTTGCTACATTGGCTACTGTGGGGGCACTGTTGCTACATTGGCTACTGTGGGGGCACTGTTGCTATATTGGCTACTGTGGGGGCACTGTTGCTGTATTGGCTACTGTGTGGGCACTGTTACTATATTGGCTATTGTGGGGGCACTGTTGCTATATTGGCTACTGTGGGGGCACTGTTGCTACATTGGCTACTGTGGGGGCACTGTTGCTATATTGGCTATTGTGGGGGCACTGTTGCTATATTGGCTACTGTGGGGGCACTGTTGCTACATTGGCTACTGTGGGGGCACTGTTGCTATATTGGCTATTGTGGGGGCACTGTTGCTATATTGGCGATTGTGGGGGCACTGTTGCTATATTGGCTATTGTGGGGGCACTGTTGCTACATTGGCTACTGCGGGGGCACTGTTGCTATATTGGCTACTGTGGGGGCACTGTTGCTATATTGGCTACTGTGGGGGCACTGTTATTATATTGGCTACAGTAGGTGTTACTGTTACTGTATTGGTTATTGTGTGGACACAATACTGATCTCTCGGGGAACAACATAACAGTATTACATTTGTGTTAATAATTTGGATAAGGTGATGATGAAGTGAGGCACTGCTAAATCTTTAGAGACGAGTTGTGTCTGAAAGGAGCTGACATGGCTGTACCTTGTCATGGGTGCCCCTGCGACCCATGTCTCTGGTCGCAGGCGCACCCGTGTGCCTCTGTGTGCCCCTCCATGCCAGCTGCAGCCTCACTTACCTCTCTATGCTCCACGGCATCTCCCATGGCTCGGCCTTGCGTCCCCCCCTCCTAGGGCAGTGATGGCAAACCTTTTAGAGACCGAGTGCCAACACAGAAATTTATTTCTGATTTATACTCCCTTCTCTGTCACAGTTTTCATTGATACCAGCACCCTGAGGCACAAATATAGCAGAAAATAGTCCCGGGTACAGCTGTCACTTTAAAATAGCTCTGTGCACAGCAAGTCCTGGGCTGTCTGGGGCTGCAGGAAGATACCTGGAGTCATCTCTGGTGATGGCCTGAGTGCCCCCAGAAAGGGCTCCGAGTGCCACCTCTGGCACCAGTGCCATAGGTTAGCCATCACTGCCCTAGGGTGCGCGCACTAGGTTTGTAGGATTTAAAGGGCCAGTGCACCACTAATTGGTGCTGACCTGTTAAATAGCCGACCTCTTCCTCTGACCCCCGTCGGATAGCTTGTCTCCCTTTCCCAGTGCGTTTAGAGTAATTCTCTGATTTTGTTCCTGACTACACACCTCTGCCGCCTGTCCTGACCTTCTGCTTTGTTCCTGGCTCTGATCCCGTGCCGCCTGTCCTGACCTTCTGCTTTGTTCCTGGCTCTGATCCCGTGCCGCCTGTCCTGACCTTCTGCTTTGTTCCTGGCTCTGATCCCGTGCCGCCTGTCCTGACTTCCATCCTGTCCACAACTCTGTCTCAGTCTTACGATTCCGTACCTCGCCTTGGCCACCACTGCCAGCAAAGTCGCACCTATGGAGCGACCTGGTAGCACGTCCAACCACTTTGCGGCGGGCTTTTAGACTCCGCTCCCAGGTGTCGGCTTACGTCATCGCTCGCGGTCCACTACCCCTGATCCGGACATATTTATTGTATGATCCTGGTACTGGTGCTGCAAGTCTGTTCAAGTTGGTATGTGAACAATTTTATTCATATTTGGCTATTATACACAATATAATGTATGGACCGATTTCTTTTTCCTACCTTTTTTTACTATGAAACTATATTTTGATGGATCGAACATTTTGGAACGTCACGTTTATGATTTCATTTTTTTTTTCCATTTACTTTTTTATCCGTTCTAAGGAAAGGGGGTGATTGAAACTTTTTTTTTTTCCCTTTTTTTTTACATTTTTCTACTGTATTTTTAGACCCCCCCCCCTAGTGTACTTGAACCCTAGCTGGTCTAATTGATGTTAACGTATACTGCTATACTACTGTATATTTATATATTGCAGTATATGAGGTGATCTATAACAGTGTGCCAGTGTGGGTAGTGTAGCCTAATTCATTCGTGGCCAAGAATTTTTATACATTTTAATTCCCCTAATATGCAAATTTCCTAAAGAGGCTACTGGGGCTTGGAGTAGCCGGAGTTGAGGCTACGCAGTGTGACCACTCCACGCCCCAGTAGCCTCTTGTGTGCCGCCTACCAATGCATCTTCAGCGTGCAGCTCCTGGTAGCTGCGCGCATTCATCTGCCGAGCTGGGTTCTGCGCATGCACAGTAGCTCCGTCTTCAGAGCTGAGACCGCGCTGCTGGGGGCGTGCTCTCTGCATATTCGCAGAACCGGGCTTAGCAGACGAGTGCGCGCAGCATATCGTAGCTGCGCACTGAAGATGCATTGGTAGGCGGAACGCAAGAGGCTACTGGAGCGTGGAGTAGCCGTGCCGTGTAGCCTCAGCTCCGGCTACTCAACGCCCCAATAGCTTCTTTAGAAAATTTGCATATTAGGGGAATTAAAATGTATAAAAGTTCTGGACCACAAACTAATTAGCCCTAAAAAGGGCTGTAAAACTCTACATTAATAGGTAGATCCGTGGTGGTAGGTATCCTTTAACACTCAGGATCGTTGCTGGGTGTTAGCTGTGGGTGTAATTTGAATTATGCAGCAAACACCCAGTGGGGCAGATTTATCAAGAGTCTGAAAGTCAGAATATTTCCAGTTGCCCATGGCAACCAATCACAGTTCAGCTTTCACTTCACCAGTGCTCATGAATATTTTAAAGGGGAGCTCTGATTGGTTGCCATGGGCAACTGGAAATATTCTGACTTTCAGATTCTTGATAAATCTGCCCCAGTGTGTATGACCCGGGCTCTGCCGGTGACCCCTCTTCATACACTCACTGCGGCACCTTGACTATTATTAGTGTATGTGAAATCTTGTGATTGTATATTGCAGTAGGTGTCACTGTCTCATGGCTTATGCTACACAATGGAGTAGGGAGAATTTTGTTAAAAAGTCCAACCCCTGCCTAGAAACCATATCCTGATTCTCGGGGGCAGTTGGGTTTCTTTCCAAATAACAAATCCACTTCTGCCTCTGTCCGATCCTTTACTCCTGTTACATTGTAGCAATAAACAATTGTATAAAATCTCCATCTTTTAGCTGTCAGATTCCACCCTCCCCTCCATGTGCCGCTCCATCCGTCACGTCTCGTTCCATCGCCAGTCCTTGACATTTCCTATAATTGGGGGCAGCACTGGAATATTATTTGTCCCCTCACAATCAGGTGACCTTAAAGATAATTCATGAAAAGCAAACACAAGTGACTTTCCCCAGGATCAGGCTGAAGGAAAAGGACGGGTAAGGAGGGAGGTGCGAGCGGCTGTTGGGAGAATTTGAAGAACATGTATCCAGATAACTTTGCGCTTGTAACTAATGATATAGTGCAGGGATATTACAAGTTTCGATGTTGTTCTCCAGGGCTATGTCTTTCCCCCTCTATGGGTCCAGTGTATCTATGGTTGCAGGGGTGAACCGGAACTATCAGGTTAATTTTTTAGTTCATGGGTTCTCCATGTAGTGCCTCACACCCTTGCTGACATCTGGGTTATTCGGGAAGTTCTGCTTTGTAGCAGTTGACTGCTCTCCTGATGTTGCCCCCTATTTTGCTGCAGAGGGTGATGCCTAAGGCAAGATGCTCAACTCGCTTCATGGCTGGTGCACCCACCTATGGTTGTATTGGACTCTACTGTAAGATGGGGGCCACCAAATAAAGTAATTCTGGGGACTCACGCTCAACAATCAACCCCTAGGAGATAGACCCTACTAGCTTCCAAATTGGGATTTTTCTTCTGGATCTCTGGGGTACTTTACAAGGATAGAAGGTGGGCCCACTGGAGGATTCTTTGATTCTCTGGTGGGGCAGTCAGACACTGGACTCATACTCTTCTATGTAACTGCAGCCGATAGTTTGTTACACTTGTATCTAGTTCAGTTAATCCTTCAGGACTTGTGAATCTGCATTGATACAATGTATCAAATTTTCAGGCCTGGAGGGAGACTTGTGCGGCTGTGTCCTTCCCCCCTATATGGGGCTGGTCTATTTATGATTGTATTGGACTCTACTTTCAGATGGGGGGTCATTGGGCCACCAAATAAAGTCATTCCCTCACCAACCAACCCCTAGGAGAGCCTAATTGGGATGTCTTCTAGGCCTTTTGGGTACAGTATAGAGTTAGAACCTGGGCCCACCGGAGGATTCTCCGATTCTCTGGTGGGGCAGTCAGACATTGGATTGGATGCTTCTGTGTAACTACAGCTGAGAGTTTGTTACTGATGTATCCAGTCAATCTTTCATGACCTGTGAGTCTGCATTGATACATTGGGGGTCATTTACTAAGGGCCCGATTCGCGTTTTCCCGACGTGTTACCCGAATATTTCCGATTTGCGCCAATTTTCCCTGAATTGCACCGGGTTTTTGGCACACGTGATCGGATTGTGGCGCATCGGCGCCGGCATGCACGCGGCGGAAATCGGGGGGGGGGGCGTGGCCGTGGGGGCTATGGGGTCTGAGTGCGGTGCTGTTGTCTTATCACAGCAGCGGTTTTGTTCCTATGAAACAGCTAAGAATGAATTTTCGTCTCTCTCTCTCTCTCTGGAGAGTTCCCCGTTTTATTTCGCTCTGCCTAAAATGCGCATTGTTTTGTCTTATGCAAAGTTCATGCAGACGGGGCTCTCGGAGAGATCAGAGCGATGAACGCCACATGAAAGGTCAGCGCATACATTATTAGGCAAGACAATAAAACGCCGGACGGAGATATTACCCACAAATTCCATTGTATTATATCCTCTGGTTATTAAAGAGCAAGTAAATAACATAGTATCTGACATTATTACTTAGGTGTTACTCCACTAGTAATAATCCAGGGGACCAGACACGGACAGAGGCGGACGCACTCAGTGCCCCCAAAATTAAAGGGATTTTGCCAAATTTATTTCTACCACCCTCTTATGTTGATGGGACAAGGAATCGTTTGCATAGACAATATTTTTGTAAAATTGCTGCAACCGCTTTAAACTATGTAACAATTAGTCTGTATTCTGTTCAAAGTGTTTCCATGGTGACAGACTACAAACAAACCCTGTGTGTAGTCTGATCCTGGGTAACTCAAATCTACAGTGTAGTCAATTGTACTCACTGCTTCAAAATGTATGCAGGACAGTGTGACCATAAATAAGTGGAGGAATGTATAGCTGCAGGATCTGACTACAAACAGGGTCTGTAGTCTGTTACCCAGGTAACAGGATATAGTCCACAATTAAAGGAAATCTACCATCAAAATCCATCCTGATAAACCAGGGACAATACTCATAGATCCAGGCACCGGGACTGTGGGACCTGCTTATATGTCTTATCCATGGCCTCCTTCCTTCTACAATCAACTTTTATAATTCTGCTAATGAGCCAGAAGGTCTCTGGGGGGTGTTACCAGAGCCCCTCCATGCTGTGGCTCCACAGGCTGTTACACAGTGCAGGAACACTTCCCTTCTCCCACTGTGTGACATGAGAGCAGGCATAGGGAGCAAGGGGGAGGGACGAAGTGCTTCTGGACAGTGTAAAAGCCTGTGAAGCTGCAGCACAGAGGGGCTCTGGTAACACCCCCCAGAGACCTTCTGGCTCATTAGCAGAATTATAAAAGTTGATTTTAGAAGGAAGGAGGCCATGGATAAGAAATATAAGAAGACTTCTGGCTATTATAAGGAAGGAAAGAGGCCATGGCCAGAGTCATAGTGCCTGGATCTATGAGTAAGTGGTGGCCCCTGGTTTATCATGATTTTGATGGTAGATTTCCTTTAAGGTTTTATTCAATTTAAAGGGGCTTTTTTAGGACTTGGATAGCTCATTAAATTAGTACGGGTATGGGCAACCACCACCGCTACTAACCATCTGAATTCCACCGTTTCTTCACTGTTTATCTGGCGCAGCGCCGTACGTCATATAGTGGCTGCGCTTGGTATTGCTGCTCTGCTCCATGTGACTGATGGTCGTAGCATCATTGGCCTTAGGAGTGGAGCAGATCTGCTTGTGCTTGGGTAGCCGTTCCTTTGATCTCATCCTAGTAAATCCCTTTAAGGGACATATTATAGAACATCTCTATAGAAGGAGGAAATAATGGAAGTTCTTCACCAGGTCTGAACCCAAAATATCATATTGGGGAGGGTAAAGGATGACTGAGAGGAGGTCTAAACACTATGGTGGAAAGTTTACCGTAAACTATGTTTTTCCAGTAATTTTGTATCCGAGCTGCGCCTGTGTATAGGGAGTGCGCAGATACATCCGTCCAGGGCTGCAGCACAGACTCGAAGATGCTGCACAATAGTTTTTGCTAAGCGGCAATAAGTCAATTATTTCTTGCTAATTACCATCCTGTGCAACATATTTTCCCAGCGCTGCGGCGCGGAGCCAGTAAATAGGGATTTAGTACCTGCTAATGGGCAAAAGTAACAATTCAGTCTGTTTGTTACTCACGTACAGGAGTGCGAGCAAACATTATCCATTATCCATATTACTCCCTGCACAAAGAACCTCAGATCTCACTCACTGGACCTGGGAACTCACTGGACCCCTAAGTCAGGGGAAGCAGAGAGCCTTCTCACAGCACTAATGTCTGGCAGTCTAAGTATCATAAATACTTTCCTGCTCTCTGCACTGGGAATCAGGATTTATGATACCCAGTTACAGACATGTGACCCTTCGCTCGCAGGAGATTATTAACCCTATACTAACACAGCTCCACTCACTGGACCCCTAAGTCAGGGGAAGCAGAGAGCCTTCTCACAGCACTAAAGTCTGGCAGCCTAAGTATCATAAATTCTCTCCAGTTCTCTGCACTGGGAATCAGGATTTATGATACCCGGTTACAGACATGTGACCCTCCGCTCACAGGAGATTATTAACCCTATACTAACACAGCTCCACTCACTGGACTCATAAGTCAGGGGAAGCAGAGAGCCTTCTCATAGCAGCGGCAGTCTAAGTATCATAAATCCTCCACTGCTTTCTGCACTGGGAATCAGAATTTATGATACTGGACTCCAGACATGTCCCCTTCCCTCTCAGGAGATTATTAACCTTTTACTAACAGTAGTAGCAATAGGTTATGATCCAGTCAAGTGAAGGAGGCTGGAGAGAACAATGCAGCTCTGGGGGTTACAGGATTCTCCTATCACCTGTCTGTATGGAGGAGACAGAGACTGAGAGATTACAGAGATTTTACTCCATTTCCAAATCCACAATCAGAGAAGATGTACCTGGAATAAAAGGTATATGCAACATCCCCCACTGGAGCCTATCCCTTTTTTGTGGTTTGGGGACAGCCGGAGCCCTGGGTACCTAGTGGCCTAGCGCTCATCCTCAGTCATACTGCTGGGTACCAGGGAACAGAGGCCTTGTCCACAGCCGGGAAGGTGGAAGGTACAAGAAATGAGGGAGAGGCTGAAGATGTAGGTTTCTCCCTGGGGCCACCCTGATGTGTAGATATGGGATCCCTGGTGGTGGTGAATGGGGCGCCCTTGGTGGTAACAGCTTGGCACAGGGATCACTCAAAGGCAGAGTTTGTAAAACATTCAACTTAAAGTTTGTTTATGAGAACTTGGCAACAGCCAGAACAGAAGTAACAACTGGGTGTATATAGGAGATGCTCGCAGCCTGGTAAGGCAGCTTCAGGCTGGAGGGGATAGCAGCAGGACGGGGCAGACCTCTGAAGGTGGATGTCTGCTTGGGCCTGGTCTCCAGACAGGCCACGTGTGTCAGGGCAATGTGCTGAAATGAAGCTTTCTAGACAAAGACTAGTGATCTAGTTATGTGTCATTTGCGAACGAGCCGGCTCTAAGTCAGTGAGCCGATGGCTTACTTAACCCCGCCCCTTACCGGCTCACCAAGCCGCCTTTAACCTGATACAATTGGGTTAAAAGTAGAGTGGTGTGGGGTGATTGACTGGCCTGCGGCTCCCTATTATATATTTAATAGAGAGCTGTTCAGGAGCCAGAAGAGCCGACTCTTCTTAGTGAGCGGAGCCTAATGAGCCAGCTCGCTAAGAAGAGGCGGAAATCCCCATCACTAGAACTTTCCAGCCACAAGGAGTTTTATAAACTCCCATTGTGAGGTGGCAAGCTCCTTGGGTTGACTTGCTCTATAAGAACCAGCCCTTAGACTCCCCTTCCATGCAGGTGATGGGTATATTTGTCTGTATAGCAAAAAAAGGGGCGGGGCTGTGACAACTTCTTCTCCAGAGAGAAAGCAAAGCTACACCTAGAAGATAGAAGAAGGGTGATTACAATACAAGGATCAGATCATGTAAATGTCCACTTCTAGCGCTAGTGGTAGGCGAGGTCTACGTTTTGGCGGACTTACCCTTTAAGGCTATTGCTACAATTAAAAAGGAATTATAGAATGGAAAGGACGCCATGAAATCTTGTCATTATCTACCCTGGAATAACAAATGCAAATTCCATCAGTCATCTTCTGTCAACATCTCCGCAGACTTGTTTACACGGTATCGGTGCGTAACAGACGGCGGAACGCGGGGAACAGCAGGAGGAGTTATGGCGGATTTACATGTCATTATTAGATGTACATAATTACCTGCCACTGGAACGTTGTATTCATGTCTAACGAGGAGATGAAGCCATCAGCCATCTACTGCCATCTAGGCAAACACCGGCTCGTCCTGGATCCTAATATTCCATGGAATGTTCTATGGATGGAGACGGATCCTCTACAAAACCAATAAAAAGAAGAGAGAAGAAAACTTTAAGCTAAATTATAGAATTGATACAATTGATCAGTAAAGTTCTCCATTGTAAGAGCCTTATTGTAGAACAATGGGATCCCTACAAGTAGGGGGTGTACATAAATATGGGGGGATTCTATAAAATAGGAAGAGGATGAAGAATATTCTACCTGAGATATGATCTTTACCCAAGAGCTGCTGTACATAGAGCAATGCTCTGCAAACTGAGGGCTACACAAAGTTTTGGAGTCCAATCAAAGTTCTACATAGTTCAATAGTGTGCAACCCTAAAGGGAACCTGTCAGCAGGGACCTCATTTTCACTAAAGACAGGATGCAGAAGCCCATCACACCTGCATTGAAAATCTGCCTTTCTGCCTTCTCTGAGCCTTTACATTACAATATAATTGTTTGTTTTACCTTACCTGGCTTCCTGTGGTGAGTCCCAGGGGTTGGGCTTTGGTTTGGATGCATTTAAAAAAAATCTGCTGCAGACTCCTCAGCACCCAGCCCTTTGTGCTCCAGCTTCCCCTACCCCACGGATGTCACAGCTCACCAGGTTGTGAGCTCTGTCCCTGTGTGAGTGAAGGAGCAGGAGGGAGGAGCTGTACAGGAGCACAAAGGTGGGGGCTGAGAGCTGAGTAGTCTGTAGCACAGATAAGTCATGTGTTTTTTTTAAATGCATCATAATCAAAGCCCAACCCCTGGGCCACCACTCAGATGGCATGCAGGGGTTGGCTAGCTGAAGTGTAGAGATGGGTACTTCAGCACTGTACTGCTAGTCTGCATCAATCTCCTAGGAGCCGGGTCGGTTCTGCTGCATCTGCATCACAATTTAGCTTGTCAATACACAAAGAATTCTCAGGACCGAGGCCCAAATCATGAGACAATGATCCAGAACCCCAGGGCTGAGCTTATATTTATAGGCTCTAGGTCTCAACCTCTGGAAAGTTCCAGGGAGAAAGCCAATGAACATCCTGCATCACCTCAGGTGAAACTACAGCAATATAAACAAACACATAGGGGCTCATTTACTAAGGGTCCGAATGCCACACTTTCGTCCAGTTTCCTGAATATTTCAGTTTTGTGCCAAATTGCCCTGGGATTTTGGCGCATGTGATCGGATTTTTCCAGCTTGCACACAACAGAAATCAGGGGCCGTGGCCGTCAGACAACTCGATGGAGTTTAAAAAAGGTAATGGGGCAGATTTACTTACCCGGCCCATTCGCGATCCAGCGGCGCGTTCTCTGCTCTGGATTCGGGTCCGGACGGGATTTATGAAGGCAGTTCCTCCGTCGTCCACCAGGTGGCGCTGCTGCGCTGAAAAGCATCTCAACGCGCCGGAATGCACCGAGCTGGACCAGGTGAAGGTAAGCGCTCCCCAAGCGACACTTTTTCGGTTTGTAAATGCGGCGGTTTTTCCGAATACGTCGGATTTTTGTTCGGCCACGCCCCCCGATTTCCGTCGCGGGCATGCAGGCGCCGATGCGCCACAATCCGATCGCGTGCGCCACAATCCCGGGGCAATTCAGGTACAAATCGGAAATATTCGGGTAACATGTCGGGAAAACGTGAATCGGGCCCTTAGTAAATGACCCCCAATGTGTCGCAAGATCAAACACTCACATGCACCGGGAAGAAGAAGGTGAACTCCAGTGGACCTTGGCGCAGCAGCGACACCTGCAGGAACTCGGACGCACAATGTTAGTGAATCAGGGCAGACCCAAATCCTCGTCGGACAACGCACCGTAGGATTGGGTAAGTAAATGTGTCCCACAAACTCTTTGGTAACAAAACAAATATATATGTTTAATATACATATTACACACAAATGTACCCAATTCTAGCTGTGGTGCTGTTGGTATACAATACTATACAATGCAGCCTAGATGGGGAGATTTCTAGGGAATCTGAACCTGGAAAAGTAGTGTTGCTCTCCCTAAATGGCTAATCCCTGAGTTACAGATCACAAAAGGGTGACCAGTCCCACTGGGTCCACTCCAGTAAAAGTACCAGACTAACGTTTCGTAATGACCCAATTCTGGAAAATTAAATGACCAATGATCTGCAACCTAAAAGCCACCAACAGCAATAGTCTGCAACTAATGAGCCCCACAAAGCAATGGTTTAAATCTCATGGTCACAAACTGCAAACTAGGGGCCAAAAGTACCATTGTTCTGTAAACTAGGAACCCCATTGATCAATAGTGTACATCACTAGAGCTACATGGAGCAATGGTCTGCAACCTGGGGACCACATTGGGCAAATGCTTGGAACCTGAGAGTTACCCTGGGCGGTGCTTCTCACCATAGCCCTCACTCCATGCTCTGTATTCACTCCTCGGTTTACGTTCCTTATCACTCTGCAGAGATTTGGGGCAGGAAAGTCTCATCCAGAATATGTAAAACAATGTTTCTCTTTCACTTCCAATGAGGGAAACAATGTAACGATTCTGACACTTTGGGTTTTGATTCTTATTATCAGATGTGCCAGATGTCAGCGAAATGATCAATAAGTGAGAAAATAAAACAAATCTCGATGAAGAATCCTCCATTTCTGCCGTTTTCAAGCGTCTGCGTCATTTGTCTGTATTAAGAGTTTGATTCAGCTTTAAATCCCATCTGCTAGAAAAAGATGAATATTTTACATCGGCTCCAGACAAAGACTCCGGAGCCAGAAGAAAGACACATTCCAGCAAGGAAAATATCTCTGGTTTTTGTAAGAAAGTTTCAAGGTTGGCAAAGTATTAAGTCCTATTGATTCTGATCTTTAGACTTTGATAACATTTCTGAAATATAAAATAACACGGCTTTAAAGAGACACCGAGAAATCTCTGCTGGGAGATGTGGCTTCTCTCTGTGAGAGCTTAATGTACTGGGGGGTCCGGAGAGTCTCCCCCTCCTTCAAAGAGGTAGAGGTTTTTCACAGTTGGATTCTTGTGTGTTGGACCCCAAAAATTCACATAGATTAGAGGCACATCAGGAGGGTAGTCAGGAAAGGATCCAAGGATCACCAGGAAAGTGGGCAGGATGCATTATACCTTAAGACAGGAGCATAGTCAGAAAAGGATCCAAGAATCAACAACAGAAGAGTGGTCAGAATCCATCATACATAAGACAAGACAGCAGCATAGTCAGGAATGGATCCAAAGGGGTGATCACGAGAATAGTGGGCAGGATGCATTATACCTTAAGATAGGAGCATAGTCAGAAAAGGATCCAAGAATCAACAACAGAAGAGTGGTCAGAATCCATCATACATAAGACAAGACAGCAGCATAGTCAGGAATGGATCCAAAGGGGTGATCACGAGAATAGTGGGCAGAATGCATTATACCTTAAGATAGGAGCATAGTCAGAAAAGGATCCAAGAATCAACAACAGAAGAGTGGTCAGAATCCATCATACATAAGACAAGACAGCAGCATAGTCAGGAATGGATCCAAAGGGGTGATCACGAGAATAGTGGGCAGGATGCATTATACCTTAAGATAGGAGCATAGTCAGAAAAGGATCCAAGAATCAACAACAGAAGAGTGGTCAGAATCCATCATACATAAGACAAGACAGCAGCATAGTCAGGAATGGATCCAAAGGGGTGATCACGAGAATAGTGGGCAGGATGCATTATACCTTAAGATAGGAGCATAGTCAGAAAAGGATCCAAGAATCAACAACAGAAGAGTGGTCAGAATCCATCATACATAAGACAAGACAGCAGCATAGTCAGGAATGGATCCAAAGGGGTGATCACGAGAATAGTGGGCAGGATGCATTATACCTTAAGATAGGAGCATAGTCAGAAAAGGATCCAAGAATCAACAACAGAAGAGTGGTCAGAATCCATCATACATAAGACAAGACAGCAGCATAGTCAGGAATGGATCCAAAGGGGTGATCACGAGAATAGTGGGCAGGATGCATTATACCTTAAGACAGGAGCATAGTCAGAAAAGGATCCAAGAATCAACAACAGAAGAGTGGTCAGAATCCATCATACATAAGACAAGACAGCAGCATAGTCAGGAATGGATCCAAAGGGGTGATCACGAGAATAGTGGGCAGGATGCATTATACCTTAAGATAGGAGCATAGTCAGAAAAGGATCCAAGAATCAACAACAGAAGAGTGGTCAGAATCCATCATACATAAGACAAGACAGCAGCATAGTCAGGAATGGATCCAAAGGGGTGATCACGAGAATAGTGGGCAGGATGCATTATACCTTAAGATAGGAGCATAGTCAGAAAAGGATCCAAGAATCAACAACAGAAGAGTGGTCAGAATCCATCATACATAAGACAAGACAGCAGCATAGTCAGGAATGGATCCAAAGGGGTGATCACGAGAATAGTGGGCAGGATGCATTATACCTTAAGATAGGAGCATAGTCAGAAAAGGATCCAAGAATCAACAACAGAAGAGTGGTCAGAATCCATCATACATAAGACAAGACAGCAGCATAGTCAGGAATGGATCCAAAGGGGTGATCACGAGAATAGTGGGCAGGATGCATTATACCTTAAGATAGGAGCATAGTCAGAAAAGGATCCAAGAAACAACACCAGAAGAGTGGTCAGAATCCATCATACATAAGACAAGACAGCAGCATAGTCAGGAAGGGATCCAAAGGTGATTACAAGAATAGTGGTCAGGATGCATTATGCATTAAGACAGGAGCATAGTCAGAAAAGGATCCAAGCATCAACACAAGAAGAATGGTCAGAAAACATCAAACATAAGACAAGAAAGGGGCATAGTCAGAAAAGGATCCAAGCATCAACACCGGAGGAGTGGTCAGAATTTATCACACATAAGACAAGACAGCACCATAGTCAGGGAGGGATCCAAGGGCCATCACCAAGACAGTGGGCAGGATGCATTATGCCTTAAGACGGGAGCATAGTCAGAAACAGATCCAAGCATCAACACCAGAGGAGAGGTCAGAATCCATCATACATAAGACAAGACAGCACCATAGTCAGGAAGGGATCCAAGGGTCATCACCAGGACAGCAGGCTGGATGTAATGTGCCTTAAGGCAAGAAAAAAGTACAGTCAGTAAGAGATCCAAGGGTTATCACAGAGACAGTGGGAAGGATGCAAAATGAAATAAAGCTAGACAGGAGCAAAGTCAGGAAGGAATCCAAGCATCATCACTAGTAGAGTGATAAAAATCCATTTCCTACCGTAAGACAAGACAGGAGCATAGTCAGGAAGGGTCCAGGCAGATCCAAGCATCATCACAAGGCGAGTGGTCAGGAGACAAGATCAGATAGGAGAATAGTGAAAATGGGTTCCAAGGATCAACTCCAGGAAAGTGACAAGGATACAGCATAAGACAAGATGGAAGCATAGTCAAAAAGGCATCCAAGGGTCACTCCCAGGAGAGCAGTCATGGGATCATAGACAGCAATGGTCATCGTCACAAGACGAGACGGGATGTAATAATATGCTAGCGGATAGAGCCATGTTTTATCACCAGGATATAACAGAACAAGATAGAAGAACAGCCCGGACCAATACCAAGTGTCACCAGCAGGAGAATAGTCAGGAGGACAAGATGGGAGCATAGACAGGAAGAGAGCCGGGAAACAAACACAGAAATAAGGATGTCATTTCAAACCCCATAAACTTAATGGAACCTATCAGCAGGTTTTTTACTCCTCTAAACTATTGGTCCCCTGAGACAGGGTATGAAATATACTTTGTACAATTCTCCCCAAAAGTCAGGTAAATATGACTCTTCTCAACACATTTTTACATGAGATGAGTCAAGTTTACTGGTTGCAGGATGTGTCACTTCAGAGCCCCCTATCTCCTGTTCTGTTACACCTAGAAACATGCTGCTGGTGTCATATTAAAGATAACAATCAGATCACAGGCTTATGGTTCTGTGAGCTATAGCAATGGATATACAGGCAGGTAAAAAATAGGCAAAAGCTGGACCTTGATCTTTATCCTTCATTTCCAACGATGTCTGTAGCCTCCTGTAGTTCTGGTTCTGTAGCTTACAACCCATAAGCCTGATGTCATATGTAACATGTGATTTGTATCTTTAATATGACACAAAAATATGTTTCTAGGTGCAATAGAACCAAATATAGGGAGAAGGTTTCATTTGGGCACAGGCACCCCCACCCCTGCACCCGTGCTTCTCTCCGCTGCCCTGGCCCCGCTCTCGCTGCCGTGGACTTAACTCACCACGCTCCTGCCCGGACTAGGCCCCACGTGCGGCCACGCTCCCCAGGGTGCACACGCGCCGGTACTTCAAGATTTAAAGGGCCAGCACACAGGTGATTGGTGGTGGCTTCTTCCGGGAATGCATTTAATCTGGCGGCTCCCATCATTCCTCCGTGTTCCTGTGTCTCCAGCGTTACCTGTGTTCCTCCGTGTTCTTGTGCCTGCAGTGTTACCAGTGTTCCTCCGTATTCCTGTGTCTCCAGCGTTACCTGTGTTCCTCCGTGTTCTTGTGCCTGCAGTGTTACCAGTGTTCCTCCGTATTCCTGTGTCTCCAGCATATCCTGTGTTCCTGTCCCGTGTGCCAGCTCCGGTTTCATGGCGTAAATCCTACTGTTTCCTGCATCGCTACCTTGGCAGCCACCGTGGGCTAGTCGCAACCGTGGAATGACCTGGTGGTATACTGCCACAGCAAGACCGCTTTGCGGCGGGCAATGGTGAAGACCAGGTGCCACTTAGTCTCCGGTCCCAGGTGTCGGCTAGTACCATCCCCCGCTGTGGTCCAGAGGGTCCCCAGACTCACAGCCCTTGCAATTTTTAGGTAAATTTCTCATAAAAGAGGGGATTCTAGAAAGGACATTTAATACCCGACCTAAAGGGGTAAGTAGCTTAGTGGGGTAAATCCTGGTGACGGGTTCTCATCACTTCACTGGTTATAAACTGAACTTGAAACAAAACATCAAGCAGTAATTTCCTGAGCTCCCCCTAGTGGTGACAGCAGGTACAAAGAATTTCTTCTTCAATATCAATGTAGGAAATCAGTATCAGAACCAAAGATCCATTAGCAAATAGATCCGCACAGAACTCATGTTTATAGGTGAAGTTCTATCTTCCTCAGTGCTCATCACCCAACTTTCCCGAGTCCTGCATATCAGATTCAGCTCATTTATGCAGCGCTACAGCGAGGAAAGTCTTGGCACCTTCTAATAACATTAGGCGGCTTTAAATTTAATTGAGCGGAAAGTTTATTTTATTAAAGCTGCAGCGTTCACATGAAAGTTCCAAGACAAATGAGCGGGAGAACAATCGTCATGGAAACCATTAATCTATCTAAATTAACTGCCCTTTCTGATTTAGAGGAAAGAAAATTAGTATTGATCGGCGTTCGCTGTTCATCAGGATTGGGGCTGCGCTTTTGTTTAAATCCACTGTTGATTTCTTAACGTTGCAAATTTTTAAAAAAAATTAAAAAAATGTAAAAAAAAAAAAAGATGCCCATTGTCCCGGTCAGATTTCCTGGTGGCAGCGTCATATAAATGATATTGGGGGTCATTTACTAAGGGCCCGATTCGCGTTTTCCCGACGTGTTACCCGAATATTTCCAATTTCCGATTTCCCCTGAATTGCCCCGGGATTTTGGCGCACGCGTTCGGATTGTGACGCATCGGCGCCGGCATGCACGCGACGGAAATCGGGGGGCGTGGCCAAACCAAAACCCGACGGATTCGGAAAAACCGCCGCATTTTTCAAAAAAAATCTGTCGCGGAGCTTGTACTTACCTTCACTCAGCCCGGCTCGGTGTATTCCAACGCATTCCGACGCTCTTCAACGCAGCAGCGCCACCTGGTGGACGGTGGAGGAACTACCTTAATAAATCCCGGCCGGACCCAAATCCACCGCAGAGAACGCGCCGCTGGATCGCGAATGGACCGGGTAAGTAAATCTGCCCCAATGTGTCGCAAGATCAAGCACTCAAATGCACCATGAAGAAACAGGTGAACTCCGGCGGACCTCGGCGCAGAAGCGACACCTGGTGGATATCAGGCGCACGACCTTAGTGAATCCCGGCAGACCCAAATCAGCGTCGGACAACGCACCGCAGGATCGCGACAGGACCGGGTAAGTAAATGAGCCCCAATGAGCTGCTTTACACCTAACACTCACTCTTGGTAATGGCGATCGCCTGCCTGTAGGGGGTGCTGTATGCTGCTGTAGTGTTTACATAGACCACATCTACATAAAGCTATGGCTGATAGTAAACATGTAAGGATACGTTCACACTACCGTCAGGATTTCCGTCTATTTGTCTCTGTTATAAAAAAAAAAAAAGGAAAAAATATAGGGGGCAGATTTATCTTATTTATCGATTTTGCGTAATTTTTTGCACCTAAAATGTCTCTATTTTGCGCCATAATGTCAAAATTTGCTTAGATAGATGTGATTAATTTTTGAGACTTTTTCCTATTTTTGCGACTTTTGGTCAATAGTCTCAATGAGAAAAAATTCTATAAATCAGCTTCAGCCGACGACATTCTGCTGGCAACATCCAATCATTTAATATTTAGGAACACTCTACGGAATAATAGTATATTTGGGGGGGGATTAAATATAAAAGTCAAAAATTGGATATAATTTTATGTTTATAGTAGAGGCGGTCCCCTACTTAAGGACAACTTACAGACGACCCCTAGTTACAGACGGACCCCTCTGCCCACTGTGACCTCTGGTGACCTCTCTGGATGTTACTATAGCCCCAGGCTGCACTGATCAGCTGTAAGGTGTCTGTAATGAAGCTTTATGGATAATCCTGGGTCCCATTACAGCAAAAGTTTTTGAAAGTCCAATTGTCACTGGGGCAGATAAAAAGTTTTGTCTGGATCTACAATTATAAAAAATATACTTGTTCCGACTTCCATAATTTAAATAAAACTCAACTTAAGCACAAACCTAAAGAACCGATCTTATACATAACCCAGGTACTGCCTGTATACATGTATATATACATCTACACTGTATCTAAAAACTGACGTGATAACCAATAGAAACCAAGCAAGAAATAAAATTACATCGGAGGAACTGCCTTAGTGAATCCCAGCCGGACCCGAATCCTCCGCAGAGAATGCGCCGCTGGAACGCGAATGGATCGGGTAAGTAAATCTGCCCCATTGTATCACATAACAACATCCTCTATGGGGCACATTTACTTACCCGGTCCTGTCGCGATCCAGCGGCGCGCTCTCTGCGGAGGATTCGGGTCTTCCGGCGTTTCCGGTAGTGTGCCCGATGTCCACCAGGTGTCGCTACTGCGCTGAAGTCCATCGGAGTTCACTGAAGTTCACCGAACAGGTAAGTGCGTGTCAAGGGACACTTTTTAAAAAAAAATACGGCGTTTTTTCTGAATCCGTCGGGGGTTTTCTTAGGCCATGCCCCCCGATTTCCGTTGTGTGCATGCCGGCGCCGATGCGCCACAATCCAATCGCGTGCGCCAAAAACCCGGGGCAATTCAGGGAAAATCGGTTAGCCCGCCGGAAAAACGTGATTCGGGCCCTTAGTAAATGACCCCCATTGTGTCTATATGCTGCCCCCAGTGGCCAAGATGTGAATTGTAACTAAGTCAAGGCTTTTGTTATAATGTTGCAATATTGTACCGATTTGGTTTCATAAGAAATTGGAGGCTAAATTCACATCATTAGTAGACACTTGATTAGAGGAGACCCAACCAGACGTAGACCCTTCCCCTGTAAATGCTCCCAGTGCAGCAGCATGGAGTCTGACAGCTGTCACTTTCCCTTTAACAACCCTGATAAGATGTCGGATTTCATACAGACTACACATTTAGCTCATGCAGATTCCAGCCCGGAATATTTTTAGATCAACAACTACTATAATAACAACTCAGAAGCGAGGGAAGTGTAATTAGCGCTAATTGCCAGGTTGCATGATGAGTCCTTGTAGTGACAGCACATGAGAGCTGCCAGCCGCCAGGCGATTCACACACATAAGTGAGGGGTCCGCACTGCCCACCGCTACTTATAGCATGCAAATAGCCCGTGATGGGCGCCTGTCAGAGAATGGAGACAGGAATGGGTGAACAGGTGAATCAGCCGGTGGTCCTCAAGCTTGGAGACCCCCAGACCCTACTTTATGGACATAAGAGGGTCTAGGATAAAGGTAACGGATAGTGACAGGGCTCCAAGGACCACAACAGTGCAAGGTAATGACTAGAAAGCAAGATAAGGGTCAGCTTTAGAAATTGGCACATTGATATCAGGTAATATTTGCATTCAGTGTACAGTGGTGGCCCTAATAGTAGACCGGGGCTTGGTGGTAGCCACGGAAGAGTGGGACTTGGGGGTGATCATGGTGGATCCGGAGTTTGATGGTAGTCAGGATAGAGCAGAGCTTAAAGGGTATCTACTATCAGAGGTGGTAGAGTGTGTCGGGATGATTATAATAGATTGGGGTTGGTGGCCATGATAGTGGTCATGGTGGATCCATGATTAATGCTTGCCATGGTCGGGTGGCCACAGTGTAGGGTGACATAATAGTGCACATGGTGGAGCTGGACTTAGCGATTATCATGGTAGAGTGGGTCTTGATGATGATTATGATAGAGTGAGGTTGGTGGACATGATGGTGCACATGGTGGAGCTGGACTTAGCGATTATCATGGTAGGGTGGGTCTTGATGATGATTATAATAGAGTGAGGTTGGTGGCCATGATGGTGGTCATGGTGGAGCTGGACTTGGTGATTGCCATGGTAGAATGAGTCTTGATGATATTGATGATGATTATAATAGTGGCCAATAGTGACCAGATTAAATTAAGATTCTTATCCACGGCTGAGTAAGGCTTGGTTATGGCTATAATGGAGTGGGTCTTGGTGCTGGGGATGGTTTGGGAGATTTGGGAGAGGGGCTTAGTGGTTTCATGGTGGGGGGAAGCTTGATGTTGGTCTTATTGAGTTGTGGTCTGATGGTGATCATGGTGGAAATGGATTTGATAATGTTTATAGGGCTTGATGGTGTCATTGGGCAGCAGGACATGATGGTGGTGATGCTGGACAGGAATTAATGGTGATCATTATGGAGTGAGACAAAATTCTGATCATTGTGGAATGATAATCGAAGATGGTCATGGTGGAGCGGGACTTGATGTTGGTAACTATTGAGTGGGACCTGCCAATTATCTATGGTGGAATGGGAACTGATAATGGTCATTGTGGGCTTGGACCTTCTGGTGGCCACCGTGATGTGCATATTAATGATGGTCAGGGTGGAGCGGGACTTGATGTTGGTAACTATTGAGCGGGACCTACCAATCATCTATGGTGGAATGGGAACTGAAAATGGTCATGGTTACCTGGGACCTTCTGGTGGCCACCGTGATGTGCATCTTAATAATGGTCTTGGACGAGTTGGACTTGATGTTGGCAACTATTGAGCGGGACCTACCAATCATCTATGGTGGAATGGGAACTGGTGATGCTCATTGTGAGCTGGGACCTTCGGGTGGCCACCATGATGTGCATCTTAATGATGGTCAGGGTGGAGCGGGACTTGATGTTGGTAACTATTGAGCGGGACCTGCCAACATTATGGTGGAATGGGAACCGATAATGATCATAGTAAGATGGGACCTTCTGGTGGCCACCGTGATGTGCATCGTAATGATGGTCCTGGGGAAGTCAGGCTTTACAGTGGTCTATGCCTTGTTTGTCCTCCTGTCAGTGGCCAATATGTGGTGGACCTTTTGATGGTCATGGGGTAGCCTAGTTTTTCTATAGGCCCCCTTGATACTCCATTATCATCCATGAACCTGAAGGTTGGAGCCTGAAAATAAAGTATTGGAGATAGTATAAACCACCTGGAGATAAGTAAGAGCGTCCATCAGTGATGAGAGTCATCTACACCCCATAATGGTCTCCATAAATCCAGCCCCCGTCCCTGTGATCACATCGGTCTTCTGTATAACATCTGCTTTGCATGATTGTTTTTTAAGTTGGTCTAAAATCTCACGCGTCAGCCCTTTAAAATCCACATATCAGACCTAAAACGGGCACCGGAGAGTGAAGATATAGTGATATCCCGGAGGCGCTGATCATCCCGGGGACCTCTCAGATGATACAATCTGTCTCTGTCACTGCTCCATTGATTACTGCTGAGAAGATACTTAGTAGGATGAATGCGCGGCTCTTATCTGTGCGCAGGTATTCTGCATGGTGATTAGCTGCCGCTTCTTGACTCGGTCTCCGCCGCACAACAAGGGATTAGTAGATGTGGGATCCATTCCTAATTCTCCTGGAGATTGGAGATGATGGGAATGGAGTCATGGATCTTAGGTGTCATTTGCATAGGGAATGTATCTGATGCTCCGCACGTGAGATACAATGTTATTAAGGGCTAATAATGGTGCTAATACAAATACTATGCAGATTTGTGGGGACCCCGGGGTCCTGAAGGACAGGAGGACATTATAGTCCTACGTGAATGGAGCACGGCGCCGCTCCATGGACCTCTAGGGGATTAGTAAAGAAGAACTGGTCCATGAAGTAGCAGTATTGTATTGTAGTGCTCTATGAATCATAGTCATGGCAAATGGTTGTTATGTTGGGGGTTGTAGTGCTCTATGTATGGGGTATAATAGGAATATATCATAGTCATGGCAAATGGTTGTTATGTTGGGGGTTGTAGTGCTCTATGTATGGGGTATAATAGGAATATATCATGGTCATGGCAAATGGTTGTTATGTTGGGGGTTGTAGTGCTCTATGTATGGGGTATAATAAGAATGTATCATAGTCATGGAAAATGGTCATCATGTTGGGGGTTGTAGTGCTCTATGTATGGGGTATAATAGGAATGTATCATAGTCATGGAAAATGGTCATCATGTTGGGGGTTGTAGTGCTCTATGTATGGGGTATAATAGGAATATATCATAGTCATGGCAAATGGTTGTTATGTTGGGGGTTGTAGTGCTCTATGTATGGGGTATAATAAGAATGTATCATAGTCATGGAAAATGGTCATCATGTTGGGGGTTGTAGTGCTCTATGTATGGGGTATAATAGGAATGTATCATAGTCATGGAAAATGGTCATCATGTTGGGGGTTGTAGTGCTCTATGTATGGGGTATAATAGGAATATATCATAGTCATGGCAAATGGTTGTTATGTTGGGGGTTGTAGTGCTCTATGTATGGGGTATAATAGGAATATATCATAGTCATGGCAAATGGTCATCATGTTGGGGGTTGTAGTGCTCTATGTATGGGGTATAATAAGAATATATCATAGTCATGGCAAATGCTCGTCATGTTGGGGGTTGTAGTGCTCTATGTATGGGGTATAATAGGAATATATCATAGTCATGGCAAATGGTTGTTATGTTGGGGGTTGTAGTGCTCTATGTATGGGGTATAATAGGAATATATCATAGTCATGGAAAATGGTCATCATGTTGGGGGTTGTAGTGCTCTATGTATGGGGTATAATAGGAATATATCATAGTCATGGCAAATGGTCATCATGTTGGGGGTTGTAGTGCTCTATGTATGGGCTATAATAGGAATATATCATAGGCATGGCAAATGGTCGTCATGTTGGGGGTTGTAGTGCTCTATGTATGGGCTATAATAGGAATATATCATAGGCATGGCAAATGGTCGTCATGTTGGGGGTTGTAGTGCTCTATGTATGGGCTATAATAGGAATATATCATAGGCATGGCAAATGGTCGTCATGTTGGGGGTTGTAGTGCTCTATGTATAGAGCAATATAGTTTGTATTATGGTGAGGTCCAATGTCAGGTGATGTTGGGGGTTGTAGTTCCCTATGCATAGTGTATGATTTTTGTGCTATATGTATAGGGTATAATAAATTGTATTATGGTCTTGTACAGTGGTCAGACATGTTGGGGGTTGTGGTGCTCTTTGTGTAGTGTATAATATACTGTATTAAAGTTATGTGGTTGGTCATGCTCAGGGTTGTGGTGCTCTAAAGTAAAGATTGTATTATGGTTATGCCCTGGCTGTTGTTGGGTCATGTTGGGAGTTGTAGTGCTCTATGTTTAGTGTATAATAGATATTATTATGGTTGTGTACAGTGATCAGGTCATGCTGGGGGTTGTAGTGCTTTGTTTAGTTTATAATAGATAGTATTATGGTCATGCCCAGGTTATGATGAGGGTTGTAGTGCTATGTGTATAGTGTATAATAGATATGGGCAGATTTACTTACTCGGTCCATTCGCAATCCTGCGGCGCGTTCTCTGCGCTGGAATCGGGTCCGGCCGGGATTTATTAAGGCAGTTCCTCCGACGTCCACCAGGTGGCGCTGCTACGCACTGAAATACACCGAGGCCGGCTGAGTGAAATTAAGTGCAAGCTCCGCAACAGATTTTTTTTTTAAAATGCGGCGGTTTTTCCGAATCCGCCAGGTTTTCGTTCGGCCACGCCCCCCGATTTCCGTCGCGTGCATGCCAGCGCCGATGCGCCACAATCCCGGGGCAATTCAGGGGAAATCGGCGCAAATCGGAAATATTCGGGTAACACGTCGGGAAAACGCGAATCGGGCCCTTAGTAAATGACCCCCATAGTGTTTAGCCATGCCCAGTGATCAAGTCATGTTGGGGGTTGTAGTGCTCTATGTATAAAGTATAATAGATAGTATCACTGTTATATTGGGGATTGTAGTGCTCTATGTAAAGTGTATAACAGATTGTATCTTGGTCATGCCCAGTGGTTGGCCATGTTGGGGGTTGTAGTCTCTTTTCGTGTGTAAGTGTCTGCGTTCAGTGGGCACGTGTTCTGCCGCTGGTTACATAAGCCTCGGGTTAGTTATTGGCAGTGCCGTTGCTGTGTTTCTCTGTAGTCTAAACTGCACAGTAGGAGGTAGAATGAAAAACCGCTATAACACTTCCCACACACGAAACATCTCCGGAGAACCAACACCAAGCGCCACGGCCCCCGTAATCTCCGGGGCTCATGTGACTACGCACAGGGATGTAACACCTGACATTGTTAGGAAATGTAACACTCCTGTATCTTCCTCTACTTCCCTTATTTACTAAGATCCACCAATGGAGTCTTAAAGGGAACCTGTCACCAAATTTTATCCCATTAAACTAGCAGCCCCCTCAGGAAGGTCATGAAATGCCCTTTGTAAAATCTCACCCATTTATCTATGAAAAATCTCCTCCAAAGTCAGGCAAATGTGACTCGTCTCATCTCATCTTCACACAAGATGAGTCAAGTTTAGTGGCTTCCGGTTGAGTGTTATTTCAGAAGCCCCTGGCTTTGGTTCTATAGCACCTAGAAATATGCTACTGGTGTAATATTAAAGATATGAATCTTATCTTTTCAGGTCAGGCTGATGGTTCTGTCTTCTACAGAACTGGGCATATAAGCAGTTAAAAATTGATGGCAACTGGATCTTTATCTGCTGCTTACATTTCTAACTATGTCCTTAGCTGCCTGTGTCTACAGTTCTGTAGCTCACAAAGACATAAGCCTGATGATCTGAAATCTGAATATCTTTAATATGACACCAGCACCATGTTTGTAGGTGCTATAAAACAGAATATAGGGGCTTTTGAAACGACACCTTCATACAACCACTAAACTTTACTCATCTAATGCGAAAATGAGGTGAGAAGAGTCATATTTTCCTGATTTTGGATGGAGATTTTTTATAGATAAACGGGTGAGATTGTACATAAAAGAGGGAATTCTAGAACAGGCATTTCATCCCTGACATGAGGGGCTGATAGTTTAATGGGGTAAAACCTCGTAACAAGTACCCTTTAAGCGGACAGACGGTTTTGGGGTGCCTAAACATGACAGAAGAGTTTAGAAGGAACAGAGGAGACTTCTGGGGCTGGGAGTAGACAGAGGAGAATGTAGGGGACAGATGATTTTAGTGGTACAGAGGAGTCTTGAAGAGACAATGGGGGTCATTTACTAAGGGCCCGAATCATGTTTTTCCGTCGCGTTACCCGAATATTACCGTTTTGCACACTGAATTGCCCCGGGTTTTTTGGCGCGCTCGGTTGGATTGTGTGCGCATCGGCACCGGCATGCACGCGGCGGAAATCGGGGGCGTGGCTGTCAGAAAACCCGGCGGATTCGGAAAAAATGTGTCGCTTGACACGCACTTACCTGCACCCGGCCTGGCTTGGTGAACTTCAGTGCACTCCTGTATTTTATCTTTGTTTCTTTCCGGTTCCATCCCATAACAGGAGCAGCTACAGATATTACCGCGGCAGATTCACTCCTAATATGCTACAACCTGATGCAATTCCTGATCTCTGATCCTCTGGTATTGGTCGTGTCCTTTCACTCTTGGTCATGTACCCTGATATTTTCATCCTGCCCCTTGATGGCCACCACCTGATACATTGTAGCGGCTCTGCTCCATTTGGCGGTGTCTCAGCGGGCGGCCTCTTGTGTGACAGCGGCTCGATGTGACGCTGCGGGGCTGACCTCAATACATACAGACCTTTAAATGAAACTTTCATGCTCGCCGTTCTCCCGGGTGACGTCAGGCGGCTGCTGTAAAGCCGCAGCAGCAGGTAGCATTAAGTAATTTGCCCCGGGCGCATGGAAATGACATGGTTATTCAATAACCTAGCAGCCAGCGGGACTCCGGGGCACAATGAATGGCGAGTGCTAATTTTAAAGAACTGAGGGTTCGCTAATTACACAGCAGAGGAGGAGACGCGCTCAATCACCGGCCGCCGCCATGCTGGGCGCTCCCTCCCTGCAATATGTGCCTGTATAGCATGTAACCGCACCAAGAAGACGAATCGTAGACCGTGCGCTTCATGTAAAGACGCGATTTATGACATGGAATCGCTGCGGCAGGTGCTGCAACACAAGGGCAATGGCACCGCCATGAGAGAGAACCGTCCTGTCACGTGCTATTGATCATACAAACTACCAATACCTGCACCTGCAGGGCGCGAGCCGCCGACATGCTGCGTTACTATATAAGGATTTAAGGGGTCATTAAGAAAAGACCATCAATATCAGGGGGTCCGACCCCACGATGAGCAGCTTTTCAGCTCCTATTCACTTGCATGAGAACTGAGCTGCAGTTACTCGGACTGGCCACTATATAGAGATTGGTGCTGGTTTCCTGCCTCTATCCTTTGATCAGAGAGGGTCTAAGTAGTATACGCTTATACAATAATGTTGACCGTATAGCGGATACTTTTTAAAACTTTCAAATTTAATCCAAAAAACTATAGAAATGTAATCCCTGACCCTGCGAATAAATGGGATGTGTAATCTGGGCTGTACAGTAAAATGGCGCAACTCGGTTTTCAGTTTCAATGCATTTGGAATTTCTTACCACCTTCCAAGTGCTTTGCATAAAATCTGAAATGATGGCAGTAGGAAGTACATTGGGGCACATTTACTAAGGGTCCCTCGGACGCATTTCCGTCGGGTTTGGTGATTTTTTTCTGATTTGCCCTGAATTGCCCCGGGTTTTTGGCGCACGGGATCAGATTGTGTGGCATCCGCGCCGGCTTGCATGCGACACTAATCGGGGAGCGTGGACATCGGACAACCCGAATGATTTGGACTAAGCACGGAATTTAAAAACCAAGTTGTTGTCGCAAGATCAGCATTTACATGCATCGGGAAGAAGAAGGTGAACTCCGGGGACCTGAGCAGGGAAGCGACACCTGCAGAAAATTATCGCGGCAGACCCGAATCCTCGACGGATATTCTGTATCGGCGGCGTCAACGGGACGGGTAAGTGAATGTGCCCCAATATGTGCTGCAGAAAACAAGCCCTCATATAGTTCTGTAATAGGAAAACTATAGAAACGTATCACTTTCAGAAGGAAGGGAGTAAAAGACAGGACTGTAAATCTTAAATGGTGCCACTCAGAAGTACAATGGGGTACATTTACATACCCGGTCCAGTCACAATCCCAAGGGGCGTTGTCCAACGATAATTCACTCTGCCACAATTCACTAAGATTGTGCGCCCGATATCCTGCATGTGTCACTTCCCCGCTCAGGTCCCTGGAGTTCACCTTCTTCTTCCTGGTGCATGTAAGTGCATTGTCCGTGTATAATGCGCTGTGCAGGGAGTCACTAAGATCCAGCGCCCGATATCCTGCATGTGTCACTTCCCCGCTCAGGTCCCTGGAGTTCACCTTCTTCTTCCCAGTGCATGTAAGTGCATTGTCCGTGTATAATGTGCTGTGCAGGGAGTCACTAAGATCCAGCACCCGATATCCTGCATGTGTCGCTTCCCCGCTCAGGTCCCCGGAGTTCACCTTCTTCTTCCTGGTGCATGTAATTGCATCGTCCGTGTATAATGCGCTGTGCGGGGAGTCACTAAGATCCTGCGCCCGATATCCTGCATGTGTCGCTTCCCCGCTCAGGTCCCTGGAGTTCACCTTCTTCTTCCTGGTGCATGTAAGTGCATTGTCCGTGTATAATGCGCTGTGCAGGGAGTCACTAAGATCCAGCGCCCGATATCCTGCATGTGTCACTTCCCCGCTCAGGTCCCTGGAGTTCACCTTCTTCTTCCCAGTGCATGTAAGTGCATTGTCCGTGTATAATGTGCTGTGCAGGGAGTCACTAAGATCCAGCACCCGATATCCTGCATGTGTCGCTTCCCCGCTCAGGTCCCCGGAGTTCACCTTCTTCTTCCTGGTGCATGTAATTGCATCGTCCGTGTATAATGCGCTGTGCGGGGAGTCACTAAGATCCTGCACCCGATATCCTGCATGTGTCGCTTCCCCGCTCAGGTCCCAGGAGTTCACCTTCTTCCTGGTACATGTAAATGCATTGTCCGTGTATAATGCGCTGTGCGGGGAGTCACTAAGATCCTGCGCCCGATATCCTGCATGTGTCGCTTCCCCGCTCAGGTCCCAGGAGTTCACCTTCTTCTTCCTGGTGCATGTAAGTGCATTGTCCGTGTATAATGCGCTGTGCAGGGAGTCACTAAGATCCAGCACCCGATATCCTGCATGTGTCGCTTCCCCGCTCAGGTCCCCGGAGTTCACCTTTTTCTTCCTGGTGCATGTAAGTGCATTGTCCGTGTATAATGCGCTGTGCGGGGAGTCACTAAGATCCTGCACCCGATATCCTGCATGTGTCGCTTCCCCGCTCAGGTCCCCGGAGTTCACCTTCTTCTTCCTGGTGCATGTAAGTGCATTGTCCGTGTATAATGCGCTGTGCGGGGAGTCACTAAGATCCTGCGCCCGATATCCTGCATGTGTAGCTTCCCCGCTCAGGTCCCAGGAGTTCACATTCTTCTTCCTGGTGCATGTAAGTGCATTGTCCGTGTATAATGCGCTGTGCGGGGAGTCACTAAGATCCTGCACCCGATATCCTGCATGTGTCGCTTCCCCGCTCAGGTCCCCGGAGTTCACCTTCTTCTTCCTGGTGCATGTAAGTGCATTGTCCGTGTATAATGCGCTGTGCGGGGAGTCACTAAGATCCTGCGCCCGATATCCTGCATGTGTAGCTTCCCCGCTCAGGTCCCAGGAGTTCACATTCTTCTTCCTGGTGCATGTAAGTGCATTGTCCGTGTATAATGCGCTGTGCGGGGAGTCACTAAGATCCTGCACCCGATATCCTGCATGTGTCGCTTCCCCGCTCAGGTCCCCGGAGTTCACCTTCTTCTTCCTGGTGCATGTAAGTGCATTGTCCGTGTATAATGCGCTGTGTGGGGAGTCACTAAGATCCTGTGCCCGATATCCTGCATGTGTCACTTCCCCGCTCAGGTCCCTGGAGTTCACCTTCTTCTTCCTGGTGCATGTAAGTGCATTGTCCGTGTATAATGCGCTGTGCGGGGAGTCACTAAGATCCTGCGCCCGATATCCTGCATGTGTCACTTCCCCGCTCAGGTCCCAGGAGTTCACCTTCTTCTTCCTGGTGCATGTAAGTGCATCGTCCGTGTATAATGCGCTGTGCGGGGAGTCACTAAGATCCTGCACCCGATATCCTGCATGTGTCGCTTCCCCGCTCAGGTCCCCGGAGTTCACCTTCTTCTTCCTGGTGCATGTAATTGCATTGTCCATGTATAATGTGCTGTGTGGGGAGTCACTAAGATCGTGTGCCCGATATCCTGCATGTGTCGCTTCCCCGCTCAGGTCCCTGGAGTTCACCTTCTTCTTCCTGGTGCATGTAAGTGCATTGTTTGTGTATAATGCGCTGTGCGGGGAGTCACTAAGATCCTGCGCCCGATATCCTGCATGTGTCGCTTCCCCGCTCAGGTCCCTGGAGTTCACCTTCTTCTTCCTGGTGCATGTAAGTGCATTGTCCGTGTATAATGCGCTGTGCGGGGAGTCACTAAGATCCTGCGTCCGATATCCTGCATGTGTCGCTTCCCCGCTCAGGTCCCTGGAGTTCACCTTCTTCTTCCTGGTGCATGTAAGTGCATTGTCTGTGTATAATGCGCTGTGCGGGGAGTCACGAAGATCCAGCGCCCGATATCCTGCATGTGCTGCTTCCCCGCTCAGGTCCCCGGAGTTCACCTTCTTCTTCCTGGTGCATGTAAGTGCATTGTCCGTGTATAATGCGCTGTGCGGGGAGTCACTAAGATCCTGCGTCCGATATCCTGCATGTGTCGCTTCCCCGCTCAGGTCCCTGGAGTTCACCTTCTTCTTCCTGGTGCATGTAAGTGCATTGTCCGTGTATAATGCGCTGTGCGGGGAGTCACTAAGATCCAGCGCCCGATATCCTGCATGTGCTGCTTCCCCGCTCAGGTCCCCGGAGTTCACCTTCTTCTTCCTGGTGCATGTAAGTGCATTGTCAGTGTATAATGCGCTGTGCAGGGAGTCACTAATATCCTGAGCCCTATATCCTGCATGTGTCGCTTCCCCGCTCAGGTCCCCAGAGTTCACCTTCTTCTTCCTGGTGCATGTAAGTGCATTGTCCGTGTATAATGCGCTGTGCAGGGAGTCACTAAGATCCTGCGCCCGATATCCTGCATGTGTCGCTTCCCCGCTCAGGTCCCCGGAGTTCACCTTCTTCTTCCTGGTGCATGTAAGTGCATTGTCCGTGTATAATGTGCTGTGTGGGGAGTCACTAAGATCCTGTGCCCGATATCCTGCATGTGTCACTTCCCCGCTCAGGTCCCTGGAGTTCACCTTCTTCTTCTTGGTGCATGTAAGTGCATTGTCCGTGTATAATGCGCTGTGCGGGGAGTCACTAAGATCCTGCGCCCGATATCCTGCATGTGTCGCTTCCCTGCTCAGGTCCCCGGAGTTCACCTTCTTCTTCCTGGTGCATGTAAGTGCATTGTCCATCTATAATGTGCTGTGCGGGGAGTCACTAAGATCCTGCGCCCGATATCCTGCATGTGTCGCTTCCCCGCTCAGGTCCCTGGAGTTCACCTTCGTCTTCCTGGTGCATGTAAGTGCATTGTCCGTGTATAATGCGCTGTGCGGGGAGTCACTAAGATCGTGCACCCGATATCCTGCATGTGTCACTTCCCCGCTCAGGTCCCCGGAGTTCACCTTCGTCTTCCTGGTGCATGTAAGTGCATTGTCCGTGTATAATGCGCTGTGCGGGGAGTCACTAAGATCGTGCGCCCGATATCCTGCATGTGTCACTTCCCCGCTCAGGTCCCCGGAGTTCACCTTCGTCTTCCTGGTGCATGTAAGTGCATTGTCCGTGTATAAGCCCCCATGCAGCTTTGTAATAGGAGAACTAAAAAGGGCACATTTACTTACACGGTCCCTCAGAGTTCCCGAAAGTGCATTGTCCGTCCAGAAAGCACTGTGCCACGATTCACTTAGATCGTGCGCCCGATTTCCTGCATGTGTCGCTTCCCCGCTCAGGTCCTCCTGAGTTCACCTTGTAAGTGCTTGGCTTGCGACATAATTTTGAAGTTAAATTCTGCGGTTTGTCTGAATCCGTCAGATCGTCCGGCGGCCCGTCCCCTGATTTCTGACGCATGAAAGCCGGTGTGATTAAGACTAAGATGTAATACCCAAAATGGCCTGAAGAGGGAAGGGGCGCTGTTCTGGAAAACCAAAAATCTTTAACAATTTCCATGTATATTTATTCAAAATATACAAGAATTTACAGGTGAATAAAGAATAAATGAAGCAAGTAACAGCAGAATTTTCAGCACGGGATGGAGTGACCCTTTAAGGAATTAGCTGCCAGGATTTTTGTTCAAGTTGATCCTGGTTACAAGAGTTAAAAGGAAACTTGGACTGGAGAGCGGAAACTTTGTGGCTCCTGACAGAGTGTTATAGGTTATATTTGCATAGTAAATGTTATGCACATATAAAGCACAATTTACTATGGCGCTGACTCTCCGGCTGCGGAGGGGAGAAGAATGAAATTCTGGAAAATCAGTCACTTTTTTTTTTTTTGGTCATAGAAAATTTATAGTATTTCTGCTTCAGGGTATCAGCGACACTTAAATAATATGGCGGACAATTATCTATCCTCGTCAGGCAGGGAGCGTGCGGAGGGAAATCAATCAGCTGATGGACCCGGCAGAACCGACTCAGCCTGACGGGTGTCAGAACACGAAAGTTTCCAGATTATTGGACTTTGTAAAAGAAGTATATAAAACCTAAAGAGGTTGTATATGGGAAACTGGTGAGGATGTAGGAGGCTGCCAGCAATCCTGTCGATGAAGACAATGGGGGTCATTTACTAAGGGCCCGATTCGCATTTTCCCGACGTGTTACCTGAATATTTCCGATTTGCGGCGTTTTTCCCTGAATTGCCCCAAGTTTTTGGCGCACGCAATCGGATTGTGCCGCATCGGCGCCGGCATGCATGCAACGGAAATGGGGGGCGTGGCCGAACGAAAACCCGACGGATTCGCAAAAACCACCGCATTTAAAACAAAAAATGTCTTGCACTTACCTTCACTCAGCCCGGCTCGGTGTATTCCAGTGCGTTGCGGGGAACTTCAGCGCAGCAGCGCCACCTGGTGGATGTCGGAGGAACTGCCTTAATAAATCCCGGCCGGACCAGAATCCAGCGCAGAGAACGCGCCGCAGGATCGCGAATGGACCGGGTAAGTAAATCTGCCGCAATGTGTTAGGGAAGAACTGATCAGCTGACTCGTTACTTAGTTGCTGTGACTTCCTGCTGGAGATGGGAGAAGGAGCTGCCTTACTCCCAGCCTGGACACAAAGCTTTTTATTTACTGGACTACAAGGACTTAGTAACAATGGATCATCGTGAAGTTTATGGACCCTGGTACTAAGCTGGTACTAGAGCCCAAATGTAATGGATTCTTATATCGCTGCTTGATTCTTGTGGATTTTTGGGCTCCAAAATTCAATATGTGCCCTGGCCACACCCCCATTATGAGGACAAAAGGGTTCAGCTTCCAGCCCTCAAAATAAATCAGACCTCCAATAAGATTGCAAGTGCCCACTGAGTCTCATTTTATATTGCTCTACCGTTTTTGTCCATAAAGTCTGCTGTGCTGTGACTTCCTGCTGCAAGAGGGGAGAAAGAGCTGCTTATTCCCAGCATAGACCATGGACTTTTCCTCTGCCTTAAATTTAACATTGAATGAGATTGCAAGTGCCCATTCTGTATGTTACTGTACAGTTTGTACCATTTCTGTCTTCTCTGCTGGGACTTCCTGCTGAGGGAAGGGAGAAAGAGCTGCCAAATTTGAAATCTAAACAGAGAAATCGCTGGTTTTTTATGAGGTTTCTCAGAACATACATAGATATTTATCATTAACCTTGCTGGCAGCTCCGCCAGGCAGGATAAGGATTTGGCTTATCCCAAAATCTACAAGCTAAAATACTCGGTAGCCATTAACTTCCATAAACAGATTTACCAATTTTTGTGGTGTCAAGTTTTACTATAGAGATTGTAGGACTTCCCAAGTGCCCATCCTACACATTGGGGCAGATTTACTTACCCGGTCCATTCGCGATCCAGTGGCGCGTTCTCTGCGGTGGATTAGGGTCCGGCCGGGATTCACTAAGGTAGTTCCCCCGACGACCACCAGGTGGCGCCGCTGCGCTGAAGTCCGCTGAAATGCACTCAAGTTCACCGGCCTATTCCTGGTGAAGGTAAGTGCAAGCTCCGCAACACTTTTTGTTTTTTAAATGCGGCGTTTTTTCCAAATCCGTCGGGTTTTCGTTTGGCCACGCCCCCCGATTTGCGTCGCTTACATGCCAGCGCCGATGCGCCACAATCCGATCGCGTGCGCCAAAATACCCGGGCAATACAGGGGAAATCAGCGCAAATCGGAAATATTTGGGTAACAGGTCGGGAAAACGCGAATCGGGCCCTTAGTAAATGACCCCCAATGTAACTAACTGCAGTAAGAATTTCATTGCTCCGCTGGGCGTCGAAGGATCTGGATCTTGGCTAATACTGGGATCTAAGGGATTCCTTGGTAGCCGCCCTTTAACTTCCGTAGGGGGACAACCAATTTTGGGGGGTCTAAGTTTGTCTATAGAAACGGTAGGACTTATTAAGTGCCCATTCTACTAACTGTAGTGGGTATTTTATGGCTCCATTGGGTGACTAAAGATCTGGATTTCGTCATAAACCTGGAGGAAAGGGAGTCCCTGGTGGTCACCCTTTAACCACCAATATAGGGAACCTGAATTTCCTTGTAGGAATAATTCAAGGAGAGATTGATGCTCTACAAGGAGGTCATGGGGTAGGAGTGGACACCCTGCTAATGTACTAACAGATGTTTTCGCTCACGTTCTGTATTTTGGGGGTTAACAAAACAATGTTTTTTTGAGAAGCTCCTGCAAGAATTAGCATAGACGAGGCAGCGTGGACGTGGCACATAACGAGCCCATAAAGGTTAGGATGTAATTGCATCCTTAATGCTCGCTGATGGCTCGCTGGATAGACGCGCAGACAGATTGACTGAAGGCGGAGCGGCCCCATCACAACTCCGGGAGGGATCGGTAATTGGAAGCGCTTGTTAAAAAGAAACAAAAACACATTGTTTACAGACTGTATATCATTAACGTCACCATTGTACGCGCTCAGGGAATGGCGCCACTTATCACCTGCACTTACCTGGACTACAGATCCAATAGAGGAGCCGCTAATCTCACATCTGGGACACAACAAGTTCTGCTGTTCTACTTATCTCATGGGATTCTGGGTAATTAACCATCTATATGTATATATACATAATATTACACAATGGTTGTCATTTCCCATAAATTCCTGATCCTGGTCATATTCTGCACATTTATACTCCAGAGCTGCACTCACTATTCTGCTGCTGGTGCAGTCACTGTGTACATACATGACATTACTTATCCTGTACTGATCCTGAGTTACATCCTGTATTATACTCCAGAGCTGCACTCACTATTCTGCTGCTGGTGCAGTCACTGTGTACATACATGACATTACTTATCCTGTACTGATCCTGAGTTACATCCTGTATTATACTCCAGAGCTGCACTCACTATTCTGCTGCTGGTGCAGTCACTGTGTACATACATGACATTACTTATCCTGTACTGATCCTGAGTTACATCCTGAATTATACCCCAGAGCTGTACTCACTATTCCGCTGCTGGTGCAGTCACTGTGTACATACATGACATTACTTATCCTGTACTGATCCTGAGTTACATCCTGTATTATACCCCAGAGCTGCACTCACTATTCTGCTGCTGGTGCAGTCACTGTGTACATACATGACATTACTTATCCTGTACTGATCCTGAGTTACATCCTGTATTATACCCCAGAGCTGCACTCACTATTCTGCTGCTGGTGCAGTCACTGTGTACATACATGACATTACTTATCCGGTACTGATCCTGAGTTACATCCTGTATTATACCCCAGAGCTGCACTCACTATTCTGCTGCTGGTGCAGTCACTGTGTACATACATGACATTACTTATCCTGTACTGATCCTGAGTTACATCCAGTATTATACTCCAGAGCTGCACTCACTATTCTGCTGCTGGTGCAGTCACTGTATACATACATGACATTACTTATCCTGTACTGATCCTGAGTTACATCCTGAATTATACCCCAGAGCTGTACTCACTATTCCGCTGCTGGTGCAGTCACTGTGTACATACATGACATTACTTATCCTGTACTGATCCTGAGTTACATCCTGTATTATACCCCAGAGCTGCACTCACTATTCTGCTGCTGGTGCAGTCACTGTGTACATACATGACATTACTTATCCTGTACTGATCCTGAGTTACATCCTGTATTATACCCCAGAGCTGCACTCACTATTCTGCTGCTGGTGCAGTCACTGTGTACATACATGACATTACTTATCCTGTACTGATCCTGAGTTACATCCTGTATTATACCCCAGAGCTGCACTCACTATTCTGCTGCTGGTGCAGTCACTGTGTACATACATGACATTACTTATCCTGTACTGATCCTGAGTTACATCCTGTATTATACTGCAGAGCTGCACTCACTATTCTGCTGCTGGTGCAGTCACTGTGTACATACATGACATTACTTATCCTGTACTGATCCTGAGTTACATCCTGTATTATACCCCAGAGCTGCACTCACTATTCTGCTGCTGGTGCAGTCACTGTGTACATACATGACATTACTTATCTCATTTCCCTGTACAATGTGGTGCACTGTATGTTCTCTGGTGATTGTACTTATGGAGTATATATGTATACGTCTCCCCTGCATTGTACAGATGTGTGAGTTGCGCCTGTATGATCCAGTAATAATGTACGTGGAGGCGATGCGGTATTATTAATAGCGCTCTGTACTTTGGCTCGGCACGCCGCCCTGTACCCTGCCAGCCCTTATATGTTAACAGCCACCTAATTACTACTAATGAGACTGGAAGCTTCATGGAGCATTGCGTCTGCTGCGAAGCCAAATGCTGCGTCTTGTCATGACGACGTCTGTCCCAGGCCGCGAGATAGAAGGAGAGAAGACATGGCCGCCCATCATGGTGCTGGATGATGGGAGTGCTCTGCCAGGAGACAAAGTGACGGGGATATAAGGTGTCACGGGGGGGTCACTACATGAAAAGAAGCAGCAATGTACAGGTAAAGATTTTAGCTTTCAGTCTATGAGGATGAGGGGGTGACACAAGAGCTTACAGTCTATGAGGATGAGGGGGTGACACATGAGCTTATAGTCTATGAGGATGAGGAGGTGACACAAGAGCTTACAGTGTATGAGGATGAGGGGGTGACACAAGAGCTTACAGTCTATGAGGATGAGGGGGTACACAAGAGCTTACAGTCTATGAGGATGAGGGGGTGACACAAGAGCTTACAGTCTATGAGGATGAGGGGGGACACAAGAGCTTACAGTCTATGAGGATGAGGGGGTGACACAAGAGCTTACAGTCTATGAGGATGAGGGGTGACACAAGAGCTTACAGTCTATGAGGATGAGGGGGGACACAAGAGCTTACAGTCTATGAGGATGAGGGGGTGACACGAGCTTACAGTCTATGAGGATGAGGGGGTACACAAGAGCTTACAGTCTATGAGGATGAGGGAGGACACAAGAGCTTACAGTCTATGAGGATGAGGAGGTGACACAAGAGCTTACAGTCTATGGGGATGAGGGGGTGACACAAGAGCTTACAGTCTATGAGGATGAGGGAGTGACACAAGAGCTTACAGTCTATGAGGATGAGGGGGTAACACAAGAGCTTACAGTCTATGAGGATGAGGGGGTAACACAAGAGCTTACAGTCTATGAGGATGGGAGGTGACACAAGAGCTTTCAGTCTATGAGGATGAGGGGGTGACACAAGAGCTTACAGTCTATGAGGATGAGGGGGGGACACAAGAGCTTACAGTGTATGAGGATGAGGGGGTGACACAAGAGCTTACAGTCTATGAGGATGAGGGGGTGACACAAGAGTTTACAGTCTATGAGGATGAGGGGGTGACACAAGAGCTTACAGTCTATGAGGATGAGGGGGTGACACAAGAGCTTACAGTCTATGAGGATGAGGGGGTGACACAAGAGCTTACAGTCTATGGGGATGAGGGGGTGACACAAGAGCTTACAGTCTATGAGGATGAGGGGGTGACACAAGAGCTTACAGTCTATGAGGATGAGGGGGTGACACAAGAGCTTACAGTCTATGAGGATGAGGGGGTGACACAAGAGCTTACAGTCTATGAGGATGAGGGAGGACGCAAGAGCTTACAGTCTATGATGATGAGGGGGTGACACAAGAGCTTACAGTCTATGAGGATGAGGGGAGGACACAAGAGCTTACAGTCTATGAGGATGAGGGGAGGACACAAGAGCTTACAGTCTATGAGGATGAGGGGGTGACACAAGAGCTTACAGTCTATGAGGATGAGGGGGTGACACAAGAGCTTACAGTCTATGAGGATGAGGGGTGACACAAGAGCTTACAGTCTATGAGGATGAGGGGGTGACACAAGAGCTTACAGTCTATGAGGATGAGGGGGTGACACAAGAGCTTACAGTCTATTAGGATGAGGGGTGACACAAGAGCTTACAGTCTATGAGGATGAGGGGGTGACACAAGAGCTTACAGTCTATGAGGATGAGGGGGTGACACAAGAGCTTACAGTCTATGAGGATGAGGGGGTGACACAAGAGCTTACAGTCTATGAGGATGAGGGGTGACACAAGAGCTTACAGTCTATGAGGATGAGGGGGTGACACAAGAGCTTACAGTCTATGAGGATGAGGGGGTGACACAAGAGCTTACAGTCTATGAGGATGATGGATGACACAAGAGCTTATAGTCTATGAGGATGAGGAGGTGACACAAGAGCTTACAGTCTATGAGGATGAGGGGAGGACACAAGAGCTTACAGTCTATGATGATGAGGGGGTGACACAAGAGCTTACAGTCTATGAGAATGAGGGGGTGACACAAGAGCTTACAGTCTATGAGAATGAGGGGGTGACACAAGAGCTTACAGTCTATGAGGATGAGGGGGTGACACAAGAGTTTATAGTCTATGAGGATGTAGTCATCATCTATAGCCATGGACAGTGTGTAGTCATCATCTAGCACCATGGACAGTGTGTAGTCATCATCTAGCACCATGGACAGTGAGTAGTCATCATCTAGCACCATGGACAGTGAGTAGTCATCATCTAGCACCATGGACAGTGTGTAGTCATCATCTAGCACCATGGACAGTGTGTAGTCATCATCTAGCACCATGGACAGTGTGTAGTCATCATCTAGCACCATGGACAGTGTGTAGTCATCATCTAGCACCATGGACAGTCTATCATCTGATACTTAGTATATGATCATTGTATCCTCAGTCTCTGTGGTGGTCCTCAGTGGTGGTCCTCAGTCTCTGTGGTGGTCCTCAGTGGTGGTCCTCAGTCTCTGTGGTGGTCCTCAGTCTCTGTGGTGGTCCTCAGTGGTGGTCCTCAGTCTCTGTGGTGGTCCTCAGTGGTGGTCCTCAGTCTCTGTGGTGGTCCTCAGTCTCTGTGGTGGTCCTCAGTCTCTGTGGTGGTCCTCAGTGGTGGTCCTCAGTCTCTGATGCTTCCCAAAGTGTTGATGTCTCCTGCATTGTGTGTGTGATCGCTCAGCCATGGAATGTGCTGGAAAACCCCTTTAAATGTAAAGCCCCTGCAAGGTGCCCCAGGAGTCCATGTAAGTATCACTCAGAAGTGGAGGCCTCGTCTGCTGACTGCAGAGCGTCGCCCCTCAGAGGTGATGAGCTGCGAGACCTGACACTTCTCCATGACACGAGGACTTCCCGAGGCTCCGCTAATTGTTATCAACCCGAAACACCCGAGAAGTTTAGGATTTGTTACTAATTAATACATCAAATCCCCCGAGGAGTCAACAACAGGGAAAATGTGGAGAGAGAGAAGAGACAGCTGATACCAGAGAGACAGAGAGAGAAGAGACAGCTGATACCAGAGAGACAGAGAGAGAAGAGAAGAGACAGCTGATACCAGCGAGACAGAGAGAGAAGAGACAGCTGATACCAGAGAGACAGAGAGAGAAGAGAAGAGACAGCTGATACCAGAGAGACAGAGAGAGAAGAGAAGAGACAGCTGATACCAGAGAGACAGAGAGAGAAGAGAAGAGACAGCTGATACCAGCGAGAGAGAGAGAGAAGAGACAGCTGATACCAGCGAGAGAGATAGAGAAGAGACAGCTGATACCAGCGAGAGAGAGAGAGAAGAGACAGCTGATACCAGCGAGAGAGAGAGAGAGAGAGAAGAGACAGCTGATACCAGAGAGACAGAGAGAGAAGAGACAGCTGATACCAGCGAGAGAGATAGAGAAGAGACAGCTGATACCAGCGAGAGAGAGAGAGAGAGAGAAAAGAGATAGCTAGTACCAGCGAGAGAGAGAGAGAAGAGACAGCTGATACCAGCGAGAGAGAGAGAGAAAAGAGATAGCTAGTACCAGCGAGAGACAGAGAGAAGAGACAGCTGATACCAGCGAGAGAGAGAAGAGAGAAAAGAGACAGCTGATACCAGCGAGAGAGAGAGAGCGTAGAGACAGCTGATACCAGCGAGAGAGAGAGAAGAGACAGCTAATACTCTCTGTGATCTCTGCCCTGATCTCTGTATTGGCAACACCCCTGCCAATGCATAGGCAGGCTGGTAGTTGGGAATAGCGCCCTCTCCATGTCAGGAGCTGTTAGGGAGACTGATCACGTCTCTAGGAGGTCTTTAAGTACAGGAGAACTCAGTGATTGCCACTAGGTCATTGCCTGCTGTTGTTCAATAAAGAACCATGAGTTGATTTGCACAGCGTTGCCTCCGTCTGATCCCTGGATATGGCTGTTACCACCACGGGCTTCCCCATCCATCACCCAGGGACATATATTACAGACACTCAGGGGTTGCCCCAGGGAGAATCCATACATTAGCCTCTCCCTCTATCATTTCTTGTATACACCACCTGCTGGAGACCTGCCAGGCTGTAGGACAGCCCTCCGGTCCCCATACCAAGCACAGTAACCATTTCTGACCACTACACTGAGAGCGGCGCTGTCTACTTCATGCTCCAGTTGCTAAGAAGATCTGATCTCTGGTTGTGTGAGGTGTTGGACCCCGACATTAATGATCTATTACCACTTTAATGAGATAATCTGCTGGACATATAATAGGACCCCCGAGGAGCACAAGAGTTGGGGGTCCTATGTCTCTGTGTTAAAAGGAAAGGTGAATAATAATGCACTCCCCATGCAAGGTCTATTGGATTTAAACAGGTAACTTATAGGTAGGTCATCAAGGTCGTGAATCTGGACAACCCCTTTAAGACTATGATAGGAGGACACTTCATGAAGCTGCGGGTTCTTTACAGGGAGTTACTTTTGGGGGCCCTGGCTACACGTCCTATATCATGTGTACTTACCTTCATGGATCTATCACATATGAACAATAGAGCCGTCACAGATATCAGATCCAGGACCTGACACATTGGGGCACATTTACTTACCCGGTCCTGTCGCGGTCCAGCGGCGCGTTCTCCGACGCTGATTCGGGTTCTGCCGGGATTCACTAAGGTCGTACGCAAGATGTCCACCAGGTGTCGCTGCTGCGCCGAGGTCCGCCGGAGTTCACGTTTCCGTCTCGGTGTATGTGAGTTCTATTTTTGCGACACAAATGTATTTTTAAATTCCGCAGTTTCTCCGAATCCGTCGGGTTTTCCGAACCCCCAACCCCCCGCCCCCCATTTCTATCGCGTGAAAGCCGGCGCCGATGCAACACAATCCAGTCCCGTGCGCCAAAATCCCGGTGCAATTTGGCGCAAATCGGAAAAATTTGGGTAACCCAGTGGAAAGACGCGATTCGGACCCTTAGTAAATGAGCCCCATTGTAGCACACAGCTGCGCAATGTGATCCGGCGCATCCTATAGAAGGAAACAATGTATCAGAGGAACATGCGGCTTCCTCTTCTTATTATACAGGAAATGATCTGCGCTGGCCGGTGATATCGCTGCCATCTGATACACAGTGACGACAGCTCAGCTGTATACAGATGCCATGGAGAGGGTGGGGGAATAGATGAGATGCTATTTGGGTGGTCACATCTCCCCCTCATAGGAAGATACTATAGATATTAAAGGGAAGCTCCAACCAAAGTCACACATATTGGTTGGATGGATCAGTATTGTCGGTGCAGGGCCGACAACCCTGGAGGTAGGTTACATGGCTGCAAACTAACCCTGCTGTGCTCTGAGCTCTGTGCTCCTCCCATGATTATAAGTTTTAGCAATCTTCTAGTTAAAAACTATAGAAGTTACTCAGGAACAGAAGGGGTGAAAGAGCAATGTGGTGCAGAGGACTAAGAGCACAGCAGGATGAGGGCACATCCCAATGAAAAGTTACAATTCTGAAAAATAAATCAATGGGGGTCATTTACTAAGGGCCTGATTCGCGTTTTCCCGACGTGTTACCCGAATATTTCGGATTTGCGCCGATTTTCCCTGAATTGCCCCGGGATTTTGGCGAACGCAAACGGATTGTGGCGCATCGGCGCCGGCATGCACGCAACGGAACGTCGCAGAACGAAAACCCGACGGATTCGGAAAAACCGCCGCATTTAAGACAAAAAATGTGTCGCGAAAATGACACTTACCTTCACCAGGTATAGGCCAGTGAATTTCAGGGCATTCCAGCGCGCCTCCGGGGAACTTCAGCGCAGCAGCGCCACCTGGTGGACGGCGGAGGAACTGCCTTAGTGAATCCCGGCCGGACCCGAATCCACCACAGAGAACGCGCCGCTGGATTGCGAACGGACCGGGTAAGTAAATCTGCCCCAATATGTTAAAGGCCCACTATCAACATACAGAAAGGAATGATTACAAATCTCTCCAGGGACAATATCTAATACTAGTTGCCCAGAGCACAGAGCACAGCAGTGTGAGAAAACTTCCCCCGTGCACTGGAAAAATCTACAATCCTGGAATATACATCCCTGATTCACTGACCTGCTGCTACTAATAACATACGTAAAGGAATGAGTACACATCTCTACAAAGCGCTACCTAATAGTGGCTGCAGAGAGCGCAGTGTACAGCAGTGTGAGGACACAACCCTAGTGCACTTGAAGAATCTACAATTCTTGAATATAAATCCCTATTTCACTGTCCTGCTGCTACTTATAAAATTCAAAAAGGAATGAGTACACATCTCTACAAAGCGCTGCCTAATAGTGGCTGCAGAGAGCACAGAGCACAGCAGTGTGAGGACACAACCCTAGTGCACTTCGAGAAACTACAACCCTGGGATAAAAATTCATATATCACAGTCTTGCGGCTATTAGCGACATACACATACACATACATGATTATGCATATATCCAGGAAAAATACATAACACTGGCTGCAGAAAGCACAGAGCACAGCAGTGTGAGGTCTGATTACACATCTCTCCAGGGACAATACATAACACGGGCTGCAGAGAGCACAGAGCACAGCAGTGTGAGGTCTGATTACACATCTCTCCACGGACAATACATAACACTGGCTGCAGAGAGCACAGAGCACAGCAGTGTGAGGTCTGATTACACATCTCTCCAGGTACAATACATAACACTGGCTGCAGAGAGCACAGAGCACAGCAGTGTGAGGTCTGATTACACATCTATCCAGGGACAATACATTACACTGGCTGCAGGGAGCACAGAGCACAGCAGTGTGAGGTCTGATTACACATCTCTCCACGGACAATACATAACACTGGCTGCAGAGAGCACAGAGCACAGCAGTGTGAGGTCTGATTACACATCTCTCCAGGGACAATACGTAACACTGGCTGCAGAGAGCACAGAGCACAGCAGTGTGAGGTCTGATTACACATCTCTCCAGGGACAGTACATAACACTGGCTGCAGAGAGCACAGAGCACAGCAGTGTGAGGTCTGATTACACATCTCTCCAGGTACAATACATAACACTGGCTGCAGAAAGCACAGAGCACAGCAGTGTGAGGTCTGATTACACATCTCTCCAGGGACAATACATAACACTGGCTGCAGAGAGCACAGAGCACAGCAGTGTGAGGTCTGATTACACATCTCTCCAGGGACAATACATAACACTGGCTGCAGAGAGCACAGAGCACAGCAGTGTGAGGTCTGATTACACATCTATCCAGGGACAATACATTACACTGGCTGCAGGGAGCACAGAGCACAGCAGTGTGAGGTCTGATTACACATCTCTCCAGGGACAATACATAACACTGCTGCAGAGAGCACAGAGCACAGCAGTGTGAGGTCTGATTACACATCTCTCCAGGGACAATACATAACACTGGTTGCAGAGAGTACAGAGCACAGCAGTGTCAGGTCTGATTACACATCTCTCCAGGGACAATACATAACACTGGCTGCAGAGAGCACAGAGCACAGCAGTGTGAGGTATGATTACACATCTCTCCAGGGACAATACATAACACTGGCTGCAGAGAGCACAGAGCACAGCAGTGTGAGGTCTGATTACACATCTCTCCAGGGACAATACATAACACTGGCTGCAGAGAGCACAGAGCACAGCAGTGTGAGGTCTGATTACACATCTCTCCAGGGACAATACATAACACTGGCTGCAGAGAGCACAGAGCACAGCAGTGTGAGGATACTTCCCCAGTGCACTTCTACAATCCGGAATATAAATCCATATATCACAGTCCTGCTGCTAAAAAAAAAACACACAAAGGCCGGATTACACATCTATCCAGGGCAGTACCAGTATATATGTATATAGTAAAGCTGCATAGATAATAATAGTGATCTTTTTTATATGGTGACATCATATTCCGTAGCGATGATGGATTTATTTTGCATGCAAAAGACAAATATGATGAGACAGATACATAATATCCACATCACAGTGGAAAGTATTGGACGTTTCCTCCTGGCGGCAGGTGATACATTCACATTCTCTGTACTGGGGGCTGTGATCTCATGGAGCGAGAGCTCCCCCTGCTGCCTGTGTGTGTCAGCTGCAGCCCTGCTACACATAACTCATGAGTGGTGCACCCCCAGGTAATTGTTGCGCAGCACATATGTGGAGGGAAGCGAGCGCTGTGCATATTAACTCCTTACCACACCGTGTTTACAAACATGCAAATTACAGGTGCAACAGTCTGCAGCGACACAATCGTGACAGATGCTTCTTCCCCGAGGCATCAACATACGTCTGACACAACTGGGGGATACGTGATATGTACAGATATATAGAAATGTGTGTCTATATATGTATGCGATCCCCTATTATATGCGTCCTTACACAAGGGCCACATTCAGGTCTATAATATAACTACAATAATATTTCCCCCTCATGTTCAATACAATGGGGGTCATTTACTAAGGGCCCGATTCGCGTTTTCCCGACGTGTTACCCGAATATTTCCGATTTGCACCGATATCCCCTGAATTGCCCCGGGATTTTGGCGCACGCGATCGGATTGTGGCACATCGGCGCTGGCATGCACACGACGGAAATCGGGGGGCGTGGCCGAACGAAAACCCGACGGATTCGGAAAAACTGCCGCATTTAAAAAACAAAAAGTGTTGCGGAGCTTGCACTTACCTACACTAGGAATAGGCCGGTGTACTTGAGTGCATTTCAGCAGACTTCAGCGCAGCAGTGCCACCTGGTGGACGGCGGAGGAACTGCCTTAGTGAATCCCGGCCGGACCCGAATCCACCGCAGAGAACGCGCCGCTGGATCGCGAATGGACCGGGTAAGTAAATCTGCCCCAATAACTCCTGTAATACTGCTCCCCATGTACAATAATATAATTATAATACGGCCCCCTCCGAGAGGGGTCTGCACTCGTCTCGGCTCTGCTCCACCTGTATATATGTCACCTTGTATATATGTTCCTGTGCCGTCCTGTTGCGCCTTCATTGTAGTCATTAGTATTATAGATGTGTGGCGCCCCCTCCTGGTATATGTCTTGTCTGCGCCCCCTCTGGTTCTCAGTGTGACTCCCCCGCCATCTGTTTAATGTGAATCCCCCCTATAGAGCGGCCGCTCGCTCTTCTTTAGTTGCTCCCCTTGATGTGCAGTTGATTTTTTATCTTCCTATTATTTATATGATTACAGATTTGGATCTGGTCGGAGCGGTGATCCGTCATTATAAGGAGGGCGCTGGTGCCCCCCGTGGGGTAGCACAGTGGGGCCCGTTCTCCTCTCATTACTTTATACCAATGTGCTGCTCACTCTGATAATGGTGACCCCCCTTCCCCATCCAAATATCCCCCCCCCCCTCTGGATTTGTATCTTTGCGGTAGAGGTCACCTGTGATGGGGTTAGACACTTGATGACCTTCTCCATCGCTAACCCTTCTGTCTGATACAATCGGCCCCATTCATCAATGGAGCCTCCGGAATCGCAACATTTGTTTCAGAAAATTTCCTTTACAAGTTTCTTTACACAAATGTAAAGCAGGAAAGTCCGAAAAGAGGAAACCTCGTAGATCCGGAACAGAAGAAGTTCCCTGATCCAAATATAATTCTACTACATGGCAGAACCCCAGACGACGGATCACAGGAGATTTACAATGTTCTGGGTTATTTTAAGAAAATCTCCCATCACAATCCATCCTGATAAACCAGGGACATTACCCATAGATCCAGGCACCGGGACTGTGGTATCTTCTTATATGTGTTATCCATGGCCTCCTTCCTACTACAATCAAGTTAAAAAATTATGCAAGTGAGCCAGAAGGGCTCCTCATCTATGCTGTAGTGTAAGATTGAAGCAGCCAGAAGAAGGGTGAAGGGTTGAGGGAACAGGACGTAAGGGAGACAGTGTAACAGCTGGGAAACTACAACCTCAGAGCTCATTTGCATATTTTTTAACTTTATTTGAAAAGGAAGAGGCAATGGATAACAAATATTAGTAGATTCCCACAGTCACAGTGTCTGGGGATCTATGGGTAATGTCCCTGGTTTATCATGATGGATATTCATGGGAGATTTCCTTTATGTACTTCAATTCTTCAAGACAAGAAAATCGTTAAAAATATCTCATTTTGTTAATACAAAGCAATCAATAACGAAATTATCATGATTATTACTTTATAAGTAGAAAAAAAGTAAAATACTGCCCCCTATCTAAAGGAATATAACTACTATAATACTGCCCCCTATGTACAAGAATATAACTACTATAATACTGCTCCCTATGTACAAGAATATAACTACTATAATACTGCCCCCTATGTACAGGAATATAACTACTATAATACTGCCCCCTATGTACAAGAATATAACTACTATAATACTGCCCCCTATGTGCAGGAATATAACTACTATAATACTGCCCCCTATGTACAAGAATATAACTACTATAATACTGCCCCCTATGTACAAGAATATAACTACTATAATACTGCCCCCTATGTACAGGAATATAACTACTATAATACTGCCCCCTATGTACAGGAATATAACTACTATAATACTGCCCCCTATGTACAGGAATATAACTACTATAATACTGCCCCCTATGTACAGGAATATAACTACTATAATACTGCCCCCTATGTACAAGAATATAATTACTATAATACTGTCCCTATGTACAAGAATATAACTACTATAATACTGCCCCTATGTACAAGAATATAACTACTATAATACTGCCCCCTATGTACAGGAATATAACTACTATAATACTGCCCCCTATGTACAAGAATATAACTACTATAATACTGCCCCCTATGTACAAGAATATAACTACTATAATACTGCCCGCTATGTACAAGAGTATAACTACTATAATACTGCCCCCTATGTACAAGAATATAACTACTATAATACTGCCCCCTATGTACAAGAATATAACTACTATAATACTGCCCCTATGTACAGGAATATAACTACTATAATACTGCCCCTATGTACAGGAATATAACTACTATAATACTGCACCCTATGTACAGGAATATAACTACTATAATACCCCCCCCTATGTACAGGAATATAACTACTATAATACTGCTCCCTATGTACAAGAATATAACTACTATAATACTGCCCCCTATGTACAAGAATATAACTACTATAATACTGCCCCCTATGTACAAGAATATAACTACTATAATACTGCCCCCTATGTACAAGAATATAACTACTATAATACTGCCCCTTATGTACAAGAATATAACTACTATAATACTGCCCCCTATGTACAGGAATATAACTACTATAATACTGCCCCCTATGTACAGGAATATAACTACTATAATACTGCCCCCTATGTACAGGAATGTAACTACTATAATACTGCCCCCTATGTACAAGAATATAACTACTATAATACCCCCCCCTATGTACAGGAATATAACTACTATAATACTGCTCCCTATGTACAAGAATATAACTACTATAATACTGCCCCCTATGTACAAGAATATAACTACTATAATACTGCCCCCTATGTACAAGAATATAACTACTATAATACTGCCCCCTATGTACAAGAATATAACTACTATAATACTGCCCCTTATGTACAAGAATATAACTACTATAATACTGCCCCCTATGTACAGGAATATAACTACTATAATACTGCCCCCTATGTACAGGAATATAACTACTATAATACTGCCTCCTATGTACAAGAATATAACTACTATAATACCCCCCCCTATGTACAGGAATATAACTACTATAATACTGCTCCCTATGTACAAGAATATAACTACTATAATACTGCCCCCTATGTACAAGAATATAACTACTATAATACTGCCCCCTATGTACAAGAATATAACTACTATAATACTGCCCCCTATGTACAAGAATATAACTACTATAATACTGCCCCTTATGTACAAGAATATAACTACTATAATACTGCCCCCTATGTACAGGAATATAACTACTATAATACTGCCCCCTATGTACAGGAATATAACTACTATAATACTGCCCCCTATGTACAGGAATGTAACTACTATAATACTGCCCCCTATGTACAAGAATATAACTACTATAATACTGCCCCCTATGTACAAGAATATAACTACTATAATACTGCTCCCTATGTACAAGAATATAACTACTATAATACTGCCCCCTATGTACAAGAATATAACTACTATAATACTGCCCCTATGTACAAGAATATAACTACTATAATACTGCCCCTATGTACAAGAATATAACTACTATAATACTGCCCCCTATGTACAAGAATATAACTACTATAATACCCCCCCCCCTATGTACAAGAATATAACTACTATAATACTGCCCCTTATGTACAAGAATATAACTACTATAATACTGCCCCCTATGTACAGGAATATAACTACTATAATACTGCCCCCTATGTACAGGGATATAACTACTATAATACTGCCTCCTATGTACAGGAATATAACTACTATAATACTGCCCCCTATGTACAGGAATATAACTACTATAATACTGCCCCCAATGTACAAGAATATAACTACTATAATACTGCTCCCTATGTACAAGAATATAACTACTATAATACTGCCCCCTATGTACAAGAATATTACTACTATAATACTGCTCCCTATGTACAGGGATATAACTACTATAATACTGCCCCCAATGTACAAGAATATAACTACTATAATACTGCCCCCTATGTACAAGAATATAACTACTATAATACTGCCCCCTATGTACAAGAATATAACTACTATAATACTGCCCCCTATGTACAAGAATATAACTACTATAATACTGCCCCCTATGTACAAGAATATTACTACTATAATACTTCCCCCTATGTACAGGAATATAACTACTATAATACTGCTCCCTATGTACAGGAATATAACTACTATAATACTGTCCCCTATGTACAAGAATATAACTACTATAATACTGCCCCCTATGTACAAGAATATAACTACTATAATACTGCCCCCTATGTACAAGAATATAACTACTATAATACTGCCCCCTATGTACAGGAATATAACTACTATAATACTGCCCCCTATGTACAGGAATATAACTACTATAATACTGGCCCCCTATGTACAAGAATCTAACTACTATAATACTGCCCCCTATGTACAGGAATATAACTACTATAATACTGCCCCCTATGTACAAGAATATAACTACTATAATACTGCCCCCTATGTACAGGAATATAACTACTATAATACTGCCCCCTATGTACAGGAATATAACTACTATAAAACTGCCCCCTATGTACAAGAATATAACTACTATAATACTGTCCCCTATGTACAGGAATATAACTACTATAATACTGCCCCTATGTACAAGAATATAACTACTATAATACTGCCCCCTATGTACAAGAATATAACTACTATAATACTGCCCCTATGTACAAGAATATAACTACTATAGTACTGCTCCCTATGTACAAGAATATAACTACTATAATACTGCCCCCTATGTACAAGAATATAACTACTATAATACTGCCCCCTATCTACAGGAATATAACTACTATAATACTTCCCCCTATGTACAAGAATATAACTACTATAATACTGCCCCCTATGTACAAGAATATAACTACTATAATACTGCCCCCTATGTACAAGAATATAACTATTATAATACTGCCCCCTATGTACAGGAATATAACTACTATAATACTGCCCCCTATGTACAGGAATATAACTACTATAATACTGCCCCCTATGTACAGGAATATAACTACTATAATACTGTCCCCTATGTACAAGAATATAACTACTATAATACTGCCCCCTATGTACAAGAATATAACTACTATAATACTTCCCCTATGTACAAGAATATAACTACTATAATACTGCCCCCTATGTACAGGAATATAACTACTATAATACTGCCCCTATGTACAAGAATATAACTACTATAATACTGCCCCCTGTGTACAAGAATACAACTACTATAATACTGCCCCCTATGTACAGGAATATAACTACTATAATACTGCCCCTATGTACAAGAATATAACTACTATAATACTGCCCCTATGTACAGGAATATAACTACTATAATACTGCCCCCTATGTACAAGAATATAACTACTATAATACTGCCCCCTATGTACAAGAATATAACTACTATAATACTGCCCCTATGTACAAGAATATAACTACTATAATACTGCCCCTATGTACAAGAATATAACTACTATAATACTGCCCCCTATGTACAAGAATATAACTACTATAATACTGCCCCTATGTACAAGAATACAACTACTATAATACTGCCCCCTATGTACAGGAATATAACTACTATAATACTGCCCCTATGTACAAGAATATAACTACTATAATACTGCCCCCTATGTACAAGAATATAACTACTATAATACTGCCCCCTATGTACAAGAATATAACTACTATAATACTGCCCCCTATGTACAGGAATATAACTACTATAATACTGCCCCCTATGTACAGGAATATAACTACTATAATACTGCCCCCTATGTACAAGAATATAACTACTTTAATACTGCCCCCTTGCTGGGAGGTTGTGTGCAGTGTGAGCTCCTGAGTCTCCTGATGTCTGGAGCGAGCCCAGGGCGGGGCCACCCTGGGTGGGGAGATTCCCCAAGCAAGGCCCAGGCTTCCAGGCCTACACCGGGAGAAAACTCCCATACAATTTCTACAAGGGATGGAAATCCCAGAGTCGTTTGTAAGGAAGAAAGTCAGCAGAATATGGATGTTGTAAAGAAGATACAAGAAAACAAAGTGAGTGAAGTAATGATGGAAGTGAGTCCCAGGCCCGGCCAGCATGGAGCAGCACAGGTGGTGAGTGCAGGACGAGCAGCAGGTGCACAGCCCCCCACTCCTGCACCCAGACAGAGAAGAACGTCCCTGGAGAGACAAACCCTGCAAGAGAACTTACTGCAGAAGGATGTGGTGTCCAGCATGGCCGCTACAGGCCGCACAAGATCTACAGCTAAGCCGCTGAGTGTCCCTGCACAGTGTGAACAGGCCTCAAGCTCTGCCACTGCAGGCAGAAAGACTGGAGCTGCAAAGGAGACGGGTGCTCCTAGACCACCTGGAGCAGCACCCCGACCAGCACAGCAGGGGAAGGAGACCGTGCGAGCGCCTGAGCTGAGGCTAGCAGAGGAGATCCCAGGACTGGTAAGGAGGATGGGGGAGCTTAGCCACCATAAGGAAATGCTGCAGATGCAGATAGACTGTATGTATAACCTGAAAACTGCACATCCAGAGAGTAAGAGACTGTATGATACCAAGCTGCACTCACTGAGCATAGAGCTGGCACAGGTGGTGAGGGACATGGACTGTGTTCTGGAGAAGATGGGACCCCTGGCTGAGACATATCAGAATAGGGAGCGCTTCTCACAGCAGAGGCAGAGCTGTGACTCCAGACCCAAGATCCCAGATGCGCCCCGTGTTACAACACCTGTACTGAAACCTGCTAGTTTCTCCTTCCAAAAGGGACAGTCGCAGGATCAGCCGCAGACCTCTGCAGCAGTCACTGAGAAGGAGCACGAGGATGTGGTACAACAAGTCCCAGCAGTGACTGCGCAGCAGCAAGACAAAGCATTTTCCTCTGTGTGTCAGACTGATGCACTGTCCCAGGAGATCTGTGCTGCTGTGACCGAGACTGGGGGACATTCTGATGAACCTGAGGGGTTGGGGGATGGAGGGGACCCTCAGTCTGTCTGGGATATGCAACCATCTAATAATAGCATAGAGGTGGATGGGGCGCAGGGGGTTGTACAGGATGATGTATGTGATTTCCCCCCTCTAACATCAAGCCCCCCAAATAAGTCAGATCCCCCTAGATCAGACCCTCCCCCTAATAGCCAGAGTGAACCCCGTCATGAACCTCCCAGAAATGCCTGGAGCCGCGGCGCTCCCTCCTTTACCTCCAGTGCACAATACTCCGGGCAGGCGTTTAAGAGGAGGAACGTGGTGCGCTTTAAGAACAGAGGCGCAAAGGAAGATCTCCCAGATAGGTTTGTGGTGCGGGATCTCCTGTGCCGCCAGATGGGGTTCACGCCTGATGACATCCTGGCAGTCATCAACCTTCCAGACAGACAGGGCTATGATGTCAGCTTTAAGCTCATGTCTAGTCTGGACAGGTTCTGGGATAAACTCCCCCGGTTCGGGGACACCGATGGCTGGTGTAAGTTCACGTTTGTCCCCATATCCAGGCCAGGTACTGTGGTGGTTAATGTCATCTTCTGGAACGAGTCTGTTCCCCCTCAGGATATTCTGGTGTGGCTCAGGCGCCATTGTGATCTTGTGTCAGACCTCACCAAGAATAGAGACGCCGACGGTATCTGGACTGGAGGGTGGAAGGTTCTGGTGAAGTTACGCCAGTATAATAACATCACCCTGCACCTCCCCAACAGCTTCTTCATAGGCAGAGAGAAAGGCGTCTGCTTCTATCCCGGGCAGCCGAGAAAGTGTTTTAGGTGCGGGAAGATCGGTCATGTGGCCAAAGTATGCACAGTAGTAAAGTGCAACCTGTGTGGGGAGGTCGGCCATCTCAGCGCCAACTGCGAGACAGTCAAGTGTAATCTGTGCGGTGAGATGGGCCACCCACACAAGGACTGCCCGGAGGCCTGGCATAACATCGCCAGGGATTTCTCTGATGACGAGATAGTACAGGAGGCAGACGCCTTAGAGGAGGAGGCCTTGATGTCAGGTCAAATACTAACTAGGCAGGAGGTACAGCAGGGGTCAGGTGATACTGCGCCAGAACCTCAGAGAGCAGTCCGCACTCAGCAGAATATGGAGGTTGTCACTCAGGACCAGCCTCAGGCAGCAGCCTCTATAACATCTACTACCGAATATGAGGAGTCCAAAAAGAACAAAAGAAAGAAAAAAGACAAATCCACCCGTAAGCCTGAGACAGAGTATGGTGCAGGGTCTAAGACCATGAAAAAATCCAGTGGTGATGCCGGGGTCATGGTCCTTTCCAATAGATTTGATGTCTTATCAGAGTCAGATGGAGATTTTGAGCGTGAGTTAGAACGCATCGATAATGAGTGTGACGGGGATACAGAAGACCCTCCGACAAAAAAGAAGCCCCCTTCTTCTGAAGCTGGAGACCCCCTGTCAGACATGGAGACTGGTGGTAGGCAGAGGGAATCTGACTCTGACTCATGATGATGGGGGTCGCTGCTCTGTTTTTCTTTTTCCTTATGATGGCTGGATTCTCTCTAAGAGTTGCTTCTAGCAATGTTAACAGCATTAAAGTAAGAAGGACCAGACACGCTGTATATGACCACCTGAGATATCTGGACGCTGATGTTATCTTCCTGCAGGAGACCCGTCTGACCACCTTAGGGCATCTCCGTGAGGCTGAGCGTGAGTGGCGGTCTGGTCCTTCTTACTGGTCACTGGCTGTGGAGCCGTACGCCGGGGTCGCCATGCTGTTTAACACCACAGACGTGACGGTGCACAGGCTGACGGAGGTCGCTATGGGGAGGTGCCTGGTGCTAGAGGTGACCATCCATGGTAGGCGGCTCCGGCTGATCAACATCTATGGCCCACAGACAGTGACAGAGAGAATCCAGCTGTTCAATGAGGTGAAACAATATCTATTTACCTCAATCCCTGTAGTAATGGCGGGTGATTTCAATGTTACCATGACATCAGGTGACAGGTCCTCGGGCAGAGCAGTGGTCAGAGACTCCAAAGTCCTACAGAACATCGTATCACAGGCCCATCTATGTGATGTGTTTACCCTGGGTGGCAGGAAACCCAAGTACACCTACACATGTGCTGACAGGAGCAGTAGGATAGATATGGCGTTTGTGAGTCCCTCAGAGACTGTTAGTGGGATGAGCGAGAGAGTTGTCCCATATTCTGATCACCTGGCGTTATTTTTTTGTATGGGAGCCTCTAACCGCTCGGACATTGGTCGGGGGTTATGGAGGCTCAATTCTAGCATCCTGGATGATGTCTGTGTCCAGAATTGTGTTCACTCCCTTTTTCAGGACCAGCTCCAGAGAGTAGACTTCTATGACAACATATCTGACTGGTGGGAGAACGTCAAGGAGGAGATCAGGTCCCTCTTACAGAGACTGTCAGTGAAGAAGGGTAAGAGTAAGTACAGCCAGTATCTCAGGCTGCGGAGAGAATTGGAGTCACTGTATTCGGCGGGAGGGGGGGACAAACAAAAGATAGACCGACTGAAATCTGAAATAAAGCAGTATCAGTACAGCCGCTACACGTCTCTTGTTGTAGAACGGGATTACGGGACTCTGGGGATTCCAGATCCATATGAAAATTGCCGGGAACGTGTGGCAAAAAAATCGATCACAGGTCTCACTGACTCCCAGGGAGTTTTACAGGAATCTCGGGAGGGTATCCTGGGGGTGGTGAGATCCTACTATGCTGAATTATTTCAGAAGAAGGTTTTGGATGAAGAGAAAATGGCTCAATTCTTGGAGGCAACTCCAGGTCCTGACACTAAAGATTTGGACTTTTCTCCTTTGACAGCAGGAATAACAGAGGAGGAGGTTAAAGAGGCCATTGATAAGTTACATCTGAAGAAGGCACCAGGTCCTGATGGTATAACATGTGAATTTTATAAGAAGTTTAGAGACCTCTTAGCCCCGATCCTTGTGGATGTGTTTACTAATTGTCTAGAAAATCACCTGATGCCTCCATCCATGAGAGTGTCCTCCCTTATTCTGCTGTCCAAAGGTAAGGAGCCTAGTGACATCAAGAACTGGAGGCCGATCGCCCTCTTGAATGTTGACCGGAAGATTTTGGCAAAAATCCTCTTCTCTAGATTAGTCTGTTTGTCCCCGGCACTGTTGGCAGGCTCTCAGTACGGCACAGTAAGAGGGCGGAACATCTCTGGAGCAGTCATCTCGATAAGGGAGATGTTTGAGAGATGTAAAGCTCTGAGGTGTGGGAGATATGTTGTAGGTCTGGACCAGGCTAAAGCCTTTGACAGGGTTGATCACGATTATCTATGGGCAACTTTGTCAAAGTACGGTATTCCGGGACAATTTATAGATTGGCTGAGAACTTTATATAGAGAGGCGAAGAGCTTTCCTCTGATCAATGGTTGGCAGGGGGACACTTTTGAAGTAGAGGCCGGGGTGCGACAGGGCTGCCCCCTGAGTCCACTGCTGTATGTGTTTGCCATAGACTTGTTTCTGCGATCACTGCAGCGGTGCGATTTTCAGGGGGTGCCGGTCCCCCATTGCTTGCCTTTGAAGGTAGTCGCCTACGCGGATGATGTGACTGTGGTGATATCTGAACCTCGTGAGGTGGAGATGTTGTCTGCAGCCATCAGAAGTTACTCAGAGGCCTCCGGGTCTCTGGTCAACCTTGAGAAGAGTCAAGCTTTCTGGACATTGGATGCTGCTCCTGGCTTTGATCTGCCACAGTTCGCCAAGGCCTCCACCCATATTAAGATCCTTGGGGTGAAATTTGGGAGGGAAGATAATGCCAAACTAAATTGGGAAGAGAAGTTGGAAACCGGAAATGTAAAGGTTCAGCGATGGAAGAACTGGAGGCTGACCTATAGAGAAAGGGTTACTCTGCTGAAGACTTACCTCGTCCCTGTCTTCCTCTACGTCTCTGTCGTCTTTCCTTTGCCAGAATCTTTCTCCGCTAGGCTCTTTAGCCTGTTCTTCCAGCTTTTATGGGGGAACAGGTTGAACCCAGTAAAAAGAGGGATCACCTACCTGCAGAGGAGAGAGGGTGGGCTGGATATGTTAAATCCAAGGGTATTTTTTGACTCCATGTTTCTGAAAGTTAATTTTGGAAGCTTGGACTCAAACAATGGTCTCCTGTGGGTAAGTAGTGTCAGGGACTGGATATTGCCTTCTGCAGAGTCTTGGGTGCGAGGCGGCAGTCTCAAGAGGGGCCGATGGACTCCTGGCTTCCTCCCCCAGTATCTGGAGTATGGTCTCAGGTGTGTGAAAAAGTGGAGAATAGATAAGACCTATCTGGAGAGTAAGACCAGGAAGGACCTTTATATGAGTGTCTGTAGGACCTTTTATACTTTACAGCCAGCTCTGAGGGACTGCACAACGGCCACATTGCAGAAAAGTCTGAAGCTCCTCAATAGTCCTAGGCTCCCTGCAAAACTATTCGACATTGCTTGGCTATCACTGCACGGGAAGCTTTTTGTTAGGGGTAATTTAAAGTTTTTAAGTGTCTCAGACCGTATGTGCCCCTTGGGTTGTCAGCAGGAGGAGACGATGCAGCACTTCATTACCGAGTGCCAGGGAGGGAGACGGATATGGCAGGAGGTGTCCCGCAGGCTTAGGATACCAAGACTGCAGTCTCTGACCTACCCTGATGTAATCTATGGGGTGACATCACAGGTAGCCGGCATCGACAGGGGGACCATGTACCTGATCATCACGGTAACTAAATACTACCACTGGCACACCAGGACCAGAGTGTCCGTCCATAATGAGTCCTTCCAGCCCATGACCGCAGTCACACAGATACTATCAGAGCTGAGGTGGATCCAATCATTAGAGTTTAGGAAAAAGAGCCAGAATGTTCAGTTATGGAGGAACATATATCTACACTGATGTAGATCTACACTTTTAATTTGAAGTTACTCTAAATTCATTATTTTGCTGATGTGTTTAATCTCTGTTAAATAATTGTTTTATTTTTCATTCTGACAAGAATGTATTGTAAATTTTTGTTTGTTTTTACTAATAAAAATTGCCCCCTATGTACAGGAATATAACTACTATAATACTGCCCCCTATGTTCAGGAATATAACTACTATAATACTGCCCCCTATGTACAGGAATATAACTACTATAATACTGCCCCCTATGTACAAGAATATAACTACTATAATACTGCCCCCTATGTACAAGAATATTACTACTATAATACTGCTCCCTATGTACAGGAATATAACTACTATAATACTGCCCCCTATGTTCAGGAATATAACTACTATAATACTGCCCCCTATGTACAGGAATATAACTACTATAATACTGCACCCTATGTACAGGAATATAACTACTATAATACTGCCCCCTATGTTCAGGAATATTACTACTATAATACTGCTCCCTATGTACAGGAATATAACTACTATAATACTGCCCCCTATGTTCAGTAATATAACTACTATAATACTGCCCCCTATGTACAGGAATATAACTACTATAATACTGCACCCTATGTACAGGAATATAACTACTATAATACTGCCCCCTATGTTCAGGAATATAACTACTATAATACTGCCCCCTATGTACAGGAATATAACTACTATAATACTGCCCCCTATGTACAAGAATATAACTACTATAATACTGCCCCCTATGTACAAGAATATAACTACTATAATACTGCCCCCTATGTACAGGAATATAACTACTATAATACTGCCCCCTATGTACAGGAATATAACTACTATAATACTGCCCCCTATGTACAGGAATATAACTACTATAATACTGCCCCCTATGTACAGGAATATAACTACTATAATACTGCCCCTATGTACAAGAATATAACTACTATAATACTGCCGCCTATGTACAAGAATATAACTACTATAATACTGCCCCCTATGTACAAGAATATAACTACTATAATACTGCCCCCTATGTACAGGGATATAACTACTATAATACTGCCCCCTATGTACAAGAATATAACTACTATAATACTGCCCCCTATGTTCAAGAATATAACTACTATAATACTGCCCACTATGTACAAGCATATAACTACTATAATACTGCCCCCTATGTACAAGAATATAGCTACTATAATACTGCCCACTATGTACAAGAATATAACTACTATAATACTGCCCCCTATGTTCAAGAATATAACTACTATAATACTGCCCACTATGTACAAGAATATAACTACTATAATACTGCCCCCTATGTACAAGAATATAACTACTATAATACCGCCTCCTATGTACAAGAATATAACTACTATAATACTGCCTCCTATGTACAGGAATATAACTACTATAATACTGCCCCCTATGTACAGGAATATAACTACTATAATACTGCCCCTATGTACAAGAATATAACTACTATAATACTGTCCCCTATGTACAAGAATATAACTACTATAATACTGCCTCCTATGTACAAGAATATAACTACTATAATACTGCCCCCTATGTACAAGAATATAACTACTATAATACTGCCGCCTATGTACAAGAATATAACTACTATAATACTGCCCCCTATGTACAAGAATATAACTACTATAATACTGCCGCCTATGTACAAGAATATAACTACTATAATACTGCCCCCTATGTCCAGGAATATAACTACTATAATACTGCCCCCTATGTACAGGAATATAACTACTATAATACTGCCCCCTATGTACAAGAATATAACTATTATAATACTGCCCTCTATGTACAAGAATATAACTATTATAATACTGCCCCCTATGTACAGGAATATAACTACTATAATACTGTCCTCTATGTACAAGAATATAACTACTATAATACTGCCCCCTATGTACAAGAATATAACTACTATAATTCTGCCCCCTATGTACAAGAATATAACTACTATAATACTGCCCCCTATGTACAGGAATATAACTACTATAATACTGCCCCCTATGTACAGGAATATAACTACTATAATACTGGCCCCTATGTACAAGAATATAACTACTATAATACTGCCCCCTATGTACAAGAATATAACTACTATAATACTGCCCCCTATGTACAAGAATATAACTACTATAATACTGCCCCCTATGTACAGGAATATAACTACTATAATACTGCCCCCTATGTACAGGAATATAACTACTATAATACTGGCCCCTATGTACAAGAATATAACTACTATAATACTGCCCTCTATGTACAAGAATATAACTACTATAATACTGCCCCCTATGTACAGGAATATAACTACTATAATACTGCCCCCTATGTACAGGAATATAACTACTATAATACTGCCCCCTATGTACAAGAATATAACTACTATAATACTGCTCCCTATGTACAAGAATATAACTACTATATTACTGTCCCCTATGTACAAGAATATAACTACTATAATACTGCCCCTATGTACAGGAATATAACTACTATAATACTGCCCCCTATGTACAAGAATATAACTACTATAATACTGCCCCCTATGTACAGGAATATAACTACTATAATACTGCCCCTATGTACAGGAATATAACTACTATAATACTTCCTCCTATGTACAGGAATATAACTACTATAATACTGCTCCCTATGTACAAGAATATAACTACTATAATACTGCCCCCTATGTCCAGGAATATAACTACTATAATACTGCCCCCTATGTACAGGAATATAACTACTATAATACTGCCCCCTATGTACAAGAATATAACTATTATAATACTGCCCCCTATGTACAGGAATATAACTACTATAATACTGCCCCCTATGTACAGGAATATAACTACTTTAATACTGCCCCCTATGTACAAGAATATAACTACTATAATACTGCCGCCTATGTACAAGAATATAACTACTATAATACTGCCCCCTATGTCCAGGAATATAACTACTATAATACTGCCTCCTATGTACAGGAATATAACTACTATAATACTGCCCCCTATGTACAGGAATATAACTACTATAATACTGCCCCCTATGTACAAGAATATAACTATTATAATACTGCCCCCTATGTACAGGAATATAACTACTATAATACTGCCCCCTATGTACAAGAATATAACTATTATAATACTGCCCCCTATGTACAGGAATAAAACTACTATAATACTGCCCCCTATGTACAGGAATATAACTACTTTAATACTGCCCCCTATGTACAAGAATATAACTACTATAATACTGCCCCCTATGTACAAGAATATAACTACTATAATACTGCCCCCTATGTACAAGAATATAACTACTATAATACTGCCCCCTATGTACAGGAATATAACTACTATAATACTGCCCCCTATGTACAGGAATATAACTACTATAATACTGCCCCCTATGTACAGGAATATAACTACTATAATACTGTCCCCTATGTACAGGAATATAAATACTATAATACTGCCCCCTATGTACAGGAATATAACTACTATAATACTGCCCCCTATGTACAAGAATATAACTACTCTAATACTGTCCCCTATGTACAGGAATATAACTACTATAATACTGCCCCCTATGTACAAGAATATAACTACTATAATACTGCCCCCTATGTACAGGAATATAACTACTATAATACTGCCTACTATGTACAGGAATATAACTACTATAATACTGCCCCCTATGTACAGGAATATATATACTATAATACTGCCCCCTATGTACAAGTATATAACTACTATAATACTGCTCCCTATGTACAAGAATATAACTACTATATTACTGCCCCCTATGTACAAGAATATAACTACTATAATACTGCCCCTATGTACAGGAATATAACTACTATAATACTGCCCCCTATGTACAAGAATATAACTACTATAATACTGCCCCCTATGTACAGGAATATAACTACTATAATACTGCCTCCTATGTACAAGAATATAACTACTATAATACTGCCCCCTATGTACAAGAATATAACTACTATAATACTGCCCCCTATGTACAAGAATATAACTACTATAATACTGCCCCCTATGTACAAGAATATAACTACTATAATACTGCCCCCTATGTGCAGGAATATAACTACTATAATACTGCTCCCTATGTACAGGAATATAACTACTATAATACTGCCTCCTATGTACAGGAATATAACTACTATAATACTGTCCCCTATGTACAAGAATATAACTACTATAATACTGCCCCCTATGTACAGGAATATAACTACTATAATACTGTCCCCTATGCACAAGAATATAACTACTATAATACTGCCCCCTATGTACAGGAATATAACTACTATAATACTGCCCCCTATGTACAGGAATATAACTACTATAATACTGCCCCCTATGTACAAGAATATAACTACTATAATACTGCCCCCTATGTACAAGAATATAACTACTATAATACTGCCCCCTATGTACAAGAATATAACTACTATAATACTGCCCCCTATGTACAAGAATATAACTACTATAATACTTCCCCCCTATGTACAAGAATATAACTACTATAATACTGCCCCCTATGTACAAGAATATAACTACTATAATACTGCCCCCTATGTACAGGAATATAACTACTATAATACTGTCCCCTATGCACAAGAATATAACTACTATAATACTGCCCCCTATGTACAGGAATATAACTACTATAATACTGCCCCCTATGTACAGGAATATAACTACTATAATACTGCCCCCTATGTACAAGAATATAACTACTATAATACTGCCCCCTATGTACAAGAATATAACTACTATAATACTGCCCCCTATGTACAAGAATATAACTACTATAATACTGCCCCCTATGTACAAGAATATAACTACTATAATACTTCCCCCCTATGTACAAGAATATAACTACTATAATACTGCCCCCTATGTACAAGAATATAACTACTATAATACTGCCCCCTATGTACTGGAATATAACTACTATAATACTGCCCCCTATGTACAGGAATATAACTACTATAATACTGCCCCCTATGTACAAGAATATAACTACTATAATACTGTCCCCTATGCACAAGAATATAACTACTATAATACTGCCCCCTATGTACAGGAATATAACTACTATAATACTGCCCCCTATGTACAGGAATATAACTACTATAATACTGCCCCCTATGTACAAGAATATAACTACTATAATACTGCCCCTATGTACAAGAATATAACTACTATAATACTGCCTCTATGTACAAGAATATAACTACTATAATACTGCCCCCTATGTACAGGAATATAACTACTATAATACTGTCCCCTATGTACAAGAATATAACTACTATAATACTGCCCCCTATGTACAAGAATATAACTACTATAATACTGCCCCCTATGTACAAGAATATAACTACTATAATACTGCCCCCTATGTTGTATATTACTGGGGTATGCATGGTGCTCGGTTAGGTACTAGTATTTGGCTGCCATGCTATGAGGACTCCGCGTTGCGCCCGGATGGGGGTCATTAATATTCCTTGGCAATTCGTTCAAGAAGAAAAATTGTAACAAAAGCAAAAAAATGGGGCGATATCATCCATCCTGGTAATCGCGGCGGTATTAGGATGGGACAGGCGCAGTACGGATACGCAGCTAATGACCCTATTCTGGGGAATTAATGAGCCTTAAACCAAGATCATTGGGCGGCGATGCGGCGGACACCGTGTATAATACCGCTGCTTTCTCATATTAGCCGTTGTGTACTATAACTCACATGTCACAGGACGCAGCGGAGAGTAATGTCCTGATTTTCCGGTGCTTTATCGTACGGAGGTTACTTTGCTGTATTAACCCCTTGATCATCCCGAAATACTGATCACTTTGGCAGAGCTGATTGTTGTCTTAAAGGGAATGTTATCCTTGAAACAAGAGTAGTGATTAATTGTTAACCTAATCTATATGGGGATCAGTGTCCTGACACATTGCTCCAAATCTCCTTCATATATTGAATGTCTGACTGAGATATGAATAATCTAATTCACACATACTGCAGCCACCACTAGGGGGAGCTCTTGCTGTAGACAGTTATTATTAATCTTACTTTGTATGCAGTGCGCTCCCCCTAGTGGTGGCTGCAGACAGGCAGAAGTTTTTTTTATAATCTTATATGTGTAATGTTTTTATAAGAAAAAGCATTTACTACCAAAACAAACAGAAATATTAGGAAAAAGCAGTAAAAAAAAACTAAATCAGGATACCAGAAACATAAAGCGAAAGCACACTCCCAGGGCAGGCTGGCAGGATACATGGCTCCAGGGCAGGCTGGCAGGATACATGGCTCCAGGGCAGGCTGGCAGGATACATGGCTCCAGGGCAGGCTGGCAGGATACATGGCTCCAGGGCAGGCTGGCAGGATACATGGCTCCAGGGCAGGCTGGCAGGATACATGGCTCCAGGGCAGGCTTGCAGGATACATGGCTCCAGGGCAGGCTGGCAGGATACATGGCTCCAGGGCAGGCTGGCAGGATACATGGCTCCAGGGCAGGCTGGTAGGATACATGGCTCCAGGGCAGGCTGGTAGGATACATGGCTCCAGGGCAGGCTGGCAGGATACATGGCTCCAGGGCAGGCTGGCAGGATACATGGCTCCAAGGCAGGCTGGCAGGATACACGGGCAGCATTGTCCCCCCTCCCCTCTCCTCCACCACTGCCATCATTGTCCCCCCTCCCCTCTCCTCCACCAGTGGCAGCATTGCCCGCCCTCTCCTCTCCTCCACCAGTGGCAGCATTGCCCGCCCTCTCCTCTCCTCCACCAGTGGCAGCATTGTCCCCCCTCTCCTCTCCTCCACCAGTGGCAGCATTGTCCCCCCTCTCCTCTCCTCCACCAGTGGCAGCATTGTCCCCCCTCTCCTCTCCTCCACCAGTGGCAGCATTGTCCCCCCTCTCCTCTCCTCCACCAGTGGCAGCATTGTCCCCCCTCTCCTCTCCTCCACCAGTGGCAGCATTGTCCCCCCTCTCCTCTCCTCCACCAGTGGCAGCATTGTCCCCCCTCCCCTCTCCTCCACCACTGGCAGCATTGTCCCCCCTCCCCTCTCCTCCACCACTCGCTGCAAGAATGTGCAATAGTTTTGGAAGTTCTGATGGTAACACAAAAGCAATGTCCTGCCTCATAGACAGAGGGCATGCGATTCCATGGATCTCTCTATCATCTTTCGCCCCCTAGTGCTTGGCACTAATTATTATACAATGGGGCAGATTTACTTTCCCGGTCCATTCGCGATCCAGCGGCACGTTCTGTGTGGAGGATTCGGTTCTTCCGGTGATTCACTTAGGTAGTTCCCCCGATGTCCACCAGGTGTCGCTGCTGCGCTGAAGTTCCTTGGAATGCACTGAAGTTCACCAAGCCGGGCCGAGTGCAGGTAAGCGCGTGTCCAGCGACACTTTTTCTTTTTTAAATGCAGCGGTTTTTACGAATCCGTCGGGTTTTTGTACAGCCACACCCCCGGTTTCTGTCGCACCAAAACCCCGGGGAAAATCGCCGCGAAACGGAAAAATTTGCGTAACCCGCCGGAAAAACGCGATTCGGGCCCTTAGTAAATAACCCCCAATGTGTGGCTTTTGCTTGGAGTGTTATAACTTACTCTTGCTCCATCACAAAATCCTGGGGTAGTCACAGGGGTTGGGCTTTGGTTTGGATGCATTTCAAAAAACAACATGTGACTTGTCTGTTACTCACTCCTCAGAGCTTAGTCCCCACCTTTGTGCTCCTGTACAGCTCCACCTACTGCTTCTTCTCTGAGGTCACAGCCTGATGAGCCTGACATCAGTGGGGGAGGGACAGAGCTGTACAGGAGCACAAATATGGAGGCAGCCTGCAGCTCACATGTTGTTTTTTGAAATGCATCCAAACCAAAGTCCAACCCCTGTGACTACCCCAGGATTTTGTCAGGATGCAAAAGTAAGTTATAACACACAATTATACTGTAATGCAAATGCTTAGAAAAGGCAGAGAGGCAGACGTGCACTGCAGGTGCGAGGGGCTTTTACAATCTGTCTTTAGTGAAAATGAGGTCCCTGGTGACAGGTTCCCTTTAAGATATGTACATACATATTCTCCCAACAAGCCGGAGCCCACGTGGAGCTACAGAGAAATCCCCCTCCAAACACAGACCCCACTGACATAGCGAACTCATCATTCACAAAGGACATCTACCACCAGGATGAAGGATTGTAAACCAAGCCCACTGACATACTGTTCTGTGCCTCCCTCTTAGAAACCACGGCATAAGAAGATAAAAGAAGAGCAGATCCTGCCAGAGGGGGCGCACACCAGGATGTCCGTGCTGGGTTTACAATCCTTCATCCTGGTGCTAGATTTCCTTTAAAGGGATTTTGTGACAGTTTCCTGTCTTCATCCCCAGACTAGAAGCAGATATATGATCAGCCTCTGTTCACACCTGCATTCTGAACCCACAACACATTGCTGCCAGTTACAATGCATCCCATCACCATGACAAGTCACATGACATGCAGCAGGTCATTCCCTGGCTCCAGCGCGACCATTCATCCAGCAGAGTTTTATTTTCTGACTATAATATTAGGGAGGAATCTGTGGTGGAGAAATAAAATAGTCATTTTTTTTGTAGATTTCTGTGAATTCCTGGTGCTCTGTCGCCATCAGGTGGGAGCACTGAGTAACTGCAGGTGGCAATAAGGAATCTCTTTATCTGCTCCTCAGTAACTGTGACCGGAGGAGCCAGAAAATCATAGGGGCCACATGATAGGATGGGCCCCACCACAATGAGACTCTGTCACTAACTGATGTTACCACGTAAATCTGTCACAAATATTTGGAAAATACACACAATAATAAATAAAATCCTGAGGTCTTTTTGTGGATTTTTTAGGAATAAATAAACACATATATATAAAAAAAAGCAAAACATCCTATAGCAGGGTGCAGACCACCTGTCCTATAGCAGGGTGCAGACCACCTCTCCTATAGCAGGGTGCAGACCACCTGTCCTATAGCAGGGTGCAGACCACCTCTCCTATAGCAGGGTGCAGACCACCTGTCCTATAGCAGGGTGCAGACCACCTGTCCTATAGCAGGGTGCAGACCACCTGTCCTATAGCAGGGTGCAGACCACCTGTCCTATAGCAGGGTGCAGACCACCTGTCCTATAGCAGAGTGCAGACCACCTGTCCTATAGCAGGGTGCAGACCACCTGTCCTATAGCAGGGTGCAGACCACCTGTCCTACAGCAGGGAGCAGACCACCTGTCCTATAGCAGGGAGCAGACCACCTGTCCTATAGCAGGGTGCAGACCACCTGTCCTATAGCAGGGTGCAGACCACCTCTCCTATAGCAGGGTGCAGACCACCTGTCCTATAGCAGGGTGCAGACCACCTCTCCTATAGCAGGGTGCAGACCACCTGTCCTATAGCAGGGTGCAGACCACCTGTCCTATAGCAGGGTGCAGACCACCTGTCCTATAGCAGGGTGCAGTCCACCTGTCCTATAGCAGGGTGCAGACCACCTGTCCTATAGCAGGGTGCAGACCACCTGTCCTATAGCAGGGTGCAGACCACCTGTCCTATAGCAGGGTGCAGTCCACCTGTCCTATAGCAGGGTGCAGACCACCTGTCCTATAGCAGGGTGCAGACCACCTGTCCTATAGCAGGGTGCAGACCACCTGTCCTATAGCAGGGTGCAGACCACCTGTCCTATAGCAGGGTGCAGTCCACCTGTCCTATAGCAGGGTGCAGACCACCTCTCCTATAGCAGGGTGCAGACCACCTGTCCTATAGCAGGGTGCAGACCACCTCTCCTATAGCAGGGTGCAGACCACCTGTCCTATAGCAGGGTGCAGACCACCTGTCCTATAGCAGGGTGCAGACCACCTGTCCTATAGCAGAGTGCAGACCACCTGTCCTATAGCAGGGTGCAGACCACCTGTCCTATAGCAGGGTGCAGACCACCTGTCCTACAGCAGGGAGCAGACCACCTGTCCTACAGCAGGGAGCAGACCACCTGTCCTATAGCAGGGTGCAGACCACCTGTCCTATAGCAGGGTGCAGACCACCTGTCCTATAGCAGGGTGCAGACCACCTGTCCTATAGCGGGGTGCAGACCACCTGTCCTATAGCGGGGTGCAGACCACCTGTCCTATAGCAGGGTGCAGACCACCTGTCCTATAGCGGGGTGCAGACCACCTGTCCTATAGCAGGGTGCAGCCCACCTGTCCTATAGCAGGGTGCAGACCACCTGTCCTATAGCAGGGTGCAGACCACCTGTCCTATAGCGGGGTGCAGACCACCTGTCCTATAGCGGGGTGCAGCCCACCTGTCCTATAGCGGGGTGCAGACCACCTGTCCTATAGCGGGGTGCAGCCCACCTGTCCTATAGCAGAGTGCAGACCACCTGTCCTATAGCAGGGTGCAGACCACCTGTCCTATAGCAGGGTGCAGCCCACCTGTCCTATAGCAGGGTGCAGACCACCTGTCCTATAGCAGGGTGCAGCCCACCTGTCCTATAGCAGGGAGCAGCCCACCTATCCTATAGCAGGGTGCAGCCCACCTGTCCTATAGCAGGGTGCAGTCCACCTGTCCTATAGCAGGGTGCAGACCACCTGTCCTATAGCAGGGTGCAGTCCACCTGTCCTATATCAGGGTGCAGACCACCTGTCCTATAGCAGGGTGCAGACCACCTGTCCTATAGCAGGGTGCAGACCACCTGTCCTATATCAGGGTGCAGACCACCTGTCCTATAGCAGGGTGCAGACCACCTGTCCTTTAGCGGGGTGCAGACCACCTGTCCTATAGCAGGGTGCAGTCCACCTGTCCTATATCAGGGTGCAGACCACCTGTCCTATAGCGGGGTGCAGTCCACCTGTCCTATAGCAGGGTGCAGACCACCTGTCCTATATCAGGGTGCAGACCACCTGTCCTATAGCAGGGTGCAGACCACCTGTCCTTTAGCGGGGTGCAGACCACCTGTCCTATAGCAGGGTGCAGACCACCTGTCCTATAGCAGGGTGCAGACCACCTGTCCTATAGCAGGGTGCAGACCACCTGTCCTAGAGCAGGGTGCAGACCAACTGTCCTATAGCAGGGTGCAGACCACCTGTCCTAGAGCAGGGTGCAGACCACCTGTCCTATAGCAGGGTGCAGACCACCTGTCCTATAGCAGGGTGCAGACCACCTGTCCTATAGCAGGGTGCAGACCACCTGTCCTATAGCAGGGTGCAGACCACCTGTCCTATAGCAGGGTGCAGACCACCTGTCCTATAGCAGGGTGCAGACCACCTGTCCTATAGCAGGGTGCAGACCACCTGTCCTATAGCAGGGTGCAGACCACCTGTCCTATAGCAGGGTGCAGACCACCTGTCCTATAGCAGGGTGCAGTCCTCCTGTCCTATAGCAGGGTGCAGACCACCTGTCCTATAGCAGGGTGCAGACCTCCTGTCCTATAGCAGGGTGCAGCCCACCTGTCCTATAGCAGGGTGCAGCCCTCCTGTCCTATAGCAGGGTGCAGCCCACCTGTCCTATAGCAGGGTGCAGCCCACCTGTCCTATAGCGGGGTGCAGACCACCTGTCCTATAGCAGGATGCAGCCCACCTGTCCTATAGCAGGGTGCAGCCCACCTGTCCTATAGCAGGGTGCAGACCACCTGTCCTATAGCAGGGTGCAGCCCACCTGTCCTATAGCAGGGTGCAGTCCACCTGTCCTATAGCAGGGTGCAGACCACCTGTCCTATAGCAGGGTGCAGTCCACCTGTCCTATAGCAGGGTGCAGTCCACCTGTCCTATAGCAGGGTGCAGACCACCTGTCCTATAGCAGGGTGCAGACCACCTGTCCTATAGCAGGGTGCAGACCACCTGTCCTTTAGCGGGGTGCAGACCACCTGTCCTATAGCAGGGTGCAGTCCACCTGTCCTATAGCAGGGTGCAGTCCACCTGTCCTATAGCAGGGTGCAGTCCACCTGTCCTATAGCAGGGTGCAGACCACCTGTCCTATATCAGGGTGCAGACCACCTGTCCTATATCAGGGTGCAGACCACCTGTCCTTTAGCGGGGTGCAGACCACCTGTCCTATAGCAGGGTGCAGACCACCTGTCCTATAGCAGGGTGCAGACCACCTGTCCTATAGCAGGGTGCAGACCACCTGTCCTAGAGCAGGGTGCAGACCACCTGTCCTAGAGCAGGGTGCAGACCAACTGTCCTATAGCAGGGTGCAGACCACCTGTCCTAGAGCAGGGTGCAGACCACCTGCCCTATAGCAGGGTGCAGACCACCTGTCCTATAGCAGGGTGCAGACCACCTGTCCTATAGCAGGGTGCAGACCACCTGTCCTATAGCAGGGTGCAGACCACCTGTCCTATAGCAGGGTGCAGACCACCTGTCCTATAGCAGGGTGCAGACCACCTGTCCTATAGCAGGGTGCAGACCACCTGTCCTATAGCAGGGTGCAGTTCACCTGTCCTATAGCAGGGTGCAGTTCACCTGTCCTATAGCAGGGAGCAGACCACCTGTCCTATAGCAGGGTGCAGTTCACCTGTCCTATAGCAGGGTGCAGTTCACCTGTCCTATAGCAGGGTGCACTCCACCTGTCCTATAGCAGGGTGCAGACCACCTGTCCTATAGCAGGGCGCAGACCACCTGTCCTATAGCAGGGCGCAGACCACCTGTCCTATAGCAGGGTGCAGCCCACCTGTCCTATAGCAGGGTGCAGCCCACCTGTCCTATAGCAGGGTGCAGCCCACCTGTCCTATAGCAGGGTGCAGCCCACCTGTCCTATAGCAGGGTGCAGCCCACCTGTCCTATAGCAGGGTGCAGACCACCTGTCCTGTAGTATGGCACAGACCACCTGTCTTATAGGAGGGCGCAGACCACCTGTCCAATAGCAGGGTGCAGACCACCTGTCCTATAGCAGGGTGCAGACCACCTGTCCTATAGCAGGGTGCAGACCACCTGTCCTATAGCAGGGTGCAGACCACCTGTCCAATAGCAGGGTGCAGACCACCTGTCCTATAGCAGGGTGCAGACCACCTGTCCTATAGCAGGGTGCAGTCCACCTGTCCTATAGCAGGGTGCAGACCACCTGTCCTATAGCAGGGTGCAGACCACCTGTCCTATAGCAGGGTGCAGACCACCTGTCCTATAGCAGGGTGCAGTCCACCTGTCCTATAGCAGGGCGCAGACCACCTGTCCTATAGCAGGGTGCAGACCACCTGTCCTATAGCAGGGTGCAGACCACCTGTCCTTTAGCAGGGTGCAGACCACCTGTCCTATAGCAGGGCGCAGACCACCTGTCCTATAGCAGGGTGCAGACCACCTGTCCTATAGCAGGGTGCAGACCACCTGTCCTAGAGCAGGGTGCAGACCACCTGTCCTATAGCAGGGTGCAGACCACCTGCCCTATAGCAGGGTGCAGACCACCTGCCCTATAGCAGGGTGCAGACCACCTGTCCTATAGCAGGGTGCAGACCACCTGTCCTATAGCAGGGTGCAGACCACCTGTCCTATAGCAGGGTGCAGCCCACCTGTCCTATAGCAGGGAGCAGACCACCTGTTCTATAGCAGGGTGCAGACCACCTCTCCTATAGCAGGGTGCAGACCACTTGTCCTATAGCAGAGTGCAGACCACCTGTCCTATAGCAGGGTGCAGCCCACCTGTCCTATAGCAGGGAGCAGACCACCTGTTCTATAGCAGGGTGCAGACCACCTGTTCTATAGCAGGGTGCAGACCACCTCTCCAATAGCAGGGTGCAGACCACCTGTCCTATAGCAGGGTGCAGCCCACCTGTCCTATAGCAGGGTGCAGACCACCTGTCCTGTAGTATGGCACAGACCACCTGTCTTATAGGAGGGCGCAGACCACCTGTCCAATAGCAGGGTGCAGACCACCTCTCCTATAGCAGGGTGCAGACCACCTGTCCTATAGCAGGGTGCAGACCACCTGTCCTATAGCAGGGTGCAGACCACCTGTCCTATAGCAGGGTGCAGACCACCTGTCCTATAGCAGGGTGCAGACCACCTGTCCTACAGCAGGGTGCAGACCACCTGTCCTATAGCAGGGTGCAGTCCACCTGTCCTATAGCAGGGTGCAGACCACCTGTCCTATAGCAGGGTGCAGACCACCTGTCCTATAGCAGGGTGCAGTCCACCTGTCCTATAGCAGGGCGCAGACCACCTGTCCTATAGCAGGGTGCAGTCCACCTGTCCTATAGCAGGGTGCAGACCACCTGTCCTTTAGCAGGGTGCAGACCACCTGTCCTATAGCAGGGTGCAGTCCACCTGTCCTATAGCAGGGCGCAGACCACCTGTCCTATAGCAGGGTGCAGACCACCTGTCCTAGAGCAGGGTGCAGACCAACTGTCCTATAGCAGGGTGCAGACCACCTGCCCTAGAGCAGGGTGCAGACCAACTGTCCTAGAGCAGGGTGCAGACCACCTGTCCTATAGCAGGGTGCAGACCACCTGTCCTATAGCAGGGTGCAGACCACCTGTCCTATAGCAGGGTGCAGACCACCTGTCCTATAGCAGGGTGCAGACCACCTGTCCTATAGCAGGGTGCAGACCACCTGTCCTATAGCAGGGTGCAGCCCACCTGTCCTATAGCAGGGTGCAGACCACCTGTCCTATAGCAGGGTGCAGACCACCTGTCCTATAGCAGGGTGCAGCCCACCTGTCCTATAGCAGGGTGCAGACCACCTGTCCTATAGCAGGGTGCAGCCCACCTGTCCTATAGCAGGGTGCAGACCACCTGTTCTATAGCAGGGTGCAGACCACCTGTCCTATAGCAGGGTGCAGACCACCTGTCCTATAGCAGGGAGCAGACCACCTGTCCTATAGCAGGGTGCAGACCACCTGTTCTATAGCAGGGTGCAGACCACCTGTCCAATAGCAGGGAGCAGACCACCTGTCCTATAGCAGGGTGCAGACCACCTGTCCAATAGCAGGGTGCAGACCACCTGTCCTATAGCAGGGTGCAGACCACCTGTCCTATAGCAGGGTGCAGACCACCTGTCCTATAGCAGGGAGCAGCCCACCTGTCCTATAGCAGGGTGCAGACCACCTGTCCTATAGCAGGGTGCAGACCACCTGTCCTATAGCAGGGAGCAGACCACCTGTCCTATAGCAGGGTGCAGACCACCTGTCCTATAGCAGGGTGCAGCCCACCTGTCCTATAGCAGGGAGCAGACCACCTGTCCTATAGCAGGGTGCAGCCCACCTGTCCTATAGCAGGGTGCAGACCACCTGTCCTATAGCAGGGAGCAGACCACCTCTCCTATAGCAGAGTGCAGACCACCTGTCCTATAGCAGGGTGCAGACCACCTGTCCTATAGCAGAGTGCAGACCACCTGTCCTATAGCAGGGTGCAGACCACCTGTCCTATAGCAGGGTGCACTCCACCTGTCCTATAGCAGGGTGCAGACCACCTGTCCTATAGCAGGGTGCACTCCACCTGTCCTATAGCAGGGTGCACTCCACCTGTCCTATAGCAGGGTGCAGACCACCTGTCCTATAGCAGGGTGCAGTCCACCTGTCCTATAGCAGGGTGCAGACCACCTGTCCTATAGCAGGGTGCAGACCACCTGTCCTATAGCAGGGTGCAGACCACCTGTCCTATAGCAGGGTGCAGACCACCTGTCCTATAGCAGGGTGCAGACCACCTGTCCTATAGCAGGGTGCAGACCACCTGTCCTATAGCAGGGTGCAGACCACCTGTCCTATAGCAGGGTGCAGACCACCTGTCCTATAGCAGGGTGCAGACCACCTGTCCTATAGCAGGGTGCAGACCACCTGTCCTATAGCAGGGTGCAGACCACCTGTCCTATAGCAGGGTGCAGACCACCTGTCCTATAGCAGGGTGCAGACCACCTGTCCTATAGCAGGGTGCAGACCACCTGTCCTATAGCAGGGCGCAGCCTTCCTGTCCTATAGCAGGGTGCAGACCACCTGTCCTATAGCAGGGAGCAGACCACCTGTCCTATAGCAGGGCGCAGCCCACCTGTCCTATAGCAGGGAGCAGACCACCTGTCCTATAGCAGGGTGCAGCCCACCTGTCCTATAGCAGGGTGCAGACCACCTGTCCTATAGCAGGGTGCAGACCACCTGTCCTATAGCAGGGTGCAGCCCACCTGTCCTATAGTAGGGTGCAGCCCACCTGTCCTATAGCAGGGTGCAGCCCACCTGTCCTATAGTAGGGTGCAGTCCACCTGTCCTATAGCAGGGTGCAGACCACCTGTCCTATAGCAGGGTGCAGCCCACCTGTCCTATAGCAGGGTGCAGCCCACCTGTCCTATAGTAGGGTGCAGACCACCTGTCCTATAGCAGGGTGCAGCCCACCTGTCCTATAGCAGGGTGCAGACCACCTGTCCTATAGCAGGGTGCAGACCACCTGTCCTATAGCAGGGTGCAGACCACCTGTCCTATAGCAGGGCGCAGCCCACCTGTCCTATAGCAGGGTGCAGTCCACCTGTCCTATAGCAGGGTGCAGCCCACCTGTCCTATAGCAGGGTGCAGACCACCTGTCCTATAGCAGGGTGCAGACCACCTGTCCTATAGCAGGGTGCAGACCACCTGCCCTAGAGCAGGGTGCAGCCCACCTGCCCTATAGCAGGGTGCAGACCACCTGTCCTATAGCAGGGTGCAGACCACCTGTCCTAGAGCAGGGTGCAGACCACCTGCCCTATAGCAGGGTGCAGACCAACTGTCCTAGAGCAGGGTGCAGACCACCTGTCCTATAGCAGGGTGCAGACCACCTGTCCTATAGCAGGGTGCAGACCACCTGTCCTATAGCAGGGTGCAGACCACCTGTCCTATAGCAGGGTGCAGACCACCTGTCCTATAGCAGGGTGCAGACCACCTGTCCTATAGCAGGGTGCAGACCACCTGTCCTATAGCAGGGTGCACTCCACCTGTCCTATAGCAGGGTGCAGACCACCTGTCCTATAGCAGGGTGCAGTTCACCTGTCCTATAGCAGGGTGCAGACCACCTGTCCTATAGCAGGGTGCAGTTCACCTGTCCTATAGCAGGGTGCAGACCACCTGTCCTATAGCAGGGTGCAGCCCACCTGTCCTATAGCAGGGTGCAGCCCACCTGTCCTATAGCAGGGTGCAGCCCACCTGTCCTATAGCAGGGTGCAGCCCACCTGTCCTATAGCAGGGTGCAGCCCACCTGTCCTATAGCAGGGTGCAGCCCACCTGTCCTATAGCAGGGTGCAGACCACCTGTCCTATAGCAGGGTGCAGACCACCTGTCCTATAGCAGGGTGCAGACCACCTGTCCTATAGCAGGGTGCAGACCACCTGTCCTATAGCAGGGTGCAGACCACCTGTCCTATAGCAGGGCGCAGACCACCTGTCCTATAGCAGGGCGCAGACCACCTGTCCTATAGCAGGGTGCAGACCACCTGTCCTATAGCAGGGCGCAGACCACCTGTCCTATAGCAGGGCGCAGACCACCTGTCCTATAGCAGGGCGCAGACCACCTGTCCTATAGCAGGGTGCAGACCACCTGTCCTATAGCAGAGTGCAGCCCACCTGTCCTATAGCAGGGTGCAGACCACCTGTCCTATAGCAGGGTGCAGACCACCTGTCCTATAGCAGGGTGCAGACCACCAGTCCTATAGCAGGGTGCAGCCCACCTGTCCTATAGCAGGGTGCAGCCCACCTGTCCTATAGCAGGGTGCAGCCCACCTGTCCTATAGCAGGGTGCAGCCCACCTGTCCTATAGCAGGGTGCAGACCACCTGTCCTATAGCAGGGTGCAGACCACCTGTCCTATAGCAGGGTGCAGACCACCTGTCCTATAGCAGGGTGCAGACCACCTGTCCTATAGCAGGGTGCAGACCACCTGTCCTATAGCAGGGTGCAGACCACCTGTCCTATAGCAGGGTGCAGACCACCTGTCCTATAGCAGGGTGCAGACCACCTGTCCTATAGCAGGGTGCAGACCACCTGTCCTATAGCAGGGCGCAGACCACCTGTCCTATAGCAGGGTGCAGCCTTCCTGTCCTATAGCAGGGTGCAGACCACCTGTCCTATAGCAGGGTGCACCCCACCTGTCCTATAGCAGGGTGCAGTCCACCTGTCCTATAGCAGGGTGCAGCCCACCTGTCCTATAGCAGGGTGCAGCCCACCTGTCCTATAGCAGGGTGCAGCCCACCTGTCCTATAGCAGGGTGCAGCCCACCTGTCCTATAGCAGGGTGCAGCCCACCTGTCCTATAGCAGGGTGCAGCCCACCTGTCCTATAGCAGGGTGCAGCCCACCTGTCCTATAGCAGGGCGCAGACCACCTGTCCTATAGCAGGGCGCAGTCCACCTGTCCTATAGCAGGGCGCAGACCACCTGTCCTATAGCAGGGCGCAGACCACCTGTCCTATAGCAGGGAGCAGACCACCTGTCCTATAGCAGGGTGCAGACCACCTGTCCTATAGCAGGGCGCAGACCACCTGTCCTATAGCAGGGTGCAGCCCACCTGTCCTATAGCAGGGTGCAGACCACCTGTCCTATAGCAGGGTGCAGACCACCTGTCCTATAGCAGGGTGCAGCCCACCTGTCCTATAGCAGGGTGCAGTCCACCTGTCCTATAGCAGGGCGCAGACCACCTGTCCTATAGCAGGGCGCAGACCACCTGTCCTATAGCAGGGTGCAGACCACCTCTCCTATAGCAGGGTGCAGACCACCTGTCCTATAGCAGGGTGCAGACCACCTGTCCTATAGCAGGGTGCAGACCACCTGTCCTACAGCAGGGTGCAGACCACCTGTCCTATAGCAGGGTGCAGACCACCTGTCCTATAGCAGGGTGCAGACCACCTGTCCTATAGCAGGGTGCAGACCACCTGTCCTATAGCAGGGTGCAGACCACCTGTCCTATAGCAGGGTGCAGACCACCTGTCCTACAGCAGGGTGCAGACCACCTGTCCTATAGCAGGGTGCAGTCCACCTGTCCTATAGCAGGGTGCAGACCACCTGTCCTATAGCAGGGTGCAGACCACCTGTCCTATAGCAGGGTGCAGACCACCTGTCCTATAGCAGGGTGCAGACCACCTGTCCTATAGCAGGGTGCAGACCACCTGTCCTATAGCAGGGTGCAGACCACCTGTCCTATAGCAGAGTGCAGCCCACCTGTCCTATAGCAGGGTGCAGACCACCTGTCCTATAGCAGGGTGCAGACCACCTGTCCTATAGCAGGGTGCAGACCACCTGTCCTATAGCAGGGTGCAGACCACCTGTCCTATAGCGGGGTGCACTCCACCTGTCCTATAGCAGGGTGCAGACCACCTGTCCTATAGCAGGGTGCAGACCACCTGTCCTATAGCGGGGTGCACTCCACCTGTCCTATAGCGGGGTGCACTCCACCTGTCCTATAGCAGGGTGCAGCCCACCTGTCCTATAGCAGGGTGCAGACCACCTGTCCTATAGCAGGGTGCAGACCACCAGTCCTATAGCAGGGTGCAGACCACCTGTCCTATAGCAGGGTGCAGCCCACCTGTCCTATAGCAGGGTGCAGACCACCTGTCCTATAGCAGGGTGCAGACCACCTGTCCTATAGCAGAGTGCAGCCCACCTGTCCTATAGCAGGGTGCAGACCACCTGTCCTATAGCAGGGTGCAGACCACCAGTCCTATAGCAGGGTGCAGCCCACCTGTCCTATAGCAGGGTGCAGCCCACCTGTCCTATAGCAGGGTGCAGTCCACCTGTCCTATAGCAGGGTGCAGCCCACCAGTCCTATAGCAGGGTGCAGCCCACCTGTCCTATAGCAGGGTGCAGCCCACCTGTCCTATAGCAGGGTGCAGTCCACCTGTCCTATAGCAGGGTGCAGCCCACCTGTCCCATAGCAGGGTGCAGACCACCTGTCCCATAGCAGGGTGCAGTCCACCTGTCCTATAGCAGGGTGCAGACCACCTGTCCTATAGCAGGGTGCAGACCACCTGTCCTATAGCAGGGCGCAGACCACCTGTCCTATAGCAGGGCGCAGACCACCTGTCCTATAGCAGGGTGCAGACCACCTGTCCTATAGCAGGGCGCAGTCCACCTGTCCTATAGCAGAGTGCAGCCCACCTGTCCTATAGCAGGGCGCAGACCACCTGTCCTATAGCAGGGCGCAGACCACCTGTCCTATAGCAGGGTGCAGCCCACCTGTCCTATAGCAGGGTGCAGCCCACCTGTCCTATAGCAGGGTGCAGACCACCTGTCCTATAGCAGGGCGCAGACCACCTGTCCTATAGCAGGGTGCAGACCACCTGTCCTATAGCAGGGTGCAGACCACCTGTCCTATAGCAGGGTGCAGACCACCTGTCCTATAGCGGGGTGCAGACCACCTGTCCTATAGCAGGGTGCAGACCACCTGTCCTATAGCAGGGTGCAGACCACCTGTCCTATAGCAGGGTGCAGACCACCAGTCCTATAGCAGGGTGCAGACCACCAGTCCTATAGCAGGGTGCAGCCCACCTGTCCTATAGCAGGGTGCAGACCACCAGTCCTATAGCAGGGTGCAGACCACCAGTCCTATAGCAGGGTGCAGCCCACCTGTCCTATAGCAGGGTGCAGACCACCTGTCCTATAGCAGGGTGCAGACCACCTGTCCTATAGCAGGGTGCAGACCACCTGTCCTATAGCAGGGTGCAGACCACCTGTCCTATAGCAGAGTGCAGCCCACCTGTCCTATAGCAGGGTGCAGACCACCTGTCCTATAGCAGGGTGCAGACCACCAGTCCTATAGCAGAGTGCAGCCCACCTGTCCTATAGCAGGGTGCAGCCCACCTGTCCTATAGCAGGGTGCAGTCCACCTGTCCTATAGCAGGGTGCAGCCCACCTGTCCCATAGCAGGGTGCAGCCCACCTGTCCCATAGCAGGGTGCAGTCCACCTGTCCTATAGCAGGGTGCAGCCCACCTGTCCCATAGCAGGGTGCAGACCACCTGTCCTATAGCAGGGTGCAGACCACCTGTCCTATAGCAGGGTGCAGACCACCTGTCCTATAGCAGGGTGCAGACCACCTGTCCTATAGCAGGGTGCAGACCACCTGTCCTATAGCAGGGTGCAGCCTTCCTGTCCTATAGCAGGGCGCAGACCACCTGTCCTATAGCAGGGTGCAGACCACCTGTCCTATAGCAGGGCGCAGACCACCTGTCCTATAGCAGGGTGCAGACCACCTGTCCTATAGCAGGGTGCAGACCACCTGTCCTATAGCAGGGTGCAGACCACCTGTCCTATAGCAGGGTGCAGCCTTCCTGTCCTATAGCAGGGTGCAGACCACCTGTCCTATAGCAGGGTGCAGACCACCTGTCCTATAGCAGGGCGCAGACCACCTGTCCTATAGCAGGGCGCAGACCACCTGTCCTATAGCAGGGCGCAGACCACCTGTCCTATAGCAGGGCGCAGACCACCTGTCCTATAGCAGGGTGCAGCCCACCTGTCCTATAGCAGGGTGCAGCCCACCTGTCCTATAGCAGAGTGCAGACCACCTGTCCTATAGCAGAGTGCAGACCACCTGTCCTATAGCAGAGTGCAGACCACCTCTCCTATAGCAGGGTGCAGACCACCTGTCCTATAGCAGGGTGCAGACCACCTGTCCTATAGCAGGGTGCAGACCACCTGTCCTACAGCAGGGTGCAGACCACCTGTCCTATAGCAGGGTGCAGACCACCTGTCCTATAGCAGGGTGCAGACCACCTGTCCTACAGCAGGTCGCAGACCACCTGTCCTATAGCAGGGTGCAGTCCACCTGTCCTATAGCAGGGTGCAGACCACCTGTCCTATAGCAGGGTGCAGACCACCTGTCCTATAGCAGGGTGCAGACCACCTGTCCTATAGCAGGGCGCAGACCACCTGTCCTATAGCAGGGTGCAGACCACCTGTCCTATAGCAGGGTGCAGACCACCTGTCCTATAGCAGGGTGCAGCCCACCTGTCCTATAGCAGGGTGCAGACCACCTGTCCTAGAGCAGGGTGCAGACCACCTGTCCTAGAGCAGGGTGCAGACCACCTGTCCTATAGCAGGGTGCAGACCACCTGTCCTAGAGCAGGGTGCAGACCAACTGTCCTAGAGCAGGGTGTAGACCACCTGCCCTATAGCAGGGTGCAGACCACCTGTCCTATAGCAGGGTGCAGACCACCTGTCCTATAGCAGGGTGCAGCCCACCTGTTCTATAGCAGGGTGCAGACCACCTGTTCTATAGCAGGGTGCAGACCACCTCTCCTATAGCAGGGTGCAGACCACCTGTCCTATAGCAGGGTGCAGACCACCTGTCCTATAGCAGGGAGCAGACCACCTGTTCTATAGCAGGGTGCAGACCACCTGTTCTATAGCAGGGTGCAGACCACCTGTCCTATAGCAGGGAGCAGACCACCTGTCCTATAGCAGGGTGCAGACCACCTGTCCTATAGCAGGGCGCAGACCACCTGTCCTATAGCAGGGCGCAGACCACCTGTCCTATAGCAGGGCGCAGACCACCTGTCCTATAGCAGGGCGCAGACCACCTGTCCTATAGCAGGGTGCAGACCACCTGTCCTATAGCAGGGTGCAGACCACCTGTCCTATAGCAGGGTGCAGACCACCTGTCCTATAGCAGGGTGCAGACCACCTGTCCTATAGCAGGGTGCAGCCCACCTGTCCTATAGCAGGGTGCAGTCCACCTGTCCTATAGCAGGGTGCAGACCACCTGTCCTATAGCAGGGTGCAGACCACCTGTCCTATAGCAGGGTGCAGACCACCTGTCCTATAGCAGGGTGCAGACCACCTGTCCTATAGCAGGGTGCAGACCACCTGTCCTATAGCAGGGCGCAGTCCACCTGTCCTATAGCAGGGCGCAGACCACCTGTCCTATAGCAGGGTGCAGACCACCTGTCCTATAGCAGGGTGCAGACCACCTGTCCTATAGCAGGGTGCAGACCACCTGTCCTATAGCAGGGTGCAGACCACCTGTCCTATAGCAGGGTGCAGACCACCTGTCCTATAGCAGGGTGCAGACCACCTGTCCTATAGCAGGGTGCAGACCACCTGTCCTATAGCAGGGTGCAGCCCACCTGTCCTATAGCAGGGTGCAGACCACCTGTCCTATAGCAGGGTGCAGTCCACCTGCACCATTATAGCATTATAGCGCCACCTGTTCCCCATTATCATTTTGCACGCTGCGCTCTCTCCTGTGTTATTAATTTTCTAGGTGTACAGATTACAATTAGTTCCAGAGAGGGGATTATGAAACCCCTCAGGACGTCCCCCATAAATATGTATATAAGGCGACCCCCGAGCTGAGGCTACTCCCAGTACAGGAGGAGGAGATGATGGCGGTGCACTGGCTCCTGGCGCTTCTGGGCTCTGCCTTCCTCCAGGTCCGGGCTGTGCCCCTGCAGGTAAGTCGTCACTAGCCCCAGGATTTCCTTACACCTCGGGGATGTTCTTTGGATTTGTTTCCTTCCACAATAAATTACAGATTATTCTCAGAATTTCATGTACATTTTGAAACTCTGATATTTTACATCAAGATGTTACTTTGTCTCTTATCAGTTTGTGTTTTTGGATCTGCAATAACTTTTCTTCTGCACCGAGGTCCAATCCCTCTCCCCTTCACGGCTTTCACATTTTGGTCTTTTGGAATCAGTCCGCTGGTTCCTAATTTTACCCTCAGTCTTTGTCTTTAGTGACTTTTCCAAATACAAAATACTCCAAAAATGTAGGTTTCACACAGTGGGGGTCATTTACGAAGGGCCCGATTCGCGTTTTCCCGACGTGTTACCCGAATATTTCCGATTTGCGCCGATTGTACCTGAATTGCCCCGGGTTTTTGGCGCACGCGATCGAATTGTGGCGCATCGGCGCCGGCATGCGCGCGACGGAAATCGGGGGGCGTGGCCGAACGAAAACCTGACGTATTCGGAAAAACCGCCGCATTTTTTTAAAAAATTGTGTCACGAAAATTTCACTCACCTTCATCCTGGATAGGCCGGTGTATTTCGAGGCATTCCAGCGGACTTCAGCGCAGCAGCGCCACCTGGTGGACGGCGGAGGAACTGCTTTGATGAATTCCGGTCGGACCCGAATCCAGCGCAGAGAACACGCCGCTGGATCGCGAACGGACCGGGTAAGTAAATCTGCCCCAGTGACCCTAAAACTGAGCCCAGAGGATCTACTAATCCGAAAAGTTTAATATTGGTCATGTTTCGGTTCTGTAGCCCCATATTGGTGATACTAGAGGGACTCCCCAACCAGAGGGTCCGTAGGATGACCCCAAACTAGAGTCCCCCCATCCCCAAGGATTCCATGGAGGGTCTCACCTTTACATCTGGGTCCTAAATGTTGCCATTTTAGGGTAAAAGAGGAAACTTTATAGAGGAAATGTTACAATATATTTAATATTACTACTAATAATTCCTCTCTTTTCAGCTGCCAAAATTCCTCCAAATACAAGGTAAGATCTGAAAACTTGGTAGATCTTTTTGGAAGTTTGGGGAAGTTTTATTATAGCAGGAAGATTCTCTCCATCTGTGGACATGGACCAGAACTAGAGAGGTAGAAGAAGACTTTTTGGGGCAGATTTACTTACCCGGTCCAGTCGCGATCCCGCGGCGTGTTGTCCGACGTGGATTCGGGTCCTGCCGGGATTCACTAAGGTCGTGACCCCGATATCCTGCAGGTGTCGCTGCTGCGCCGAGGTCCGCCAGAGTTCACCATCTCCTTCCCGGTGCATATAAGTGCGTGTCAAGCGACAAAAAATTTTTTTAAATGATGTGGTTTTTCCGAATCCATCGGGTTTTCCGACAGCCATGCCCTCCGATTTCCGTCGCGTGAAAACCGGCACCGATGTGCCAAAATCCGATCGCATACGCCAAAATCCCGGGGCAATTCGGCGGAAATGGGAAATCATCGGGAAACCCTTAGTAAATGAGCCCCATTGTTAGTGACGCATGGTCCTAGTCATGCATAGTCACCGAATGAAACTATTAGCCCCTAAGGTACGGGATGAAATGTATTTTCTAGAATTCCCTCTATTGTGGGAAATTCCCTCTTGTCCTATAAAGAATCTCCTCCAAAGTCATGTGACGGTGAGCAGAGAAGAGTCACATTTTACCAGAGATGAGTCAAGGTTTCATGGGGAGAGTCATTTCAGATATTCAGTTCCACAGCACCTAGAAATATGATGCTGATCCACCTGCCCCTATGGACAATGTCTCCTATCTTTTCAGTACTACAACTATTTTGTAGTACTAAGGGTACTAATTTTGGCGCATTGGCGCCGGCTTGCATGTGACAGAAATCGGGGGTGTGGCCGTCGGATAACCCGATGGATTTGGACCACGGCATTTAAAAAAGGATTTGTGTCGCAAGATCAAGCGCTCACATGCACCAGGAAGAAGAAGGTGAACTCCGGCGGACCTCGGCGCAGCAGCGACACATGGAGGAACTCGGACGCACGAGGTTAGTGAACCGCTGGCAGCTCCGAATCCTCGTCGGACAACGCACCGCGGGATCGCGACTGGACCGGGTAAGTAAATCTTCCCCATTATCTTTCCCTCTGATGATTCTCAGATCACGTTGTTATGTGTCAGGGTGGGGCAAGATCCATAGGTGTTCTGGGACAGGAGCTATGCGGGTGCAAGGGTTGGTTTTTTATCATCTGATGGGACGCAGTCACCCATCTGCTCCTCACTCTATTTTCTCGAAGTACCACGTGACCGTCCCTCTGTGGATATACAAGTGAGATTAACCCTGTATATTTCATATTTCACTGTGATTTTTATGTTGTTTTTTTTTTAATGTCCTTAAAATGACACCAGCACCATGTTTGTATGTGCTATAGAACAGGAAATAGGGAACCTATCTCTCCAGCCCCTGAACTTGACTTGTCTCAGGCAAAATATGATTCTTCTCTGCTCATTGTCACATGACAATACTGTACAGACTTGCCAAGTAGGTCAGAATGTAGACGAACCCCACAGAGGTCAGGAGAGGTCATCTGCTCGCTCCTAGCCCCTACCTTTACCCTCTCATCTCATCTTCAGGGAATTATTAGATACGACCAAGGCTTTCCATCGGAGGCGTTTTCCATGATGGATTGTTACATCTTGTTACTAGAACCCGACGGATACATTTATGTGCAGAACATGGAGTATTTATTGCCTGCAGAGGCACCACAAGCTTGATGGTTGCCATCCCTCTAATACTCCAGGCTGATTTTTGGCTTCACGTCCCTCTTCTGCTTCTTCCCGTAATGTTTAGACTCATCCGCGACGTCCAATCCGCCGGCAGAAGATGTTTTCAGCACCATAGAAAAAATGAACAAAGGTAAGAAATGAAAGACCTGCGCAGGGTCCACTCTCTCGTGGTTGGAGGAAGGAGTCGGAACGGTCAGGTTGGTTGCCTCTGGTTTGATTGGCAGATGGTGCAGACCCCCCCCCCCCATCACATTGGTTACAGGTGACCCTGATGATATTCTGTGTCCCCCCACGTAGAGAGCGTCAGGACCCTGCACCAGGGGGACATTGCCGGGAAGGGCGGCCGCAGCGCCATCACCTGCACCGCTGGGAACAGCTGCTTCTGGCCCAAAGGCTCCAATGGCGTCGTCTCCATCCCCTACACCCTGGACCCGCAGTTCTGTAAGTGACTTCTATGTAACCACATAGGGTAGTGAAGCATCGGGCACAGGACCCCCCGGGGGGCAGAGTCCAGTCTCCTGATCAGTAACAACTTATCCAGATATTCTACTTGTATATTTCCAATTAGCGGACAGCGATAGAGCGGCGATAGCGAGGGCCATGATGGAATTCACCTCATTGACCTGCATCAACTTCCTGCCACGCACAAGAGAAGCCGATTACCTGAATATTATCTCCGACTATGGGTGAGAACAGGAGGAGCAAAGACTGTACTGTGACATCACTGTGTGTATTATCCCTGTACTGTGACATCACTGTGTGTATTATCTCTGTACTGTGACATCACTGTGTGTATTATCCCTGTACTGTGACATCACTGTGTGTATTATCTCTGTACTGTGACATCACTGTGTGTATTATCCCTGTACTGTGACATCACTGTGTGTATTATCCCTGTACTGTGACATCACTGTGTGTATTATCCTGTACTGTGACATCACTGTGTGTATTATCCCTGTACTGTGACATCACTGTGTGTATTATCCCTGTACTGTGACATCACTGTGTGTATTATCCCTGTACTGTGACATCACTGTGTGTATTATCCCTGTACTGTGACATCACTGTGTGTATTATCCCTGTACTGTGACATCACTGTGTGCATTATCCCTGTACTGTGACATCACTGTGTGTATTATCCCTGTACTGTGACATCACTGTGTGTATTATCTCTGTACTGTGACATCACTGTGTGTATTATCCCTGTACTGTGACATCACTGTGTGTATTATCCCTGTACTGTGACATCACTGTGTGTATTATCCCTGTACTGTGACATCACTGTGTGTATTATCCCTGTACTGTGACATCTCTGTGTGTATTATCTCTGTACTGTGACATCACTGTGTGTATTATCCCTGTACTGTGACATCACTGTGTGTATCATCCCCTGTACTGTGACATCACTGTGTGTATTATCTCTGTACTGTGACATCACTGTGTGTATTATCCCCTGTACTGTGACATCACTGTGTGTATTATCCCTGTACTGTGACATCACTGTGTGTATTATCCCTGTACTGTGACATCACTGTGTGTATTATCCCTGTACTGTGACATCCCTGTGTGTATTATCCCTGTACTGTGACATCACTGTGTGTATTATCCCTGTACTGTGACATCACTGTGTGTATTATCCCTGTACTGTGACATCACTGTGTGTATTATCTCTGTACTGTGACATCACTGTGTGTATTATCCCCTGTACTGTGACATCACTGTGTGTATTATCCCTGTACTGTGACATCACTGTGTGTATTATCCCTGTACTGTGACATCACTGTGTGTATTATCCCTGTACTGTGACATCACTGTGTGTATTATCCCTGTACTGTGACATCACTGTGTGTATTATCCCTGTACTGTGACATCACTGTGTGTATTATCCCTGTACTGTGACATCACTGTGTGTATTATCCCTGTACTGTGACATCACCGTGTGTACTATCCCTGTACTGTGACATCACTGTGTGTACTATCCCTGTACTGTGACGTCACTGTGTGTATTATCTCTGTACTGTGACATCACTGTGTGTATTATCCCTGTACTGTGACATCACCGTGTGTACTATCCCTGTACTGTGACATCACTGTGTGTATTATCCCTGTACTGTGACATCACTGTGTGTATTATCCCTGTACTGTGACATCACTGTGTGTACTATCCCTGTACTGTGACGTCACTGTGTGTATTATCTCTGTACTGTGACATCACTGTGTGTATTATCCCTGTACTGTGACATCACCGTGTGTACTATCCCTGTACTGTGACATCACTGTGTGTATGATCCCTGTACTGTGACATCACTGTGTGTATTATCCCTGTACTGTGACATCACTGTGTGTATTATCCCTGCACTGTGACATCACTGTGTGTATTATCCCTGTACTGTGACATCACTGTGTGTATTATCCCTGTACTGTGACATCACTGTGTGTATTATCCCTGTACTGTGACATCACTGTGTGTATTATCCCTGTACTGTGACATCGCTGTGTGTATTATCCCTGTACTGTGACATCACTGTGTGTATTATCCCTGTACTGTGACATCACTGTGTGTATTATCTCTGTACTGTGACATCACTGTGTGTATTATCTCTGTACTGTGACATCACTGTGTGCATGACCCCATCTTTTACCCTCATCCCCAGTTGCTGGTCAGAGTTGGGGCGCTCTGGTGGACGCCAGGATGTGTCTCTGAATCGGGAGGGGTGTTTGCTGCACGGAGTTATACAGCATGAGCTGAACCACGCCATGGGCTTCGAGCACGAGCACAGCCGCAGTGACCGCGATTCTTACATCAAGATTCTTTGGGGGAACATCACTGCTGGTAGGATCTGTCCCCTCTCATGTACGGCCCCCGGATCCTGCGCAGGGACCCCCAGACGCTTCTCCGTGTAGTAACCTCCATTCTCCTCACAGGATACAACACAAGTTTTGCCAAAACCAACACAAACAACCTGGGCCTGGAGTACGACTACTCATCTGTGATGCATTATGGGAAGTGAGTGTCCAATCTACCATCTATAAAGGGAACCTGTCAGCTGAATTTACCCCTTAAAACTACCGCCCCCTCTGGTGGGGGATGAAATGTCCTTTATAAAATTCTCTCTATAGGATTCAACCCAGAAAAGCTGAGCCCACAGCAAACACCCACGGCTAATACCCCTCATGGGTGCTGGCACCAATAGCAAGAGCTCACCCTTTAACTGCCGCAACAAAGACACCGGAGCCATATAAACTGCGATGGCGAGTCTGCGATGGCGAGTCTGTGCTACCATGATCCCAAGGATTGTCTCCCCCTGAATATTCCCAATCCAAATTTGCCAAAGCCCAACCGAAGAGTCATATTTGCCTGAGTTGAGTCAAGTTTAGAGGCTGCAGGAGGAGGGTCACTTTAGAAGCCCCTATGTTCGGTTCTATAGCACCTAGAAAAATGGTGCTGGTGTCATTTTAGGCTTGCGGTTCTTTTAGCTTCGAGCCTAAAGATAGACAATTAGAAAAAATGTTGGATTTTTATCTGCAGCTCACATTTACAACTGAGGTTTTAACTGGCTGGATTTCCAGTTCTTTAGGTCACAAAACCAAAAACCTGTAAGATAGAATTCTAATCTTTAATATGATACTTAAAGCATGGTACTAGGTGCTACAGAACGAAAGATAGGGGTGTCTGAAGTCATACTCCCCCAGAAGCCTCTAAACTTGACTCATCTCTGCTTATTTTCACATCACTTGGGAGGGAATTTTTTGTAGGTAGAAGAGGGAGATTTCAAATAAAAGGGAACCCATCACAAACTTTTACTCCACTGAACTCGGCGTCCCCTTTATGTCGTGTATAAAATATCTGTTCTATCAATGCTTCTTTTACTTAAAAGTTTTCTCATTTATCTATTAATAATCAGCCATATGCAAATGAGCTGCGAAGAGTCACTTTTTGCCTAAGATGAGTCATGCTGTATGGCCAGCATGACTCATCTTAGGCAAAAAGTGACTCTTTTCAGCTCTATAGTAGCTACCACCTTGGTGCTGGTGTCATTTTATTGATAAGAATCAGAATCCATTTGCTTTACAACCAGAGGTTTGGGCAAATTCGATATAATGGGGCAGATTTACTTACCCGGTCCAGTCACAATCCAGCGGCGCGTTCTCCGACGCTGATTCGGATCTGCCGGGATTCACTAAGGCCGTGCGCCTGATGTCCACTAGGTGTCGCTGCTGCGCCGAGGTCCGCCGGAGTGCATGTGAGTGCTATTCTTGCGACACAATTTTTTTTTAAAATAGCGCGGTTTTTCCGAATCCGTCGGGTTTTCCGACGGCCACACCCCCCCCCCATTTCTGTCGTGTGAAAGCCGGCTCCAATGCGCCACAATCCGATCGCGTGCGCCAAAATCCGGGGGCAATTTGGCGCAAATCGGAAATATTTGGAAAACCCGATGGAAATGCGCGATTCGGACCTTTAGTAAATGAGCCCCAATGATCCAATTCCTGGCTGTGTATGTATCTCTTATTCTTTACCACAGTCCTGATGTGTTTTTAAAGCTGAGATTTTCATCTCGAAAATTACACCAGAACCTAAGTCCAATGTAATGAGGCCTTTATAAGAATATTCCGTGTTATTTTCTATCCTATAGATTTGCATTTTCCATCAGTAACTATCAGACCATCCGGCCCATCCCTGATAACTCGGTCACTATTGGGCAGAGGATTGGACTCAGTAACCTGGATGTAGCCAAAATCAACAGACTCTACAAGTGCAGTAAGTGCAGCAGACGAGAGACAGTAACAATGTATCAGCCGTCGCCCATTGTATCATCCCTTGTATTACACATCACTCTGTGCCGCCATATGTGACATTGTGTCTCCTCCTCCAGATGTTTGCTCCTCCGTCCTCTCCGGTTATGATGGCGACTTCTCCTCCGCATCCAACCCCTCAAATTACCCCAATAACTACAACTGCTCCTGGCTCATCCGCCTCCCCAATAGTCAGGTATTTACTGAGGACCCCCGGACGCCCCCAAGTCTAGTGCTAAGTATCAATATATCGCCATATGGTGCCTATATAATACTGCTATACATATGTATATAATACTGTGCCCCCCACATTATAATACATCCATAGTGCCCCCCACACTATAATACCTCCACAGTGCCCCTCACACTATAATACCTCCATAGTGCCCCTCACACTATAATACCTCCATAGTGACCCTCACACTATAATACCACCATAGTGCTCCCCACACTATAATACCTCCACAGTGCCCCTCACACTATAATACCTCCATAGTGCCCCTCACACTATAATACCTCCATAGTGCCCCTCACACTATAATACCTCCATAGTGCCCCTCACACTATAATACCTCCACAGTGCCCCTCACACTATAATACCTCTGTAGTGCCCCCCACACTATAATACCACCATAGTGCTCCCCACACTATAATACCACCATAGTGCCCCCACACTATAATACCTCCATAGTGCCCCCCACACTATAATACCTCCATAGTGCCCCCACACTATAATACCTCCATAGTGCCCCCCACACTATAATACCTCCATAGTGCCCCCCACACTATAATACCTCCATAGTGCCCCCCACACTATAATACCTCCATAGTGCCCCCCACACTATAATACCTCCATAGTGCCCCCCACACTATAATACCTCCATAGTGCCCCCCACACTATAATACCACCATAGTGCTCCCCACACTATAATACCTCCACAGTGCCCCTCACACTATAATACCTCTGTAGTGCCCCCCACACTATAATACCACCATAGTGCTCCCCACACTATAATACCACCATAGTGCCCCCACATTATAATACGTCCATAGTGCCCCCCACACTATAATACCTCCATAGTGCCCCCACACTATAATACCTCCATAGTGCCCCCCACACTATAATACCTCCATAGTGCCCCCCACACTATAATACCTCCATAGTGCCCCCCACACTATAATACCTCCATAGTGCCCCCCACACTATAATACCTCCATAGTGCCCCCCACACTATAATACCTCCATAGTGCCCCCCACACTATAATACCTCCATAGTGCCCCCCACACTATAATACCTCTGTAGTGCCCCCCACACTATAATACCTCCATAGTGCCCCTCACACTATAATACCTCCATAGTGCCCCCCACACTATAATACCTCCATAGTGCCCCTCACACTATAATACCTCCATAGTGCCTCTCACACTATAATACCTCCATAGTGCCCCCCACACTATAATACCTCCATAGTGCCCCTCACACTATAATACCTCCATAGTGCCCCCCACACTATAATACCTCCATAGTGGCCCCTCACACTATAATACCTCCATAGTGGCCCCTCACACTATAATACCTCCATAGTGCCCCCCACACTATAATACCTCCATAGTGCCCCCCACACTATAATACCTCCATAGTGGCCCCTCACACTATAATACCTCCATAGTGGCCCCTCACACTATAATACCTCCATAGTGCCCCCCACACTATAATACCTCCATAGTGCTCCTCACACTATAATACCTCCATAGTGCCCCCCACACTATAATACCTCCATAGTGACCCCACACACTATAATACCTCCATAGTGCCCCCCACACTATAATACCTCCATAGTGCCCCTCACACTATAATACCTCCATAGTGCCCCCCACACTATAATACCTCCATAGTGCCCCCCACACTATAATACCTCCATAGTGCCCCTCACACTATAATACCTCCATAGTGCCCCTCACACTATAATACCTCCATAGTGCCCCTCACACTATAATACCTCCATAGTGCCCCTCACACTATAATACCTCCATAGTGCCCCCTACACTATAATACCTCCATAGTGACCCCACACACTATAATACCTCCATAGTGCCTCACACTATAATACCTCCATAGTGCCCCTCACACTATAATACCTCCATAGTGCCCCCCACACTATAATACCTCCATAGTACCCCTCACACTATAATACCTCCATAGTGCCCCCCACACTATAATACCTCCATAGAGCCCCCCACACTATAATACCTCCATAGTGCCCCCCACACTATAATACCTCCATAGTGCCCCCCACACTATAATACCTCCATAGTTACCCCACACACTATAATACCTCCATAGTGCCCCTCACACTATAATACCTCCATAGTGCCCCTCACACTATAATACCTCCATAGTGCCCCTCACACTATAATACCTCCATAGTGCCCCTCACACTATAATACCTCCATAGTGCCCCTCACACTATAATACCTCCATAGTGCCCCTCACACTATAATACCTCTGTAGTGCCCCCCACACTATAATACCTCCATAGTGCCCCCCACGCTATAATACCTCCATAGTGCCCCCCACACTATAATACCTCCATAGTGCCCCCCACACTATAATACCTCCATAGTGCCCCCACACTAAAATACCTCCATAGTGCCCCTCACACTATAATACCACCATAGTGCCCCCACACTATAATACCTCCATAGTGCCCCCCACACTATAATACCTCCATAGTACCCCTCACACTATAATACCTCCATAGTGCCCCCCACACTATAATACCTCCATAGTGCCCCTCACACTATAATACCTCCATAGTGCCCCCCACACTATAATACCTCCATAGTGCCCCTCACACTATAATACCTCCAAAGTGCCCCTCACACTATACCTCCATAGTGCCCCCCACACTATAATACCTCCATAGTGCCCCTCACACTATAATACCTCCATAGTGCCCCCCACACTATAATACCTCCATAGTGCCCCTCACACTATAATACCTCCATAGTGCCCCCCACACGATAATGCCTCCATAGTGCCCCTCACACTATAATACCTCCATAGTGCCCCCCACACTATAATACCTCCATAGTGCCCCTCACACTATAATAATACCTCCATAGTGCCCCTCACACTATAATACCACCATAGTGCCCCTCACACTATAATACCTCCATAGTGCCCCCCACACTATAATACCTCCATAGTGCCCCCCACACTATACCTCCATAGTGCCCCTCACACTATAATACCTCCATAGTGCCCCCCACACTATAATACCTCCATAGTGACCCCCACTCTATAATACCTCCATAGTGCCCCCCACACTATAATACCTCCATAGTGCCCCTCACACTATAATACCTCCATACTGCCCCTCACACTATAATACCTCCATAGTGCCCCCCACACTATAATACCTCCATAGTGACCCCCACTCTATAATACCACCATAGTGCCCCTCACACTATAATACCTCCATAGTGCCCCCCACACTATAATACCTCCATAGTGCCCCCCACACTATACCTCCATAGTGCCCCTCACACTATAATACCTCCATAGTGCCCCCCACACTATAATACCTCCATAGTGACCCCCACTCTATAATACCTCCATAGTGCCCCCCACACTATAATACCTCTGTAGTGCCCCCCACACTATAATACCTCCATAGTGCCCCTCACACTATAATACCTCCATACTGCCCCTCACACTATAATACCTCCACAGTGCCCCTCACACTATAATACCTCCATAGTGCCCCTCACACTATAATTCCTCCATAGTGCCCCTCACACTATAATACCTCCATAGTGCCCCTCACACTATAATACCTCCATAGTGCCTCTCACACTATAATACCTCCATAGTGCCCCTCACACTATAATACCTCCATAGTGACCCCCACACTATAATACCTCCCTAGTGCCCCCCACACTATAATACCTCCATAGTGCCCCTCACATTATAATACCTCCATAGTGCCCCCCACACTATAATACCTCCATAGTGCCCCTCACACTATAATACCTCCATAGTGCCCCCCACACTATAATACCTCCATAGTGCCCCTCACATTATAATACCTCCATAGTGCCCCCCACACTATAATACCTCCATAGTGCCCCTCACATTATAATACCTCCATAGTGCCCCCCACACTATAATACCTCCATAGTGCCCCTCACATTATAATACCTCCATAGTGCCCCCCACACTATAATACCTCCATAGTGCCCCTCACACTATAATACCTCCATAGTGCCCCCACACTATAATACCTCCATAGTGCCCCCACACTATAATACCTCCATAGTGCCCCACACACTATAATACCTCCGTAGTGCCCCTCACACTATAATACCTCCATAGTGCCCCCCACACTATAATACCTCCATAGTGCCCCTCACACTATAATACCTCCATAGTGCCCCACACACTATAATACCTCCATAGTGCCCCTCACAATATAATACCTCCATAGTGCCCCCCACACTATAATACCTCCATAGTGCCCCCCACACTATAATACCTCCATAGTACCCCTCACACTATAATACCTCCATAGTGCCCCCCACACTATAATACCTCCATAGTGCCCCTCACACTATAATACCTCCATAGTGCCCCCCACACTATAATACCTCCATAGTGCCCCTCACACTATAATACCTCCAAAGTGCCCCTCACACTATACCTCCATAGTGCCCCCCACACTATAATACCTCCATAGTGCCCCTCACACTATAATACCTCCATAGTGCCCCCCACACTATAATACCTCCATAGTGCCCCTCACACTATAATACCTCCATAGTGCCCCCCACACGATAATGCCTCCATAGTGCCCCTCACACTATAATACCTCCATAGTGCCCCCCACACTATAATACCTCCATAGTGCCCCTCACACTATAATAATACCTCCATAGTGCCCCTCACACTATAATACCACCATAGTGCCCCTCACACTATAATTCCTCCATAGTGCCCCCCACACTATAATACCTCCATAGTGCCCCCCACACTATAATACCTCCATAGTGCCCCCCACACTATAATACCTCCATAGTGCCCCTCACACTATAATACCTCCATAGTGCCCCCCACACTATAATACCTCCATAGTGCCCCTCACACTATAATACCTCCATAGTGCCCCCCACACTATAATACCTCCATAGTGCCTCTCACACTATAATACCTCCATAGTGCCCCTCACACTATAATACCTCCATAGTGCCCCCCACACTATAATACCTCCATAGTGCCCCTCACACTATACCTCCATAGTGCCCCTCACACTATAATACCTCCATAGTGCCCCCCACACTATAATACCACCATAGTGCCTCTCACACTATAATACCTCCATAGTGCCCCTCACACTATAATACCTCCATAGTGCCTCTCACACTATAATACCTCCATAGTGCCCCTCACACTATAATACCTCCATAGTGCCTCTCACACTATAATACCTCCATAGTGCCCCTCACACTATAATACCTCCATAGTGACCCCCACACTATAATACCTCCCTAGTGCCCCCCACACTATAATACCTCCATAGTGCCCCTCACATTATAATACCTCCATAGTGCCCCCCACACTATAATACCTCCATAGTGCCCCTCACACTATAATACCTCCATAGTGCCCCCCACACTATAATACCTCCATAGTGCCCCTCACATTATAATACCTCCATAGTGCCCCCCACACTATAATACCTCCATAGTGCCCCTCACATTATAATACCTCCATAGTGCCCCCCACACTATAATACCTCCATAGTGCCCCTCACATTATAATACCTCCATAGTGCCCCCCACACTATAATACCTCCATAGTGCCCCCACACTATAATACCTCCATAGTGCCCCCACACTATAATACCTCCATAGTGCCCCACACACTATAATACCTCCATAGTGCCCCTCACACTATAATACCTCCATAGTGCCCCCCACACTATAATACCTCCATAGTGCCCCTCACACTATAATACCTCCATAGTGCCCCACACACTATAATACCTCCATAGTGCCCCTCACACTATAATACCTCCATAGTGCCCCCCACACTATAATACCTCCATAGTGCCCCCCACACTATAATACCTCCATAGTGCCCCCCACACTATAATACCTCCATAGTGCCCCCCACACTATAATACCTCCATAGTGCCCCTCACACTATAATACCTCCATAGTGCCCCACACACCATAATACCTCCATAGTGCCCCTCACACTATAATACCTCCATAGTGCCCCTCACACTATAATACCTCCATAGTGCCCCTCACACTATAATACCTCCATAGTGCCCCCCACACTATAATACCTCCATAGTGCCCCCCACACTATAATACCTCCATAGTGCCCCCCACACTATAATACCTCCATAGTGCCCCCCACACTATAATACCTCCATAGTGCCCCCCACACTATAATACCTCCATAGTGCCCCCCACACTATAATACCTCCATAGTGCCCCCCACACTATAATACCTCCATAGTGCCCCCCACACTATAATACCTCCATAGTGGCCCCCACACTATAATACCGCCATAGTGCCCCCCACACTATAATACCTCCATAGTGCCCCCCACACTATAATACCTCCATAGTGCACCTCACACTATAATACCTCCATAGTTCCCCTCACACTATAATACTTCCATAGTGCCCCCCACACTATAATACCTCCATAGTGCCCCCCACACTATAATACCTCCATAGTGCCCCCCACACTATAATACCTCCATAGTGCCCCCCACACTATACCGCCATAGTGCCCCCCACACTATAATACCTCCATAGTGCCCCTCACACTATAATAATACCTCCATAGTGCCCCTCACACTATAATACCACCATAGTGCCCCTCACACTATAATACCTCCATAGTTCCCCTCACACTATAATACCTCCATTGTGCCCCCCACACTATACCTCCATAGTGCCCATCACACTATAATAATACCTCCATAGTGCCCCTCACACTATAATACCTCCATAGTGCCCCTCACACTATAATACCTCCATAGTGCCCCTCACACTATAATTCCACCATAGTGCCCCTCACACTATAATACCTCCATAGTGCCCCCCACACTATAATACCTCCATAGTGCCCCCCACACTATACCTCCATAGTGCCCCTCACACTATAATACCTCCATAGTGCCCCTCACACTATAATACCTCCATAGTGCCCCCACACTATAATACCTCCATAGTGCCCCCCACACTATAATACCTCCATAGTGCCCCCCACACTATAATACCTCCATAGTGCCCCCCACACTATAATACCTCCATAGTGCCCCCCACACTATAATACCTCCATAGTGCCCCCCACACTATAATACCTCCATAGTGCCCCCCACACTATAATACCTCCATAGTGCCCCCCACACTATAATACCTCCTTAGTGCCCCTCACATTATAATACCTCCATAGTGCCCCCCACACTATAATACCTCCATAGTGCCCCACACTATAATACCTCCATAGTGCCCCCCACACTATAATACCTCCATAGTGCCCCTCACACTATAATACCTACATAGTGACCCCCCACACTATAATACCTCCATAGTGCCCCTCACACTATAATACCTCCATAGTGCCCCTCACACTATAATACCTCCATAGTGCCCCTCACACTATAATACCTCCATAGTGCCCCTCACACTATAATACCTCCATAGTGCACCTCACACTATAATACCTCCATAGTGCCCCCCACACTATAATACCTCCATAGTGCCCCCCACACTATAATACCTCCATAGTGCCCCCCACACTATAATACCTCCATAGTGCCCCTCACACTATAATACCTCCATAGTGCCCCCCACACTATAATACCTCCATAGTGCCCCTCACACTATAATACCTCCATAGTGCCCCTCACACTATAATACCTCCATAGTGCCCCTCACACTATAATACCTCCATAGTGCCCCTCACATTATAATACCTCCATAGTGCCCCCCACACTATAATACCTCCATAGTGCCCCTCACACTATAATACCTCCATAGTGCCCCCTCACACTATAATACCTCCATAGTGCCCCTCACACTATAATACCTCCATAGTGCCCCCCACACTATAATACCTCCATAGTGCCCCTCACACTATAATACCTCCATAGTGCCCCTCACACTATAATACCTCCATAGTGACCCCACACACTATAATACCTCCATAGTGCCCCCCACACTATAATACCTCCATAGTGCCCCTCACACTATAATACCTCCATAGTGACCCCACACACTATAATACCTCCATAGTGCCCCCCACGCTATAATACCTCCATAGTGCCCCTCACACTATAATACCTCCATAGTGCCCCTCACACTATAATACATCCATAGTGCCCCCCACACTATAATACATCCATAGTGACCCCCACACTATAATACCTCCATAGTGCCCCTCACACTATAATACCTCCATAGTGCCCCTCACACTATAATACCTCCATAGTGCCCCTCACACTATAATACCTCCATAGTGCCCCCCACACTATAATACCTCCATAGTGCTCCTCACACTATAATACCTCCATAGTGCCCCTCACACTATAATACCTCCATAGTGCCCCTCACATTAATACCTCCATAGTGCCCCCCACACTATAATACCTCCATAGTGCCCCACACTATAATACCTCCATAGTGCCCCCCACACTATAATACCTCCATAGTGCCCCCCACACTATAATACCTCCATAGTGCCCCTCACACTATAATACCTACATAGTGACCCCCCACACTATAATACCTCCATAGTGCCCCTCACACTATAATACCTCCATAGTGCCCCTCACACTATAATACCTCCATAGTGCCCCCCACACTATAATACCTCCATAGTGCCCCCCACACTATAATACCTCCATAGTGCCCCCCACACTATAATACCTCCATAGTGCCCCTCACACTATAATACCTCCATAGTGCCCCCCACACTATAATACCTCCATAGTGCCCCCCACACTATAATACCTCCATAGTGCCCCCCACAATATAATACCTCCATAGTGCCCCTCACACTATAATACCTCCATAGTGCCCCTCACACTATAATACCTCCATAGTGCCCCCCACAATATAATACCTCCATAGTGCCCCTCACACTATAATACCTCCATAGTGCCCCCCACACTATAATACCTCCATAGTGCCCCTCACACTATAATACCTACATAGTGACCCCCCACACTATAATACCTCCATAGTGCCCCCCACACTATAATACCTCCATAGTGCCCCTCACACTATAATACCTCCATAGTGCCCCTCACACTATAATACCTCCATAGTGCCCCTCACACTATAATAATACCTCCATAGTGCCCTCCACACTATAATACCTCCATAGTGCCCCTCACACTATAATACCTCCATAGTGCCCCTCACACTATAATACCTCCATAGTGCCCCTCACACTATAATACCTCCATAGTCCCCCTCACACTATAATACCTCCATAGTGCCCCCCACACTATAATACCTCCATAGTGCCCCTCACACTATAATACCTACATAGTGCCCCCCACACTATAATACCTCCATAGTGCCCCTCACACTATAATACCTCCATAGTGCCCCTAACACTATAATACCTACATAGTGACCCCCCACACTATAATACCTCCATAGTGCCCCTCACACTATAATACCTCCATAGTGCCCCTCACACTATAATACCTCCATAGTGCCCCCCACACTATAATACCTCCATAGTGCCCCCCACACTATAATACCTCCATAGTGCCCCCCACACTATAATACCTCCATAGTGCCCCTCACACTATAATACCTCCATAGTGCCCCCCACACTATAATACCTCCATAGTGCCCCCCACACTATAATACCTCCATAGTGCCCCCCACAATATAATACCTCCATAGTGCCCCTCACACTATAATACCTCCATAGTGCCCCTCACACTATAATACCTCCATAGTGCCCCCCACAATATAATACCTCCATAGTGCCCCTCACACTATAATACCTCCATAGTGCCCCCCACACTATAATACCTCCATAGTGCCCCTCACACTATAATACCTACATAGTGACCCCCCACACTATAATACCTCCATAGTGCCCCCCACACTATAATACCTCCATAGTGCCCCTCACACTATAATACCTCCATAGTGCCCCTCACACTATAATACCTCCATAGTGCCCCTCACACTATAATAATACCTCCATAGTGCCCTCCACACTATAATACCTCCATAGTGCCCCTCACACTATAATACCTCCATAGTGCCCCTCACACTATAATACCTCCATAGTGCCCCTCACACTATAATACCTCCATAGTCCCCCTCACACTATAATACCTCCATAGTGCCCCCCACACTATAATACCTCCATAGTGCCCCTCACACTATAATACCTCCATAGTGCCCCTCACACTATAATACCTCCATAGTCCCCCTCACACTATAATACCTCCATAGTGCCCCTCACACTATAATACCTCCATAGTGCCCCCACACTATAATACCTCCATAGTGCCCCTCACACTATACCTCCATAGTGCCCCTCACACTATAATACCTCCATAGTGCCCCTCACACTATAATACCTCCATAGTGCCCCTCACACTATAATACCTCCATAGTGCCCCCCACACTATAATACCTCCATAGTACCCCTCACACTATAATACCACCATAGTGCCCCTCACACTGTAATACCTCCATAGTGCCCCTCACACTATAATAATACCTCCATAGTGCCCCCCACACTATAATACCTCCATAGTTCCCCTCACACTATAATACCTCCATAGTGCCCCTCACACTATAATACCTCCATAGTGCCCCTCACACTATAATACCTCCACAGTGCCCCTCACACTATAATACCTCCATAGTGCCCCTCACACTATAATACCTCCATAGTTCCCCTCACACTATAATACCTCCATAGTGCCCCTCACACTATAATACCACCATAGTGCCCCTCACACTATATTACCTCCATAGTGCCCCCCACACTATAATACCTCCATAGTGCCCCCCACACTATAATACCTCCATAGTGCCCCTCACACTATAATACCTCCATAGTACCCCTCACACTATAATACCTCCATAGTGCCCCTCACACTATAATACCTCCATAGTGCCCCCTCACACTATAATACCTCCATAGTGCCCCCCACACTGTAATACCTCCATAGTACCCCTCACACTATAATAATACCTCCATAGTGCCCCCCACACTATAATACCTCCATAGTTCCCCTCACACTATAATACCTCCATAGTGCCCCTCACACTATAATACCTCCATAGTGCCCCTCACACTATAATACCTCCATAGTGCCCCTCACACTGTAATACCTCCATAGTGCCCCTCACACTATAATACCTCCATAGTGCCCCTCACACTATAATACCTCCATAGTGCCCCTCACTATAATACCTCCATAGTGCCCCTCACACTATAATACCTCCATAGTGCCCCTCACACTATAATACCTCCATAGTGCCCCTCACACTATATTACCTCCATAGTGCCCCCCACACTATAATACCTCCATAGTGCCCCTCACACTATAATACCTCCATAGTGCCCCTCACACTATAATACCTCCATAGTGCCCCTCACACTATAATACCTCCATAGTGCCCCCCACACTATAATACCTCCATAGTGCCCCTCACACTATGCGGTACCTCATGCTAATTATTAGATATCTATGTGATACCAGGGACCTCCTAATTCCAGAGACATCCCCTTTGAATTGGGGACACATCTGATCGCTCCTCCATCTTCCCAGGTCCTCCTGTGGTTTAAGTCCTTCGATGTCCAGTCCTCCGCCGGCTGCTCTGCGGATTACATTCGGGTGTACGATGGCCCCAGCCGGACGTCCCCTCTGCTGCTGGACCGCTCGTGTGGCTCGGGGCAGATGCCATCGCTGGTGGCTTCCGGTAACATCATGCTGGTGGAGTTTATCACGGACCATTCTGTCACCGCGACCGGATTCAAAGCCTCCTACAGCGCAGGTATCCACAGAACCGGCACCATGGAGATCCACTATGACCACACCGGGGGGGGGGGGGGGTTATTGTCCTGCTACAGCGCCACTCCTATACATAGGTCATTGCTGGTATTACAACTCATCTTCCTTAGAGTGAATGACTCTAAGGTGTAATACCAGACACAACCTCTGGGGGCGCTGGCTCTGATATCAGTGGATAAAATGTATCAGTTTACCTGGAATGTTCCGTTATGTCTCGGTCCTAGTGACCTCCGTCCTGGACAATGTTACCTCTCTCTCCTCTGTCTCATCTAGTGCAGTGTGGAAGGACATTTACTGCCCCCACAGGGAGCGTGTTCAGCCCGGGGTACGATAAACGCATGAACTACCCCGCATTCAGCAACTGCACCTGGACTATCCTGGCTCCTGCCGGCTACAGGGTAAGTCCACATCTCACTGCAGTACTGTACATTGTGATAGCTCAGTGAGGCACCTGGTGCCCCATACCTCGGGGAGGCTTCTTCTCAAGTTATATAATTAAAGGGAACCTGTCAGCACGTTTTCACAAATACAGCTATCGGCAGGTTCCCGTAGAGCCCTATTAACTAACTGCTTTTATTTCAGATCCCCATAAATCATCTTTAAAAACTTGCCTTGCATACAGACAAATCTAGAGAGTGTCAATGGGGCGTGGCCTCCACGGCTGAACAAAGCAGCTTCTTAACAGCAGTAATGTCATGTGACCAGGCTGACATCATCTCAGGCCCTTTAGCAAACTGCACTCCATGCATATATCTGATCACATGAAATCACAGCACAAACTTCTACTCCATCCTCCATGCAGGCATGCTGTAATTTAATGAGATCAGATGTATGCATGGTGTACAGTTTGCTAATGTTAGGAGGCTAAAGGACCTGAGATAATGTCAGCCAGAGGAGGCCACGCCCCCTCAACGCCTTCTCGATTTGGCTGTATGCAAAGCAAGTTCATAAAGATGATTTATGGCGATCAGAAATAAACAATTTTTAACTAAAAGGAGGAGTCACTTGGTTAACAGGGTACTATGGGAACCTGCCAGTAGATGTATTGTGAAAATGTGTGGTGACAGGTTCCCTTTAACACTAGTCAATGCCATTCCATAACTTCTTATCCCCATCACATCTCATCCTGCCCTAGTAATCAGATTTCTCAGATCTGTATAATAAATCTTCAAGCTATGAGCTGTAATCTCAATGATGTGTTTGTATACAGAATTGCTCCAGAGCTCCCCCTAGTGGTAGAAGATGGCAGACACAATGTTATCATTCAAATATAAGTTCATGCAGAGGATTTGGAGCTCTGTGGCAGGAAAAAATTGAGGTCCGGAAATGAATTAATGAAGTGGAGAGCAGAATAGAGCAGGCCCTGTGTTATAGCGGGGACCCCGGTATAACATAGGAGGGTTCATGCACTGACATGCTGTGTTCCAGGTGCAGATGGCTTTTTTGGACTTCAGCTTGGAGGGGGGCAGCTCGTGCCCCTATGATTTCCTGGAGATCCGGGATGGAATGTTGTCCACGTCCCCCCTCATGGGCAACACCCGCTGCGGCACTGCCTCCATCCCACCCCTGACCTCCACCTACAACGCCCTGCTCCTGCGTCTCACCAGCGACAACTCCAACGAGAGCAGAGGATTCCTGGCCAAATACTCTTTTGGTAAGATGATAGTTAACCCATTGAAACCCCAATAGAGTATCAGTAAGAGAGGCTCCTCCTATTTGGGTGTGGTCTAATGTGATTGGCTATCGATTGGGATTGATTATTCAGGTGTCAGGCTCCGCCCACCTGGAGAACCCTAAACTCTCATTACTTAGGAGGTTCTATAAACCTAGTTTTATGGAAAATCTCTCCAAAATCAGTTCCTGTAGATCCATAAACAATCTCCATGTGGGGCTTAAAGGGAACCTCCAGCATCAATGATTCTATTACTATGTAAAACTGTACAAAAAGGAGAAAAATTTAGCAAATCCTTTACAATTTTGACATGCTTTTCGGTAGTTTATGTTCTTCTTCATGCTTATGCATAGTAGGCAGCATTTTAAAAACTAAAGGTGGAGTGCCCCTTTAAGAGACTGCATTTGTATCAATTTATTGATATATCAATATATTGACTTATTCCATCTTTGTGGGATGTTTCCTAAACCAGGTCGTTTGAACCCATACATAATGTTCATGTCTGGCTTAAAGGGGAACTCCATCATTAACAATATGTTATAATGTAAATAAATGTCCAAAAATGTGAAGAACATTTCGAATTTCGCTTTCACTTTTGCTCTTTATGCAACATCAGCATTATTTTATGTATTTCGCTTTATTTTTACACAAGGCTTATCTCTGATGACAGTCTTTTAGCTCCTCCCACTTTCAGACATGTGACTTAAAAGCGGGGGTTCTCCTTTAGTCATTGGTCTATAGTAACCAGAATCATAAAGATTTACATAACCTTAAAGGGGGTTTTTAGGTGATTTAATTTCACAATAGAATTTCTGTATCAATTTGATATGATTTACAAGATCTCTGCTTGCTGTCAGCCAGTGGTATCCTTCTATATGTTATTGTAACCTTCATCTCTGTCTTCAGTCCCAGCAAAGTGAATGAATAAGAGATTCTGGAGATTTTGGCTGCACAGAAACCCCAGGACATCATCAGCTTACTATGTGTTACTAATATTGAATTATTATATAAACGTACAGTGTAATAAATAACTGGCCTGATGTATAATACGCTGAAGTTCTTGTTCTGATTGATCATTAAATATTATATTATAACTACATCTGTCTGGTCAACACTTGAAGCAAATCACTTCTCCTCTACTCCCATACTCTTATATTACACATTGCCTTACCCTACTACTGTGTGTAACTACAAAGTGTTATTATTGTGCCGGGCTAAAGAATGAAAATTACATTTCTTAGCTTTCGTTCATACTGAAAATACACCACAAGGTGGAGACATTGTCCTAGGACCAAATATAAAAAGGTTTCTTTGAAAAAGAAGATGGGCATGAGATAGATATGAGATAGATAGAGATAGATGTCCCTCCCCAGCAGATCCTCCTGTTATTGTGCCCCTCCCCAGCAGATCCTCCTGTTATTGTGCCCCTCCCCAGCAGAGCACCCTGTTATTGTGCCCCTCCCCAGCAGATCCCCCTGTTATTGTGCCCCTCCCCAGCAGATCCCCCTGTTATTGTGCCCCTCCCCAGCAGATCCTCCTGTTATTGTGCCCCTCCCCAGCAGATCCTCCTGTTATTGTGCCCCTCCCCAGCAGAGCACCCTGTTATTGTGCCCCTCCCCAGCAGATCCCCCTGTTATTGTGCCCCTCCCCAGCAGATCCCCCTGTTATTGTGCCCCTCCCCAGCAGATCCTCCTGTTATTGTGCCCCTCCCCAGCAGATCCTCCTGTTATTGTGCCCCTCCCCAGCAGAGCACCCTGTTATTGTGCCCCTCCCCAGCAGATCCCCATGTTATTGTGCCACTCCCCAGCAGATCCCCCTGTTATTGTGCCCCTCCCCAGCAGAGCACCCTGTTATTGTGCCCCTCCCCAGCAGATCCCCCTGTTATTGTGCCCCTCCCCAGCAGAGCACCCTGTTATTGTGCCCCTCCCCAGCAGATCCCCCTGTTATTGTGCCCCTCCCCAGCAGAGCACCCTGTTATTGTGCCCCTCCCCAGCAGAGCCCCCTGTTATTGTGCCCCTCCCCAGCAGAGCACCCTGTTATTGTGCCCCTCCCCAGCAGAGCACCCTGTTATTGTGCCCCTCCCCAGCAGATCCCCCTGTTATTGTGCCCCTCCCCAGCAGAGCACCCTGTTATTGTGCCCCTCCCCAGCAGATCCCCTTGTTATTGTGCCCCTCCCCAGCAGATCCCCCTGTTATTGTGCCCCTCCCCAGCAGATCCCCCTGTTATTGTGCCCCTCCCCAGCAGAGCCCCCTGTTATTGTGCCCCTCCCCAGCAGAGCACCCTGTTATTGTGCCCCTCCTCAGCAGAGCACCCTGTTATTGTGCCCCTCCCCAGCAGATCCCCCTGTTATTGTGCCCCTCCCCAGCAGAGCACCCTGTTATTGTGCCCCTCCCCAGCAGATCCCCTTGTTATTGTGCCCCTCCCCAGCAGATCCCCCTGTTATTGTGCCCCTCCCCAGCAGAGCCCCCTGTTATTGTGCCCCTCCCCAGCAGAGCACCCTGTTATTGTGCCCCTCCCCAGCAGAGCACCCTGTTATTGTGCCCCTCCTCAGCAGAGCACCCTGTTATTGTGCCCCTCCCCAGCAGATCCCCCTGTTATTGTGCCCCTCCCCAGCAGAGCACCCTGTTATTGTGCCCCTCCCCAGCAGAGCACCCTGTTATTGTGCCCCTCCCCAGCAGAGCACCCTGTTATTGTGCCCCTCCCCAGCAGATCCCCTTGTTATTGTGCCCCTCCCCAGCAGATCCCCCTGTTATTGTGTCCCTCCCTAGCAGATCACCCTGTTATTGTGCCCCTCCCCAGCAGATCACCCTGTTATTGTGCCCCTCCCCAGTAGAGCCCCCTGTTATTGTGCCCCTCCCCAGCAGATCCCCCTGTTATTGTGCCCCTCCCCAGCAGATCCTCCTGTTATTGTGCCCCTCCCCAGCAGATCCCCGTTATTGTGCCCCTCCCCAGCAGATCCCCGTTATTGTGCCCCTCCCAAGCAGATCCCCTTTATTGTGCCCCTCCCCAGCAGATCCCCTTTATTGTGCCCCTCCCCAGCAGATCCCCTTTATTGTGCCCCTCCCCAGCAGATCCCCGTTATTGTGCCCCTCCCCAGCAGATCCCCGTTATTGTGCCCCTCCCAAGCAGATCCCCTTTATTGTGCCCCTCCCCAGCAGATCCCCTTTATTGTGCCCCTCCCCAGCAGATCCCCGTTATTGTGTCCCTCCCCAGCAGATCCCCGTTATTGTGTCCCTCCCCAGCAGATCTCCTTTTTTCAAAGAACTTGGAGTGCCACCATTTTTTGATCTTTATATGCAAAAGGATTTAACAAACCTGAAGGTTGAGCACCCGATTTTTTCTTAACTGGTGCAGCTGGATAGATAGATAGATGCTTGAAAAAGGTGGATACACCGAAACGTCGCATCTGAAATAAAGATCACCCTGATTTAATTCATCTACTGGAGTGCTGCTGCCTTCCTTGAATAGATAGATAGATAGATAGGAGATAGATATGAGATAGATAGATAGATAGATAGATATGAGATAGATATGAGATAGATAGATAGATAGATATGAGATAGGAGATAGATAGATAGATAGATAGATAGATAGATAGATAGATAGGAGATAGATAGATAGATAGATATGAGATGGATAGATATGAGATAGATAGGAGATAGATAGATAGATAGATAGATAGGAGATAGATAGATAGGAGATAGATAGATAGATAGATAGATAGATAGGAGATAGATAGATAGGAGATAGATAGATAGATAGATAGATAGATAGATAGATAGATAGGAGACAGATATGAGATAGATAGATATGAGATAGATAGATAGATAGATATGAGATGGATAGATAGATATGAGATAGATAGATAGATAGATAGATAGATAGATAGGAGACAGATATGAGATAGATAGATAGATAGATATGAGATGGATAGATAGATAGGAGATAGATAGATAGATAGATAGATAGATAGATAGGAGACAGATATGAGATAGATAGATAGATAGATAGATAGATAGGAGATAGATAGATAGATAGATAGATAGATAGGAGATAGATAGATAGATAGATAGGAGATAGATAGATAGGAGATAGATAGATAGATAGATAGATAGATAGATAGATAGAAGATAGATAGATATGAGATAGATAGATAGATAGATATGAGATGGATAGATAGATATGAGATAGATAGATAGATAGATAGATAGATAGATAGGAGACAGATATGAGATAGATAGATAGATAGATAGATAGATAGATAGATATGAGAGATAGATAGATATGATAGATAGATAAATAGATAGATAGATAGATAGATATGAGATGGATAGATAGATATGAGATGCGAAACGTCGCATCTGAAATAAAGATCACCCTGATTTAATTCATCTACTGGAGTGCTGCTGCCTTCCTTGAATAGATAGATAGATAGATAGATAGATAGATAGATAGATAGATAGATATGAGATAGATAGATAGATAGGAGATAGATAGATAGATAGATAGATAGATATGAGATAGGAGATAGATAGATAGATAGATAGATAGGAGATAGATAGATAGATAGATAGATAGATAGGAGATAGATAGATCGATAGATAGATAGATAGATAGATAGATAGATAGATGATAGATAGATAGATAGATAGATAGATAGATAGGAGACAGATATGAGATAGATAGATATGAGATAGATAGATAGATAGATAGATAGATATGAGATGGATAGATAGATATGAGATAGATAGATATGAGATAGATAGATAGATAGATAGATATGAGATGGATAGATAGATATGAGATAGATAGATAGGAGATAGATAGATAGATAGATAGATAGATAGATAGATAGGAGACAGATATGAGATAGATAGATAGATAGATAGAAGATAGATAGATATGAGATAGATAGATAGATATGAGATGGATAGATAGATATGAGATAGATAGATAGATAGGAGACAGATATGAGATAGATAGATAGATAGATAGATAGATAGATAGATAGATAGATAGATATGAGATAGATAGATAGATAGATAGATATGAGATGGATAGATAGATATGAGATAGATAGATATGAGATAGATAGATAGATAGATAGATATGAGATGGATAGATAATAGATAGATAGATAGATAGATAGATAGGAGACAGATATGAGATAGATAGATAGATAGATAGATAGAAGATAGATAGATATGAGATAGATAGATAGATATGAGATGGATAGATAGATATGAGATAGATAGATAGGAGACAGATATGAGATAGATAGATAGATAGATAGATAGATAGATAGATATGAGAGATAGATAGATATGATAGATAGATAGATAGATAGATAGATATGAGATGGATAGATAGATATGAGATGCGAAACGTCGCATCTGAAATAAAGATCACCCTGATTTAATTCATCTACTGGAGTGCTGCTGCCTTCCTTGAATAGATAGATAGATAGATAGGAGATAGATATGAGATAGATAGATAGATAGATAGATAGATAGATAGATAGATAGATAGATATGAGATAGGAGATAGATAGATAGATAGATAGATAGATAGATAGATAGGAGATAGATAGATAGATAGATAGATAGATAGATAGATAGATAGGAGATAGATAGATCGATAGATAGATAGATAGATAGATAGATAGATGATAGATAGATAGATAGATAGGAGACAGATATGAGATAGATAGATATGAGATAGATAGATAGATAGATATGAGATGGATAGATAGATATGAGATAGATAGATATGAGATAGATAGATAGATAGATAGATAGATAGATAGATAGATAGATAGATATGAGATGGATAGATAGATATGAGATAGATAGATAGATAGGAGATAGATAGATAGATAATAGATAGATAGATAGATAGATAATTAGATAGGAGACAGATATGAGATAGATAGATAGATAGATAGATAGATAGATAGATAGATAGATATGAGATAGATAGATAGATATGAGATGGATAGATAGATATGAGATAGATAGATAGATAGATAGATAGATAGGAGACAGATATGAGATAGATAGATAGATAGATAGATAGATAGATAGATAGATAGATATGAGAGATAGATAGATAGATAGATAGATAGATAGATAGATAGATAGATAGATAGATAGATATGAGATGGATAGATAGATATGAGATAGATAGATAGATAGATAGGAGATAGATAGGAGATAGATAGATAGATAGATAGATAGATAGATAGATAGATAGGAGATAGATAGATAGATAGATAGATAGATAGATAGGAGATAGATAGATAGATAGATAGATAGATAGATAGATAGATAGATAGGAGATAGATAGATAGATAGATAGATAGATAGAAGATAGATAGATAGATAGATAGATAGATAGATAGATAGATAGATAGATATGAGATAGATAGATAGATATGAGATAGATAGATAGATATGAGATAGATAGATAGATATGAGATAGATAGATAGGAGATAGATAGATATGAGATAGATAGATAGATACATAGAAGATAGATAGATAGATAGATAGATAGATAGATAGATAGATAGATAGATGGATGATATATATGTTCTCCTCTGATGATTGATCTTTTGTCCTGTACTTTGTAGACTCTGCAGTGTTGTCTTGTGTATTTGGGGCAGAGCTGAGTTGTGAGCCTGAGGGTGCTGCTGTGGGAGAGGAGGACACAGCCCGCACCCTCCAGCATGTGACGTGCAGGCGCAGGACCTCCCTCTTCCCTGGAGAGCCCCTCATCCCTGCTCATTCAGAGAAGCTGCTCACACTCCAAGAACTGAGCATCCTGAGCCATGGAGTGACCCTGCAGCGGGCACCATGCTACCTGCCCCTCTCATAGCCCTGGGGGCCACCCTGGGCACTGCCACCAGCTTCCTTGCCCTCTGTGGACTCATGTGTTTGTGCAAGTGTCTTTATAAAAAGAAGATGCCACCTGACAGTGGGACTGGCACCCCGGTGACCATGGCCAGTGTGCTGCAGCCTGGGCAAGTGGTAAGTGTGCCACAGGACCTACCTACCTCTCAGCATGGATGGTTGTGACTAGGGGCTTATGGGGGCACTGAGGGTGAGTTTACCCTATGAAGGGACAACTCTATGTATCTATTTTTCAGATAAGTAACTTCTTGATACATAGATACTGTAATGATTTCTGCAGGATTACAATCCATCTGCTATTGAATATGTTGTGATATATAGAAATATAGATATGATCTGGATAGTGATGAGAATAGGATCACATTCCGGCACGTTCCGGATACTGACATGTGATGAGATCTGAGTTTTGTAAAAGCTTTTTTTCTGCTTTAATAAAGTCACATAATTAAATTCACATAAATCCTGTTACATTCACAGAACCTTCTGCTTATCCATCTCTATATATTAATTAGCAGCATTTATTGTGTTAATTAATCACCCAGTTTAGCTTTGTGACCTCTGCCGCCTCAGACACAGAATGCAGTGAAGTGGGATACAGAAGGGTTAATTCATCTGTCCTAACTTCATTGCCATTATATGTAGAACTGTTACGGCTGCTTCAGAACATCTTGGAAGATGCATATTAATAATTCAGTGGTCTAAGTATACAAACCCCACTAGGTGTAGCTCAAATATTACTACTTACTGTATATTCACCAACACTAAAGAAAGTTCAGTATATCACTACATATTGTATATACACCATCACTAGGGGGAGCTCAGGAGATTACTACATACTGTATATACAGCCACCACTAGGGGGAGCTCAGGAGATGACTACATACTGTATATACAGCCACCACTAGGGGGAGCTCAGGAGATTACTATATACTGTATATACAGCCACCACTAGGAGGAGCTCAGGAGATTACTATATACTGTATATACACCACCACTATGGGGAGCTCAGGAGATAACTACATACTGTATATACAGCCACCACTAGGGGGAGCTCAGGAGATGACTACATACTGTATATACAGCCACCACTAGGAGGAGCTCAGGAGATTATTATATACTGTATATACACCACCACTAGGGGAAGCTCAGGAGATTACTATATACTGTATATACAGCCACCACTAGGGGGAGCTCAGGAGATTACTACATATTGTATATACACCACCACCAGGGGGAGCTCAGGAGATTACTACATATTGTATATACACCACCACTAGGGGGAGCTCAGGAGATAACTACATACTGTATATACAGCCACCACTAGGAGGAGCTCAGGAGATTACTACATACTGTATATACATCCGCCACTAGGGGAGCTCATGAGACTAATACATACTGTATATACAGCCACCACAAGGGGGAGCTCAGGAGATTACTACATACTGTATATACAGCCACCACTAGGAGGAGCTCAGGAGATTACTACATACTGTACATACAGCCACCACTAGCGGGAGCTCAGGAGATTACTACATACTGTATATACAACCACCACTAGGAGGAGCTCAGGGGAATACTACATAGTGTATATACAGCCACCACTAGGAGGAGCTCAGGAGATTACTATATACTGTATATACACCACCACTAGGGGGAGCTCAGGAGATTACTAAATATTGTATATACAGCCACCACTAGGAGGAGCTCATGGGAATACTACATACTGTATATACAGCCACCACTAGCGGGAGCTCAGGAGATTACTACATACTGTATATACAGCCACCACTAGTGGAAGCTATGGAGATAACTACATACTGTAAAAACAGCCACCACTAGGAGGAGCTCAGGAGAATACTACATACTGTATATACAGCCACCACTAGCGGGAGCTCAGGAGATAACTACATACTGTAAAAACAGCCACCACTAGGAGGAGCTCAGGAGAATACTACATACTGTATATACAGCCACCACTAGGGGGAGCTCAGGAGATTACTACATACTGTATATACAGCCACCACTAGGAGGAGCTCAGGAGATTACTATATACTGTATATACACCACCACTAGGGGGAGCTCAGGAGATTAATACGTATTGTATATACACCACCACTAGGGGGAGCTCAGGAGATAACTACATACTGTATATACAACCACCACTAGGGGGAGCTCAGGAGATTAATGTATACTCAATATACAGCCACCACTAGGGGGAGCTCAGGAGATGACTACATACTGTATATACAGCCACCACTAGGGGGAGCTCAGGAGACTAATACATACTGTATATACACCACCACTAGGGGGAGCTCGGGAGATTACTACATACTGTATATACAGCCACCCCTAGGAGGAGCTCATGAGATTACTACATACGGTATATACAACCACCACTAGGAGGAGCTCAGGGGAATACTACATACTGTATATACAGCCACCACTAGGAGGAGCTCAGGAGATTACTATATACTGTATATACACCACCACTAGGAGGAGCTCAGGGGAATACTACATACTGTATATACAGCCACCACTAGGAGGAGCTCAGGAGATTACAATATACTGTATATACACCACCACTAGGGGGAGCTCAGGAGATTACTACATACTGTATATACAGCCACCACTAGGGGGAGCTCGGGAGATAACTACATACTGTATATACAGACAACACTAGGAGGAGCTCAGGAGATTACTACATATTGTATATACAGCCACCACTAGGAGGAGCTCAGGAGAATACTACATACTGTATATACAGCCAACACTAGCGGGAGCTCAGGAGATTGCTACATACTGCATATACAGCCACCACTAGGGGGAGCTCAGGAGATAACTACATACTGTATATACAGCCACCACTAGAAGGAGCTCAGGAGATTACTATATACTGTATATACACCACCACTAGATTACTACATATTGTATATACACCACCACTAGGGGGAGCTCAGGAGATAACTACATACTGTATATACAGCCACCACTAGGAGGAGCTCAGGAGATTACTATATACTGTATATACACCACCACTAGAGGGAGCTCAGGAGATAACTACATACTGTATACACAACCACCACTAGGAGGAGCTCAGGGGAATACTACATACTGTATATACAGCCACCACTAGGGGGAGCTCAGGAGATTACTATATACTGTATATACACCACCACTAGGGGGAGCTCATGAGATTACTACATACTGTATATACAGCCACCACTAGGGGGAGCTCGGGAGATAACTACATACTGTATATACAGCCAACACTAGGGGGAGCACAGGAGATTACTACATATTGTATATACAGCCACCACTAGAGGGAGCTCGGGAGATAACTACATACTGTATATACAGCCAACACTAGGAGGAGCTCAGGAGATTACTACATATTGTATATACAGCCACCATTAGGAGGAGCTCAGGAGATTAGTACATACTGTATATACAGCCACCACTAGGGGGAGCTCAGGAGATAACTACATACTGTATATACAGCCACCACTAGAAGGAGCTCAGGAGATTACTACATACTGTATATACACCACCACTAGAAGGAGATCAGGAGATTACTACATACTGTATATACACCACCACTAGGGGGAGCTAAGGAGATTACTACATACTGTATATACAGCCACCACTAGGGGGAGCTCAGGAGATTCCTTCATACTATATATACAGCCACCACTAGAAGGAGCTCCAGAGAAAACTATAAACTGTATATACAGCCACCACTAGGGGAGCTCAGGAGATTACTACATACTGTATATAAAGCCATCACGTGGGGAGCTCAGAAGATAGGGGAGCTGTATATACAGCCACTTCTAGGGGGAGGTCAGGAGATTACTACATACTGTGTATACAGCCATCACGTGGGGAGCGCACAAGTTAGGGGAGCTGTATATACAGCTATCACTAGAGGGGGCTCACAAGATTACTACATACGGTATATACAGCCACCACTAGGGGAGCTCAGGAGATTACTACATACTGTATATACAGCCACCACTAGGGGGAGCTCAGGAGATTCCTACATACTATATATACAGCCACCACTAGAAGGAGCTCCAGAGATAACTATAAACTGTATATACAGCCACCACTAGGGGAGCTCAGGAGATTACTACATACTGTATATACAGCCACCACTAGGGGGAGCTCAGGAGATTACTACATACTGTATATAAAGCCATCACGTGGGGAGCTCAGAGAATAGGGGAGCTGTATATACAGCCACTTCTAGGGGGAGGTCAGGAGATTACTACATACTGTGTATACAGCCATCACGTGGGAAGCGCACAAGTTAGGGGAGCTGTATATACAGCTATCACTAGAGGGGGCTCACAAGATTACTACATACGGTATATACAGCCACCACTAGGGGAGCTCAGGAGACTAATACATACTGTATATACAGCCACCACTAGGAGGACCTCAGGAGATTACTACATACTATATATACAGCCACCACTAGGGGGAGCTCAGGAGATTACTACATACTGCAAATACAGCCACCACTAGAAGAAGCTCTGAAGATTACTACATACTCTATATACAGCCACCACTAGGGGGAGCTCAGGAGATTACTACATACTGTATATACAGCCACCACTAGGGGGAGCTCAGGAGATTACTACATACTGTATATACAGCCACCACTAGGGGAGCTCATGAGACTAATACATACTGTATATACAGCCACCACTAGAAGGAGCTCAGGAGATTAATATATACTGTATATACACCACCACTAGGAGGAGCTCAGGAGATTACTACATACTGTATATACAGCAACCACTAGGAGGAGCTCAGGAGATTACTACATACTGTATATACAGCCACCACTAGAAGGAGCTCAGGAGATTATTATATACTGTATATACACCACCACTAGGGGAGCTCAGGAGATTACTACATACTGTATATACAACCACCACTAGGGGAGCTCAGGAGATTATTATATACTGTATATACACCACCACTAGTGGAGCTCAGGGAAATAATACATACTATATATACAGCCACCACTAGAAGGAGCTCAGGAGATTATTATATACTGTATATACACCACCACTAGGAGGAGCTCAGGAGATAACTACATACTGTATATACAGCCACCACTAGGAGGAGCTCAGGAGATTACTTCATACTGTATATACACCACCACTAGGAGGAGCTCAGGAGATTACTACATACTGTATATACAGCAACCACTAGGAGGAGCTCAGGAGATTACTACATACTGTATATACAACCACCACTAGGGGAGCTCAGGAGACTAATACATACTGTATATACAGCCACCACTAGAAGGAGCTCAGGAGATTATTATATACTGTATATACACCACCACTAGGGGAGCTCAGGAGATTACTACATACTGTATATACAACCACCACAAGGGGAGCTCAGGAGATTATTATATACTGTATATACACCACCACTAGTGGAGCTCAGGGAAATAATACATACTATATATACAGCCACCACTAGAAGGAGCTCAGGAGATTATTATATACTGTATATACACCACCACTAGGAGGAGCTCAGGAGATAACTACATACTGTATATACAGCCACCACTAGGGGGAGCTCAGGAGATTACTACATACTGTATATACAGCCACCACTAGGGGAGCTCATGAGACTAATACATACTGTATATACAGCCACCACTAGAAGGAGCTCAGGAGATTAATATATACTGTATATACACCACCACTAGGAGGAGCTCAGGAGATTACTACATACTGTATATACAGCAACCACTAGGAGGAGCTCAGGAGATTACTACATACTGTATATACAGCCACCACTAGAAGGAGCTCAGGAGATTATTATATACTGTATATACACCACCACTAGGGGAGCTCAGGAGATTACTACATACTGTATATACAACCACCACTAGGGGAGCTCAGGAGATTATTATATACTGTATATACACCACCACTAGTGGAGCTCAGGGAAATAATACATACTATATATACAGCCACCACTAGAAGGAGCTCAGGAGATTATTATATACTGTATATACACCACCACTAGGAGGAGCTCAGGAGATAACTACATACTGTATATACAGCCACCACTAGGAGGAGCTCAGGAGATTACTTCATACTGTATATACACCACCACTAGGAGGAGCTCAGGAGATTACTACATACTGTATATACAGCAACCACTAGGAGGAGCTCAGGAGATTACTACATACTGTATATACAACCACCACTAGGGGAGCTCAGGAGACTAATACATACTGTATATACAGCCACCACTAGAAGGAGCTCAGGAGATTATTATATACTGTATATACACCACCACTAGGGGAGCTCAGGAGATTACTACATACTGTATATACAACCACCACAAGGGGAGCTCAGGAGATTATTATATACTGTATATACACCACCACTAGTGGAGCTCAGGGGAATAATACATACTATATATACAGCCATCACTAGAGGGAGCTCAGGAGATTACTACATACTGTATATACAGCCACCACTAGAAGGAGCTCAGGAGATTATTATATACTGTATATACACCACCACTAGGAGGAGCTCAGGAGAATACTACATACTGTATATACAGCCAACACTAGCGGGAGCTCAGGAGATTACTACATACTGTATATACAGCCACCACTAGGAGGAGCTCAGGAGATTACTATATACTGTATATACACCACCACTAGGGGGGGCTCAGGAGATTACTACATACTGTATATACAACCACCACTAGGGGAGCTCAGGAGACTAATACATACTGTATATACAGCCACCACTAGTGGAGCTCAGGGGAATAATCCATACTATATATACAGCCACCACTAGGTGAGCTCAGGAGACTAATACATACTGTATATACAGCCACCACTAGGAGGAGCTCAGGAGATTACTGCATACTGTATATACAGCCACCACAAGGGGGAGCTCAGGAGATTACTACATACTGTATATACACCACCAATAGGGGGAGCTCAGGAGATTACTATGTAACATTTGGCATGGTGTGGTTAAATCGGCTCAATTCCTGCCCATATTCTGTGACCTCTTTGCAGGTAGGTAAACATCTTCCTAGAAATCTGTCCATCATGTTTATTACTTCTGCGGGAGATGAGCAGCTGCTGCTCCAGAAGAGAAATAAGATTTCAGAGGTTTATTTCACCGCAGATAAATAAATTCATAATTTATTCCAATATGAAAGAATGAAAGATCTCCCGGGGCAGATAACAGCAAAAGTCATATTATTTATCTAAAGTTATAAGAGCACCTGGTACCCCAGGGGATCCATTGTTATATCTATCCATTATCTATCTATCTATCCATTATCTATCTATCTATCTATCTATCTATCTATCCTCCCATATCTATCTATCTATCTATCTATCTATCTATCTCCTATCTATCTCCTATCTATCTATCTATCTATCTATCTATCTATCTATCTATCTATCTCATATCTATCTATCTATCTATTTATCTATCTATCTATCTATCTATCTCCTATCTATCTCCTATCTATCTATCTATCTATCTATCTATCTATATATCTATCTATCTATCTCCTATATATATATATATATATATATATATATATATATATATATATCTCCTATCTATCTATCTATCTATCTATCTCCTATCTATCTCATATCTATCTATCTATCTATCTATCTATCTATCTATCTATCTATCTATCTCATATCTATCTATCTATCTATCTCATATCTATCTATCTATCTATCTATCTATCTATCTATCTATCTATCTATCTCCTATCTATCTATCTATCTATCTATCTCATATCTATCTATCTATCTATCTATCTATCTCCTGTCTATCTATCTATCTATCTATCTATCTATCTATCTCCTATCTATCTATCTATCTATCTATCTCATATCTATCTATCTATCTATCTATCTATCTATCTATCTATCTCATATCTATCTATGTATCTATCTATCTATCTATCTATCTATCTATCTCATATCTATCTATCTATCTATCTATCTCATATCTATCTATCTATCTATCTATCTATCTATCTATCTATCTATCTCCTATCTATCTATCTATCTATCTATCTCCTATCTATCTATCTCCTATCTATCTATCTATCTATCTATCTATCTATCTATCTCCTATCTATCTATCTATCTATCTATCTCCTATCTATCTATCTCATATCTATCTATCTATCTATCTATCTCCTGTCTATCTATCTATCTATCTATCTATCTATCTATCTATCTATCTATCTATCTATCTCCTATCTATCTATCTATCTCCTATCTATCTATCTCCTGTCTATCTATCTCATATCTATCTATCTATCTATCTATCTATCTATCTATCTATCTATCTATCTACCCTGTTTCCCCTAAAATAAGACATCCCCTGAAAATAAGACCTAGTACAATTTTGTTTAGGCTTAGAAATATAAGGCCTCCCCTGAAAATAAGACCTAGCGGCAGTCATTGCAGCAGCTCCCCCCACGACATACATTAGTATTAGTAAATCTTTTAGATGCTGCAGAAGATTGTGACATGGGGAAGAATTCATGGAAGTAAATCACCGGCTGTTGTGCTGCAAATGTGATACCAACAGCTAGCAGGATAAGATGGCGTCATTTCTGGAAAGTGCTTTCACTAAACATGAGAAATTGTGGCCAATGATTCTAAGAAATACAGCAAGAAATTCAGAATTTGGAGAGTTATAGGAATGCTAGAGAAGTAGATTTTTTTGTTCACCAATAAATGTAAATTCTTGTTCATGGAAAAATAAGACATCCCCTGAAAATAAGACCTAGTGCCACTTAAGAAGCAAAAATTAATATAAGACACTGTCTTATTTTCGGGGAAACAGGGTATCTATCTCATATCTATCTATCTATCTCATATCTATCTATCTATCTCCTATCTATCTATCTATCTATCTATCTATCTATCTCATATCTATCTATCTCCTATCTATCTATCTATCTATCTATCTATCTATCTATCTATCTATCTCCTATCTATCTATCTATCTATCTCCTATCTATCTATCTATCTATCTATCTATCTATCTATCTCCTATCTATCTATCTATCTATCTATCTATCTCATATCTATCTATCTCTCTATCTCATATCTATCTATCTATCTCCTATCTATCTAT